>NW_024719436.1:0-22605 GCF_018991925.1 Homarus americanus
TATTTACAGCTTCACCGTATTTATAGCTTCACCTTATTTATAGCTTCACCATATTTATAGCTTCACCGTATTTATAGTTTCACTGTATTAGCTACCTTATTCATAGCTTCACCGTATTCATAGCTACCTTATTTATAGCTTCACCGTATTTATGGCTTCACCTTATTTACATCTTATGCAGTAAATATCGCGTCGTTGTACCGTATGTTGTATCGTATTTACACATTTGTCGTGCTTAGAGTGTACACAGGCTGCATGGGCCTATAATTAATCTAGCCATATACACTCCTTCACTAACTATAATCTGGACGTATACACAACCCTCCCTATTAACTATAATCTGGCCGTATGCACAACCCTCCCTCACTAACTCTAATCTGGCCGTATACACAACCCTCCCTATTAACTATAATCTGGCCGTATGCACAACCCTCCCTCACTACTCTAATCTGGCCTTATACACAACCCTCCCTATTAACTATAATCTGGCCGTATGCACAACCCTCCCTCACTACTCTACTCTGGCCTTATACACAACCCTCCCTATTAACTATAATCTGGCCGTATGCACAACCCTCCCTCACTAACTCTAATCTGGCCGTATACACAACCCTCCTTAATAACTATAATCTGACCGTATACATCCTCCCCCCCCCCTAACTATAATCTGGCGGTACCACATCTCAGTCCACACCGCCATAGGGTGGATACCTAAAATTCTACAGCATTTTCCAACTGTCAGTAGAGGTGATTATTATATGCCGTGACGGCATTGTATTTTGCTTAACACTTACAGTAGTTAAGATGCTTATGTGTGTAAAATGAACCTAACCTAACCCCACCAGAGGTAGTGTTAAGGGTGTTTAATCATCAGGTGAAATAAACTAGGGGGTCTAACCTTCATGTGATCCCTTAACACCATATAGCTTGCTCTCTTTTCCTGACATAGATTTTATAGTACCCAGATTTCATTGTTTGCCAGATAGTGTTGGTGGTGATGTTATCCTTGGACCGTAATAGCAGAGTACTGTATTTGCTTTGTGGGTACAGTACTGATGACTGTATTCGTATACCTCAACCAAATGATACCTTGTACCCTTCAACACGTAACAAACCCTCTAGCTTCAGTATTACCTCCCTATTCTCCCTTCCTATTCCCCCTTCCTAGCATAGATTTGGTATGTAAATTTGCCTACTATAACCAGGTGCTATTGTAAAGATATTATCAACTGTAGCATGTAAGGTGATTACATGATAAGATAGCATAAAACACACACACACACACAGCTGTTACACAAAAAAATTAACAGGTAGGAACAGGTAAGATAAACACTTCGTCAGGAGGAGGAACGCAGCAATCATCCCATGCAGCCGTACAGGTGATGGCGTAGTGTGGAGAGAGATATAGGACATGGCAACCTGCAGGGGACACCAGAAGATTACAGTGTGTGTGTGTGTGTGTGTGTGTGTGTGTAAGTAAATAATAATAATAATGATAATAATAATTAACGGTTTATTGGGAAAGTTCTGCAGCCCGAAGGCTGAAAATATACATTGGACAAAAATGACTTATTACATACAAAGACATGGGGTGGGTAGGTCGTTTAACAAAAGCTTTCATTATTGAAAGGAGAAGGAATAATGATTGAACATACAAATTATTATAGTTTACAGTTGATGGCCCGGGCCTGGACTGGTCATGGAGACACCAGGTGGTGTGGTGTTCACCTGGTGTAGTAACTCGTCCTCGGGTGTTGATATGAATGACCTCACGTGTATGTGTGCGTATAGATTTATTCGTTTTGTTTATCATAGATTGCAATCATAACTAATTTTATGGTCCTTTCGTTCCCTCTCTATAGATTTTCATAATTTTGTTTGGTCTTTATTATTATTATTATTGTTTTTATCTTTTTTTTGGGGGGGGGGTGTCATTCTCTCTCTCTCTCTCATCCAGATATGTATAGTTGACTGAAATACTTTTAATCTCTTCATGAACTTTTATTACAATACTGTAATTATAACTTGAACGTCGTATTAGAGGTTTACATTATAAAGTGACTTATGAGAAGGAGAGAAATGACTGCACTGGACAATCCCTCCAGTGACGTCTTCAGATTCCTAGTTAAATCTCATACATTGTCTTCTCTTAAGGGAACTTCCAGTATGTATACAGTCAGGGTCAAAAGTTCGTTCCATCCCATTATGAAGCAGCATCGACCCCAAATGAGACAAAACAGTCAGTTCGGAGACTCATTCTCGCGACTCGGTTTCACCACAGGAGCGATCTTTTATCCATGACTGTATTTTATTCATTTTTATTTTTTGATGAGAATAAAATCTTGGCGTACTATTTGCATGTTTTAGCATTTATTTATTTATTTATTTATTTATTTATTTTGGGGTGGGGGGTGTATGAAGGTTTGTCATTAATTCTGGACTTAAACCTTATGATGGGAGTGCTTAAGAAAAGTATGTTACCTCAGTAGTTTTTTTTCTTTTGATAATTGCAGAATGTAAACACCATCATTTGAGAGCCGCTTCAGCGCTTAATGCATTGAGTGACGTCATCAGCCACTCGAGTTTGTCAGAAATTTAACCCCTTGAGTACGATGACTTAACCCTTTGAGTACGATCACTTAACCCTTTGAGTATGATCACTTAACCCCTGAGTACTATAACTTGACCTCTTCAATACACTGACTTAACCCCTTGAATATTTGAGGAATAAGTCGTCATACTCAAGCGGTTAAATCATCGTACTCGTGTCGTTAAATCATCATACTCCTGTCGATAAATCACCATACTCATATATTTAAGTCATCGTTATTCAAGGTGTTGAGTCATAGTACTTATGGGTTAAGTCTTCGTACTCAAGGGGTTGATGACGTCACAACAGTCATTAAGCGCTGAAGCGGCTTTTACGGTTTGGTTAGGTTAGGTTAGGTTAAGTTAGAATTACACAGAACATTATGTAATTTGCTGATGTTTTAAGCTATTGGACTTTGATTGGGCTTTATTATATATAAGTAGTTAACAGTTGTTTCACACAGTTATCTGGATTCTGGTAAGGCCTTTCTTTAAAGTGGTATCAACAGATGTCTTTGAGCTGGTTTTTATCCCTGAGTGTGTGTCCTTTAGAGGCACAGACAAACTTGTTGGTTGGTTGTGCTCGCTGGACAACAGGTGGAAGGCTGCCGGACACACCTGCACCAGCTCACATACTCAACCTGTAGAAGAAGTAATTGTCTTGTTGTTCTAAAGTGGATGTTTAATGTTTATAGTAGGAGTCACAGATGGTGTAAACAGAGTAACGATCAGTACAACAACAGATTTACCAAAGTATACTATTTATACACACAAAATACATATGTAAACATGTATTTTGTTACTGTGATTTCTTCTGAGATATCATAACAGTGATAAAGACCGCTTAATTTTCCTGATGTTGGGATAATTGTTTGTCTTATGCGTACGGATGTTACTGCTGTCTACACACACACACACACACACACACACACACACACACACCATATTAACAAACGTGTATATACTGTACATGGCGCGTCTTCACCATACTGTATATAGACAGGTAGCATCAAGTGTTGTGTTGCGCAGCAGAGACGACTGAGGGGTCACACGGGTCCCAGTTTTAGGTCCTGATTTTAAAAGGACTTCATCGTACCTAGGACTGAGACGGATTAGAATTAAGGACCTACTAGGATCTTGGTAGATTAGGTTAGGTTAGGTTAGGTTGGAGTCTATGTGGACTGGGCCCGTTTAAACAATCACCCACACAACCACCAGACCAGGGCCACAACAAGACCGAAAAGTGTAAAGAAAAAAAAGTTGACTCGTATATTAAAAATGTCTACACAATGACAAATATCGCCTCTTAATCATTATTTTTTGAGTCTGACCACACGATAAAACCCTCGAGTGTCTGATAAAGGTTCTCCAGATACCGCTGACAACACGATATGGCCATTAAAACCCAGCGGGGGGGGGTAGTGACTCAATGTGGCCTGGCATTTTTTTTTTACGGGGATTAGCCCACCCAGGCACAGGTCACTGACCCACATCGGGGCCTAGAGGGCGAAAATGTAATAATGATCATAATAATAATAAAAATAATAATAATAATAATAATAATAATAATAATAATAATAATAATAATAATAATAATAATAATGAACCATAAAGAAATACAAAATGAAAAAAAAGATCCAAAGTGAGAAACAATATATGTATGTTGTGTTGTCAATAGTAAGAGAAACAATTGAGACCCTGCAATTGTGTGTAAATGAGGCATGAAGTCAGATTAGCAACCTGGGACTTGGTGTGTAGTAGTACTGTGGGGGTGAAGGAAGTCCCTCTACTCTCCCACTACCATCTCACAGACGCCTAATCTAAATTCACCTAATCTAAAATAAAATGAAAATCCAGTTTGGTTTATTAAAGAAACAGTTATAGGGTAAGAGAACTCCGTATTCAACCTGTATAATTTTATTTTATCGGTCACTAAGGTGTGTCGTGTTCCCCCACCCTGTCAGTTACTGTGACTCCCCAAAACCTCACGCTGTTGCTTGTTACTGGTACCAGGCTCTTGATAGTAATGTCAGATGCTCCTTGCTTTATTTTCATATCACTAAGACTTATTACTCTCTCTCTCTCTCTCTACTACCACCACGTGATGGTCGGAATCCACAACAAATACTAGATTCTCTGTTCCTTTAATGTGTTATTCGTCTTTTCTTACTGATGTGAAGGATGTGTTGTGTTGTAGCTCCGTTATTGGTTCAGGGTCCTCATGGTATCACTCTAGTTTAATATCTGTCTCGCTTCCCATCATATAGAGTCACCCGTCACCAGCCTGTTCTAACTGTCCGTCCCACCACTTAGCATCACCCATCACCAGCCTGTTCTAACTGTCCGTCCCAACACTTAGCATCACCCATCACCAGCCTGTTCTAACTGTCCGTCCCACCACTTAGCATCACCCATCACCAGCCTGTTCTAACTGTCCGTCCCACCACTTAGCATCACCCATCACCAGCCTGTTCTAACTGTCCGTCCCATCACTTAGCATCACCCATCTCCAGCCTGTTCTAACTGTCCGTCCCACCACTTAGCATCACCCATCTCCAGCCTGTTCTAACTGTCCGTTTCGTAAACCACACGACGTCTGGCTCTCCTAGATATGCTGATTGACAACGTGAAGGTATGTCAGTCAGTGTGAGTTAAGGAGAGTGACTTCTGTAGTGGGGAAGGAGTGAGTTAAGATTGAGTTTAGGCCTCAGTTCTTAATAGGCCCCGATCCATTAGGTGTGGGGCCCATTTGACGAGCCACCAATAATTTAGTAGTGCGGTAGTGAGAACGTCATCACCTCTCACAGTTGCAGCAGTAGAGACGACATAAGGGAAGTGTGTTGACATAGTCTGTCGTGTTATTCACCCAAGCGATACACCCGGGTCACACAACAATGTTTCTTATTTGATTACAGTACCCAATATTTTCGTCCCTCCCCCAACACATTGCCCTAACATCTATCATGGTTATTACCCTCCCACACATCCCCTTACATAAACCTCGACTACCCTCACACATCCAGTCTCCCCACATATACACTCCCCCCTCACACACACACACTTCATAACTTTAGTACGTAACTGTTCTGAAACTGTTAAAAGATCCAGTCCTCCTTGTCATCATATACAAGTAATATTATTTACCACTAATATTACTTGTGTATTTCTTGACAACAAAGTGACCCACTCATCTCTGTTTAGTTTATATTTTCAGTTTTTTGCCTGCCATATTTTTCAATAAACCGTTAATTATTATTACTGCTACACACTTCCAATGTTTCCCGACACCCACAATCTGACACTGTCCAGTTTATCCTATGTTGTTTTTACGTGTTTTTCTCTACATGAAAAACTATAATAAATACTAAATTGCTGTTATTAATAACTTATATACTGTAATTATATGTTATGGGAGGGTAGTGTGGAGCGATGGTGAGGCGCGGTGGGGGTGGTTGTGGGAACAGGGGCAGTGTAGAGGGTCGCCATCAGTAGCCAACACACACACACACACGTCACACATGCCAGTCACCACTACCGCCACCACCATCCACACACTAGTACACACCTTCCTCATATCGCAACACCATCATCATCTTCATCATGTCATATGTGATAACACGCGGTGCCAGCCAATCACAGTCGCCGCGTTTTTTATCAATCCCAAAACCCGCCCCTTTCCTGGAAGTGGTGTAATTATTGGAGGCCTGCGGTAATGCGCGGCGCCCCATTGGTTGAGGCTGCAGCTGCCGGGTTATTCAGGTAACAGGAAGGTCCTTATAAAGAAGTCGGAACGTGATTTCTAAACTTGAACTGAACGTGATTTATCGGCAGGTGTGTGGGAGCCATGGGGGAGGACGTGTGTGTCTCCTCCATTTAGTGAAGTTTCTCTCTTACATTGTATTATCACACCACCTGAATGATCCCCTTCACACATAACTCACCAAGTCTTGTGTTTTATTAGTTAGTGATGATGTGATAATATTTTTGAGGCGTATTTGATAAGTGTGTTTGGTAGTGCATTCTAAACCTCCATTACATAAAATGGGTGTGTGGGATACCACCGTCCACCCCCTCCTTCTTCACTACCTCCCCCTATACACTCCTTCCCCTCCCTTCACCCCCCTCCCTTCTCTCCATCCCCCCTCCCCCACCACCTCCTCTAACCCTTACCTTAGCGGTGAAAAATCCCTCATTGTGGCTCCAAATCTTTTAAAATGGCAAAGAAAACCTTTTCCCATGAGGCGGACGGACGGGTGGAGGAGCCAAAAGAGCTTTCCTGAAATTCGTTATGATTTTCTCGGCTAGTCCATCCCTCGGGCCACGGCGGTTTCTACAGGGTTTTCTCAGGGACTCTCTCCGGTTTCTGCGAGTGTTCCCAGGGCTGAGGTGTTTACAGGTCGAGACGTTTTGTGACTGTTAACTGTCTGGGAGGGAAGGAGGGGGGTGACGGATGCCGAGGCTTTGTTCTGTCCCCTTCCGACCCGACATGTCACCTGAGACCCGCCAGCCAGTTACGACAGGACTGTGTGACCATTGCTATTATCACCACCACTACTACTGCCACCACTACCACTGCTATTATCATCACTACCACCACCATTTCTGTGACTACCACCACGTATCACCACTCACCACCACGTCATCTGCACCACTTATAATCACCACTAATACTACTACTAACGTGACCACTGCTATTATCATCACTACCACCACCATTTCTGTGACCACCACCACGTATCGCCACTCACCACCACTTCATCTACACCACATATAATCACCACTAATACTATTACTAACGTGACCACTGCTGTTATCACCACCACTACCATCACCACCACCACCAACACTGAAACTTGTTACTGTTCGCTTTGTGTCCATTCCTCTCCCCTCCCCTTCTCTGTCTCTCTTCCATCTTCTTTCTCTTCTCTCCTCTTTCTCCTCCTTCTTTCTTCCTTCTCACTTCCTCCTACACCTTATCTTCTTCCTTCTCCTTCCTCCGCCTCTTCTTCTTCCTCTTCCCCTTTACGTCCCTCCTCTTCTTCCTCCTCTTCTCCTCCTTCCCCTCCCCCTCCTCCCCCTCCTTCCCCTCCTCCCTCTCCTCCTGCCTCTCCTCCCCACTCCTCCTTCCCCTCCCCTCCTCTTTCCCCTCCTCCCCCCTCCTTCCCCTTCTCCCCTCCTCCCTCTCCTCCTCCCCTCCCCTACTCCTCCCCTAACAATAATTGTATTACTGTTTCATATAAGACGTCATTTACAATCATAAGATATTCCAATATACCTAAAGCAGGTTACGTTACGTTACGTTACGTTACGTTACGTTACGTTACGTTATGTTTTGCATGAAGCTTTTCATTTGTATGTATTACTGTAAGGAAAAAATGACAATAAGTGTTAAATTTAATACAAATGTAAACTAAAGTATAAAAAAATCAGAAGGAAAAATGACAATAAAAATTGGATTGTCGGCCATTAACTTGGTAACACCTTTTGTATTAACCGATACGTGATGCCTTAACGAGCCTTAAGACACTGGTGCCGTTCTCACTGTAAGGCTGCTATAATTCTCTAACATCAGTTTATATCTCCCACCCAGCGAGGATAATAGAAATAATGAAATATGAGTGCTTGTGATCGTAATTCAAAACTTGTGCACCAGCTGAGTAACGTCTCAGGTTGACTCACTGTATCTCCTTAACTCACAGAAACAAACACCAAAGTCTCGGTGTGTTGTGGACGACACTATAAAATAAGTAATAATATATCAATATATGACAGTAGATACTCTTAGCGTCACTAGCCAGTGTTGCCTCTCTGTCTTAAAGAGAAATAGAGGAAAAGTCTCAACCTTACTCGGGGGTCCAGCGGGGCCTTTGCTAGCATCACTCCTTGGGGGCGTGAGGACGGCTGTTCTGGCCCTCTCGGCGGAGTCCTGAAGACCCTCAGTTGCCTCAGCACCTAAGGAGATTGGCGAAGAAGGGTGGCCTATGGGAGCCAATCGGCGGAGTTCCTGACGTTTCCGGGCTGCCCTTGCCAATACATGCTAGCAGTGTTTCGTAAGTAAAAGTATTTCGGCCTAAACAATCTAAATTTTTAATGGCCATCAATGTTGTTCCTCGTGCCAGCAGCCTGGAGGCCATTGGTTCATCTCTACACCCGTGGGAACAACTAAGTCGGTTGTGTACAACAGCGTCAGAATAGGCACCAGTAACTCATGTAATGTTATCGGTATACAGTCCCCAGTAACTTATTGACATATTCTTCACATTTTTTTTTACGGGATTATTCAGGTCACAGGTCAATGACCCACATCAGGGCCTGGGGGGCGAAAATATAATAATAATAATAATAATAATAATAATAATAATAATAATAATAATAATAATAATAATAATAATAATAATAACAATAATAATAATAATAATAATAATAATAATAATAATAGAGAGAAACATTATATGTATGTTGTGTTGTCAAAGTAAAAGAAACAATTGTGGCCTGCAATTGTGTAAAAATGAGGCAGAAAGTCAATAAGAAGTGTGACGTAGATGTTTCATATTTATATACAGTCAGCATAATGAAGTGATGATCTTCACGGCCAGGAGGAGTTGTGCTGAAAGCCCGACGGTGTGCTCAGTGTCTTCCAGGAGCAGTATGATAGTGTGTAAGTTGGTGGATGATAAAGTGGCAACACACTGTAGGAGCCTCCTGAAGGATCCTCCACGTAATAAATGGTGAGTTATTGACGTGGGTCTTGTGTGTGTGTGTGTGTGTGTGTGTGTGTGTGTGTGTGTGTGTTTGTGTGTGTGTGTGTGTGTGTGTTTTTGTGTGTGTGACCTGTGGTGAAATGGTCATCACCTGCCCGAGTTCGATCCTCGGGCAAGGTGAAACTATGGGCAAGTTTCTTTACGCCATTTGCCTCTGTCTACCCAGCAGTAATTGGTACCCTGGATGTTAATCGATTTGCGGATCGTGTTCCGGGGTAATGGTTAGCCAGTGCAGTTGGCGAGCTGTCCGGTCTTCTCGGACTATTCCTTGACACTGGGTCATGCAACTCGTTAACTTAGGGTGTGGTATTTGTTGACTATAATGACTGCTGCTGGACCGGAGCTGCGAGGCCTGATTCTTTTGCTTGCTGCATGTTTGAGTCCTGCAACTTTGTTGTGATAAGACACTCAATCCTGGTGATTGTCTTACTCAACATAGTGACGGTGTGTTACCATCTGGATTGTACGGGAAATTCCAACTTTGGAAAAAAGCTCATCTTTAGCCTACAGAATTTTGACTACTACCCGTGCGTGTACGTCTGGATTGGCCAATCGGTGGTGCCCACGGTGGCGTGATACATGCACGTTGCAGTGCTCTGATTGGCTGACCGAACGTGGCGTGGTAGGTGAGCTGTTCTCTCTGATCCTCTTCTTTCCTTTTTCATCCCTCATATATCGTTCTTTGTGAACGGAGGCGAGACATAGCGATACAGTCGATCAACAGGAACCTGTGATAGTGCAGGGCACCCCTTGTCCGGGGGTCACCGGTAGGTGGCAACTTTCTTAGACATAACTATAGTCACAGGTAACCTGGGTGCAGAACCCTACGAGCCCGACCCCCGTCCAAGAGGGGGGGGTGGGGTCACTGCTCCCAGGCAGGAGCCCTGTGTTATAGGTAGGATTAGATGTAATCAAGAAGATGACAACAAGCATTAGAATAAAACATAGAGATAAAGGACACTCTATTGGAAGGGGAAAAGTGGCAGAAATCACTTACAACAAACTGCAAGTCCCACTAACTAGAATATTCAGCACCAATGAAGGTTTTAAAGTAATCTGTAAAGATGACTTTGATTCAGATAAAATCCTTTCAAAAGAAGCAAGAGATATATTTTACAATGAAGGCCTTATTGTTGTCATGCCACCAGAACAAAAAGCAAAAAGATCAGTTTTCGTTCGTCAAGTCGACCAAGAGATCGGGAGGAAGACATCGGAAGACCTGAAAGATGAACTGGAACGCCAAAACAGGTGGATGAAGATTGAAGAAGTCATTAAGATAAAGGACTATACTCATGTTTTTAAGATTACTTTTGAAGAAGCGTCAATGGCTGAGAAAGTTTTTACAACAGGGCTTTCTAATATTCAACATGTCAGTCACACCACATCAAATAAAGAAGGAGACATTCATCAGTCTGCAAACTTGCTTCTCCTGCTACAAATATGAAGAACACACAACGAGAGACTGTCCGAAAAAAGAAAAAAAGTACTGCTCAGATTGTGCAGGCGACGACCATACCTACACTGAATGTAAGAATATACATGTTGGCTGTCTCAACTGTAAGAGAAACGGGAATGTATACATAGGACATAGGACGTTAGCAATGGCATGCCCAATAAAAAAACACATGATAAAGTATAAGGAACAAGAAACAAGGAAAAAGGAACAAGACAAGAAGGATACGACATACGTCGAAATAGCAAAGAGAGCGGTCCAAGAGGCTCATAGACCAGAATCCACAGTATTAAACCTAAGTGAGCCAATACATGATAAGGTAATGATTAGTATGATCCATGCACATTTGCATAATATCATTGCACCCGGATCATACAATGAGGAATTAAGGAAAATGTTTAAATTGAATAACCTACCAGAGATGATATTTCCAGAGAATCCACAATCCGAAAAACTATTTCAGGCAACATATGCAAGCGAACTGAGAGAAAGACTACATCTAGACGAACAAAGGTTTGAGCAAGAAGCAACAGCTGATACACAAGGAACACAAGCGACTGATAGAGATCCCAGACAAATGACTAGAAGTGACAAAGAGAAGATAGAAATAACAAAAGGACAGACTATAAGACAAAGGAGTAGGAGGAGAGAAGATAAGATGGAAACTGAACACAATATACAACCTGAATCTGCTGAAGATATTGGATTAAAAGTTATCACTACAGCAAAACATGGAATTCCAACATCGAGACCAACAGGAGGGACAATAGTAAAAAACTGTGAAGGAGGGATATACAAGTGGACATATCAAGAAAAATCCCTAAGTGAAGATTATGTCTGGTCACTAATTACTACGGATAAACTAAAGATTACGACCAAAGACTTTAAAATAGTAGACCCGTCAGAGTTTAGAAAAGTCAGAAGCGGGAAACAGGATGATAGGTCTCCACTTCAACAGTCACAATCCAAGTATAAGAAATAATGGACAATAGACAAACAGTAAGAACTTTAAGAATAATACAACACAACGTAAGAAACTGGAAGACCGAGAGAATTAACCTAAGTAATATATATCAAGAAATTGACCCTGACATTATACTAATAAACAGTCACGGTGAGACAGAAAACAACAACATAAAACTCTTTAACTGTTATGTAAACCAAAGAAATAAATCGGGCGAGAAAAATGACGGAGTAGCTATAGCGGTTAAAAAAAACTTAAAATTTAAACTAATTGATGACTTCCAGGATGAATTTCTAGCAATAAAAATAAATACAACTCAAGGAGACGTAATTATTGCTACTACTTATCTGCCACCGAGACATTTCTTTACTAGAAGACCTATTAAAATTGGCTAACAATAGTCATCCGATGTGCATATAAGGAGCTTTAACGCTGAACATAGGATTTTGACAATGCAAATAAGCCGCGTCATTAAGGAAACGCGCCGTCATTTAATAAATTTAGGGAAAATCAATCATCTGGGTCCTAACAGCCTGGAGAAATCCTGTTTTGCGTCCGACGCAGACAAAATTTTTGCCAACAACAGTATTTTCAATTACCATATAATACGGTTACTCTTACGAGCCGATGACCATCTGCCGAATTATCACCTAACTGCTGTCCCTTAGAAGCCCCATACAGATACCAATAAAAAAGACTGAAAATGAGTAAAACAGATTAGGACTTCAAAGACACGGCAAGTAATCACCACTCGATTAACCTACAAGGAAAAACAACAGAAGATATAGACTCAGAAATGGACAGACTGCACTCAGCAATAAAAACATCTATAACCAAACACACTCCTACTTCACACTTTAGAACATTACCCAACAACAGACTACCAGAAGAAGTTAAATTAATCCAGACCTATTACAATGAAATAAACAGGTATATGGAAAGACACGGCAGTAACAGATGGCTATATACGACACAGATAGCACTACAGATAAAATTAAGAGACGCATGTAAGGAAGCAAACAATAAAAAATGGAATGTTATTATAATGGCGGCTGACATGACTAAAGACACAAAAACATTTTGGACTTCCATAAACAAGATGATGGGGCACAACAAGCAAAAAACACCATACATTAAAGACCAAAATGGAACAAAATTGCACGAGGAAAATGAACAAGAGTCAGCATTCAAAAGGGAATGGGTAAAAGTTTTAAAAATATCAGATGAGGAAAATGAAGATTTTGATAGTGAACACGAAGAAAGGATAGAAGAAGAAATGGGAAGACAAATACATAGAATCACCCCAAGGCAATATATAGACTATAACTTATTACCTAATAATCAAATAATAACCATAGGAGAAAATGATGCGCAATACTGAAACTGAGAAAAAGCCCTGGGCTCTGGTAATACGAAATATGATCATGAATCTACCTGAAAACATTTTAAAATACACTATTAAACGCATGCTTAATAACTGGTTGCTTTCAGACAAATAAATATGCTAAAACAATGTTTATTCTAAAGAGGTAAGGATAATAAGGGAAATGTTAAACTACAGGCCAATATGCTTTATTACAAATGCCGGGAAACTATTGGAAAAAATATTAAATTCAAGACTTATAGCCTTTTTAGCACAACATGGGAAAACTAACAACAGACAACATGGATTTATGCCCAATAGAAATACCCTAACTGCAATAGCTATAATAACGGAAATAATTGCAATAGAAAAAAGCAAGGGTAACCAGATCAATATAATTTTAAGGGATGTTTCTAAGGCTTTTGATAAAGTTTGGCATTTAGGCTTGAAATATAAAATATTAAAACTGGGACTTAACGAATACTTGCTAAGAATATTGTGTAACTATTTAGATGATAGGAGAGCACAAATTCAAATTGGAAACTTTTTAGGAACTATGTTTAATCTTGAGAGTGGAGTACCTCAAGGAGGATGCCTTTCTCCAACACTATATACAATTTATACTTCAGACACACCTCAACCTACCCCCTTTAGCGAATATGTAATGTTTGCTGATGATAATACTCAAATAGTATCATACCCAGGAAAATCAACTCAATTTATGGCACTCTACACGGTAAGAGCGATAAAAAACATAAATGATTTTGAGAAAAAATGGAAAATCAGGACAAATAAAAACAAATTCAAGATAATACCAATAGCCAAGATCAAAACAAGTCCAGTAATAGTCGACCAGGAACTATACCCATACGACACTGAAGGCAGGATGCTTGGACTAAAACTAACAAAAAGAGGATATATAACATACTTAAAAGATAAAGAACGACAGGCAAGAATAAGATTATCAAAATAAAACGCTTTAAGAACCTTAGCATTAATAACAAAAGAAAGATTTATATTGCCCTTGTTAAATCAATTATGGACTACCCACCCATCCCATTGAACACCCTTAGTAAAACGTGCATTAAAAGGTTACAAACAGTACAAAATATAGCCCTCTGATTTATATATAACATAAAATATACAGACCACATCAATAATGAACAGCTACACAAGAGAGCAAACCTCTTAGCAATCAATGTAGATATACACAACAAAGCTGTAAATATTTGGAAAAAGTGACTGAACTTAACACAGAAACATATCAAAACTGGATAAATAATATAGACAACGAAGAATTCCAAGAACACAGTTGGTTTAAATCAGCCAGGAAGAAAGTAATTGAACCATCTCCTGCCCCAATATACATATAAAACATTAATAGAGAGAATAAAAGATGAGAGTGACCTACCAGCTCCACAAGAACCTGGCAGGCCTCTCCATACAGCGTACCTTTAGACTAACATAACTAATATTTAACATTTAACATTTAACATTTAACATTGAACTAACATCTTAGTAAAAAAAAAAAAATAAATAAATAAAAATGTGACTACCCTCCCAGCTACACAAGGACCTGGGCGGGCTCACTAACTCAAAAAAAAATAAATAAATAAATAAATAAATAAATAAATAAATAAATATTAATAATATTAATAATAATAATGTGATTACCCTCCCAGCTATATCAGCCAGGAAGAAGTAATTGAACCACCTCCTGCCTCAACATACACATTTTTACATAAAACATTACTAGAGGAATAAAGATGAGAGTGACCAACCAGCTCCACTAAGAACCTGGCAGGCCTCTCCATACAGTGTACCTTTAGACTAACACAACTAACACTTAACTAACACCTCAAAAAAAAAAAAATGTGACTACCCTCCCAGTTACACAAGGACCTGGGCGGGCTCACTAACTCCAACAATAACAAATAATAATAGTAAGCAGCATTATATAAATAAACCAATATTAATACAAAGGTCTGACGACCCAAGGGAGCAGAACAAAGACAAAACACCAATAAGAAAGATGAAGCGATCTGGTTGAGCCCAGATTCTTTCTACTCCTACTGTATTTCAGTTTCACCACTTTTTCTTCAACCCCTAATAATCTTCTTTCACCTCTTAACTAAAGACTTCGTATCGTATCATCGGCTATAAACTACACGTTAAACAAATTCACGCCTTGGGCCGGCCCATCCTCGTACACGAGGGGCAACCATTAAAATTACTTGAGTAAATGTTATAAGTATATACTGCAGTTAGTCTATAGTATAAAAGACAAAGAACATCAAAATATATATATTTAGTTCCAGGGTTTATTTAGTTATTTATTACTTGTACTTATTACTGGTATTTGTTTTCCTCTCTTCTGTATAGTTTAAATCGTTACTGTTGTTTTGAGTAACTTTAGATTTAATTATTTTTCACCGAAACTTACGTCTTTTACATTTTTTTCAGAATACATCATAATATCATATCACCCATGATTATTATCCTGTATGTAAAACGAAAAAAAATGATAACAATTAGTTAATATTTGTTAATGTTAGGTTAAGTTAGTTTAAGTTTTCCATTTCACAATTCATTAATACCTAATATGATGACGTACATGATCTCCGATGGCCATTCAGAAGCTTAAAATAATACATAGAAGTTATCGATATTAGGCAATTATCCCTGTTTAGTTTAAGCTTTTACAAATCATCAATCTTTTTTGTCAAATAGAGATAGCTTTTTGGTTTTATTATTACAACTTAATATTAATTCGTATATTGTAAGATTTTGTATATTTCTTTTCAGCCCTTGCTTACTGCCATATGATGTTTAATTTATACTTTAAATAGGTTAGGTTAGGTTTGGTCAGGTCAGGTTACATTTTGTAAGAAGGTATTCATTTATTTGTACATTTATGATCTGCAGGATCGTTTATG
Organism: Homarus americanus; assembly: GCF_018991925.1. Classification (NCBI taxonomy): domain Eukaryota; kingdom Metazoa; phylum Arthropoda; class Malacostraca; order Decapoda; family Nephropidae; genus Homarus; species Homarus americanus. Next base: position 16,067 of record NW_024719436.1, read on the forward strand.
GCCAGTCAAAAGTTTCCCAAAAAGAGAAATACCTAGAATTTATCACTAATCGTCAATTATCCATATTTAGTGTAACAATTAGCCCACCCGGGCATAGGTCAAACGACCCACAAGGGAGCCTGGGGGGCGAAAACAAAAACGGAAAGAAATTGTAAATATAGAAGAAAAGGATTATACTGTGTTAATCTACACCACGAAGATACCGGAAAACCAGCTTTTTAAAGTGAGACATTATAAGAGCATGGAAACACAGAAGAAGGCAGAGCACTCCACAGTTTGGCTGTGTGAGGAAAAAAGGAGGTACTATAACGGGTTATTCTCGTTTGACCGACATCCACAGAGAAACGGTGGGCACCGCGGGCAAGACGTGTGTTACGAACCCACGGCCTTACAGGCGATACACAGGATGCCAAATCCACCGAACATTGCCCGTTAAAGTACCTGTAAAAGAGAGAGAGTGAAGCAACATTGCGGCGAAGAGAAAGGGAAGAGAGATTGTTGACTAAAGGAGGAGAGTTAATATGACGAAATGCCTTTGATTCCACCCGATCTAATAGTTGGACAGAAGAAGAGCCATCCCACATATGAGAGCAGTACTCCAAGTTAGGACGAATGAATCCCTTATATACTTGGAGCAACTGCTCAAGAGTGAAGTAGCTGCGGCATCTGTACAGCATTGCCAACTTTCGGGAGGCAGCTTTAGTTATACTAAGGATGTGTGATTTCCAGGACATATTGGAGGAAATGGTGAGGCCTAACATATTTATTTCAGAATTTGGGATTATGATAGTGTCCTGAAATGTAATTGGTGGGAGATCGTCTAATTTACAAAGTGTAATTGGTAAGTATTGAGTTTTATTACTATTGAACTTAACCAAGTTTGTACCTCCCCATTCAGAGATGCTGCACAGATCCGCGTTGATAGAAATAATGATATCAGTTCTAGAAACAGATCTAGTTTGAGAGTTAGGAGGAAGAGGAAAATGTGAGGAAGAGTGAAGAGTAGAATCATCAGCGTAACAATGGATAGAATTAGTTGTAGTGTGAAGTAAATCATTAATAAAAAGAAGGAAGAGAGTTGGTGAAAGAACAGAACCCTGTGGGATTCCACTACTGGTAGAGAAAGAGCGAGAAATCGATCCCTCGACAACAACTGCCATGGATCGGTTCTCAAGGAAGCTAGAGATGAGAAAACAAAGTGGGGGAGAGAAACCAAAAGCGGGAAGTTTAGATAGCAAAGACTTGTGCCATACCCTGTCAAATGCTTTGGAGATGTCGAGAGCCACGACAAAAGTTTCCCCATAATCCCTAAGAGAGGTTGACGAAAGATGGGTGCAATAGGAGAGCAGATCACCAGTAGATCTCGCCTGGCGAACCCATACTAGTGATCCGACAAAAGAGAAAGGCGTTCAATGTGACGGAGAAAATGGGAGTTCAAGATAGTTTCGAAAATCTTAGAGAGGGATGAAGTTAGGGCAATGGGGCCATAGTTAGAGGGATTAGAATGGCCACCCTTCTTCGGGATGGGCTGAACCAAGGCATGCTTCCAAGAAGAAGGAAAAGTTTGGATTTTGAGGCAAAGGCGAAAGAGGCGAGCAAGCACAGGGGCCAGGGCTTCAGCACACTCCCTCAGAACACGAGGGGGTATTTCGTCCGGTCCATGCGCCTTACTGACATCCAACCTGGATAACACACCGGCAACCCTGCGAGTGGAGATTATAGGAAAGTGCATAGGTTCAGTAGGAGGTGCAGGGGTAGGAGGGATAGAATGGGAATCGTCTAAGGTGGAATTAGAGGAGAATAAGGTGCCAAAGAGGTTGACTTTGTCAGCGGGGGAGTTGGCTATAGAGTTATTGGAGCGGAAGAGGGGAGGAAAAGAAGGCGTGCAGAAGTTGTTACAGATGTTTTTAGTTAAGGACCAGAAGGATTTACTAGAGGAAGAATTAGTCAGGACAGCGGTCTTTCTTTTAATAAAATTACTTGGAGTTCCGTTTATATTTGTTTGTTTTCATATTATTTTAGTCAATTATTTGTTGACATTTAGCTTACAATAAGTAAATATTATTAAAAACAACACTGAAAAACTCACAAGTGACTTTGTAACATATAATTAGGTCGAGATAATAATACCAATACCACGTGCTGGTCAAGCTCCGAAAGAGTTGTCCGGGGGTCTAGCTAACCTCTGGTCGGGGCTTGACCAGCACGAAAAAAAAAATTATATTTTTTATTTTGGTGACCTGTGGTCAGCATGCTCGACTTTTAAGCGAGTCGACCCGAGTTCGATTCCCGAGCAGGGTAGGACTGTTTTTTTTTTTTTTTTTTTTTACGTCATTTGTCTCTGTCGACCCAGCAGTAATTAGCGACCTGGATGTTAATCGATTTGCGGATTGTGTTCCGGGGTAATGGTTAGCCAGTGCAGTTGGCGAGTTGTACGGTCTTCTTGGATTATTCCTTGACACTAGGTCATGCAGCTCGTTAACTTAGGGTGTGGTAGTTGTGTTGACTATAGCTTCTACACCTTAAACAAATTCACGCCTTGGGCCGGCCCATCCTCGTACACGAGGGGCAACCATTAATATTACTTGATTAAATGTTATAAGTATATACTGCAGTTAGTCTATAGTATAAAAGACAAAGAACATCAAAATATATATATTTAGTTCCAGGGTTTATTTAGTTATTTATTACTTGCACTTATTACTAGTATTTGTTTTCCTCTCATCTGTATAGTTTAAATCTTTACTGTTGTTTTGAGTAACTTTAGATTTAATTATTTTTCTCCGAAACTTACGCCTTTTACATTTTTTTTCAGAATACATCATAATATCATATCACCCATGATGATTATCCTGTATGTAAAACGAAAAAAAAAATAATAACAGTTAATATTTGTTAATGTTAGGTTAAGTTAGTTAAGTTTTCTATTTTACAATTCATTAATACCTAATATGATGACGTACATGATCACCGATGGCCAGTTAGAAGCTTAAAATAATACATAGAAGTTATCGATATTAGGCAATTATCCCTGTTTAGTTTAAGCTTTTACAAATCATCAATCGTTTTTGTCAAATAGAGATAACTTTTTGGTTTTATTATTACAGCTTAATATTAATTCGTATATTGTAAGATTTTGTATATTTCTTTTCAGCCCTTGCTTACTGCCATATGATGTTTAATTTATATAACAGTAACGTATAAAAGTTTCTGACCTGAAATGTATCGCCAAACTCCTTTAAGTTTGTCCCTGTGAAAGTTTCTAGCCACGAGGAATAAGTTTCAGAATGTATCGGGCACTTTTTTTCTACGAGAGGCGTATAAATACTTCTCATCAGGGAAGTTATTATAAAATTTCTCAGGCTTAGCGAAGTAGAAGTTTATGTACTGAAGAACTTTTGAACTTGTCAGGACGCAAGAGAGGGAGGTATGTGTGTGTGGGTGTGACTGTGTAATTTCCTGTATGTATTTACGCATGTGCACTCAAGTATATTTGAACACATGAGATTATGTAGTGTTACTCTATACACTCGGGCAATAACATCATCCAGTAAGAGCCTTCACTAAGACTCACTGTATGATAGACTTTGATCCACACACTGTATCAGCAAATGTATATATATGTTGATCCTGGACGGCTACGAGCCACCAGCGACCCTAAATCATATGGCAATTAAACGTGTAATTTGTACACAGTAAACAGTCTAGTAAATTTTATTGAATGGACACCAAGTTTACCGTAATCATTCGTTTGAAGCCCATTGAGTAGATCAGTGCACTTACATGTCTCTATAAGATAACTTAATAGGCTCTCTAAGACACAAACTTCTAGATGGAGTGTGTGTGTTATATGTGTTCAACCCCATGTACCAGTGTTGAGTTTAATGGATCACTGTTCCTGGAATGTATTTTGTTTTCCATTCGATCAGATATTTAATTTCCTTATTCTTGATCATTCCTTTGCCAAATAAGTACATTGCGTCATCTACATAAATTGTGAAAGCTTCTGTAAACACGTTATTTTTCTATATATTTGCCTGGGATAGTATTAGCGCCAAGTTATTATTAATTTGTGTAGATCAGTACGCTTTTAATATAAAAAATCCGCTGGTGCATTTATTATTTTCTTATGGCAAGGGTAAGGTACATATTTGTAACTTTGTGTATTATGTAGTTAACTATGTTTGAGACATTAATGCTTTACACCATGAAGTAGGTACAGCACATCATAAGACTTAAGCTTTCAGAAATTAAAAAACAAAAATAAGACCTCCTTCCCTGCTGCCTTACACATACTGTGGCTCTAACTCTCCTGTCCGTTGTGATTTTCCACCCTGTCCGACCCTCCACTGTGTCAGCTGACGTGTTCAAACAAAAGAACGTCGGTTTCCGCAGTTACAGACATCAAAATCTAACCATCTATTATTCTTCATCACTTCAAACCTCATAGTTTTCAATTCAATTAGTTTCAATGATAAATTATAATTAAACCCTTTCTGCCAAGGAGTATAATTAAATTAAAAATATCGCAAAAGTTTCCAAACGAACACTGGCGCACAACCCTGGCGCCCACAACTTATAGCATCCACACCGATACCTTTTCACGGGCTACCTACCTCTTCTCCCTACCTTATATCCTCACCAGGCAGGAGTCCTCCTCTCCCTACTACACCATAACTTCATAACCCAGGTATGTAATGTATCCTCGCTGGCACCGGAAGCCCATGTTATTCTCCGTTAACCTCACAACTTGCCCAAACTCTAGCAGTTCGTCTCAGTGCGGTTATTCGGGCGACCAGACCACACACATGCCGCCGGCCGCCCAGCACCTGCAGGGAGAGCTATAAGGGAGGGAGGCAGTGAAACTCACTCTCAGGACTGTACAACACCCCCGGGGAGAGAGGCAGAGTTTTAACCCTCACCCAGAAGAGCTTACGTTTCTCCACGAATCAGATTTAATTAGACAGCAGTAATGTGTAACACCTGGAGTTATTGTTATTATCAATTAGTTTAGAGTGTAATAACAGTAATTACAATTAACATGTATGCTTTAGAGAAACATTCTGTGTAGGACAGTGAGTGAGAGTTAGAATAAAGAACTATTGTATTTTAATGATGGTGCTATATTGACGTTACCATTTGGTGAGCCTTAGGACAAAAATTTAAAAAAAAACATTTATTCTTACTAATCTTACGTAATTCAGTACAATGATTAGTAAATTAATAGTTGCCATTTAAATCACTGTACCGAAATGTTTGATTGATTGATTGAAATAGACATGTCGTAATGGTCGCACAGTTAATTATAATTAACTGTGCGACCAATAATTATTGGTATTTGGTAATTCTTAGGAACTTATGAGTATATGTCATAATAATTTTCAAAGGGATTAAAATAAGGTTTCACAAATATTTTAATATTCAGGCGGTAGATATCTTTTAAGAGGTTTGGGTTTGAGAGGAGTGCATGGTGGTGGCCTCAGTGGGTCTGGGTATCGCAAGTTGTACGTCTCTTTGGTCCGGAATTTTAATTTATAATCATGGTAATGTAAATCCATTGGTAGTTAGTACGTACAGTATATACCCATACTAGTTGGTAAATATTTCCGCTATTTTTTTTTAATAACACTAAACCTCCAGCCATCCATTAACTTGAAAATAGTCATAGTTGTATAAACACGACCAAAAGAATATCCTATTTGAAGTTTAGCCACTCAAGTGCTACCTGGGCGGGCAAGTCCTTAGATGATTCATAAATGTTAAAATTGCGAAGGATCTTGATCTCAACTTTTAAAAATCTCGATCTCGGGAAAAAAAATAGATTTCTTGCCCAAGTAAAGTATGAGGAGTCACCCAGACCTTAGCCTAATTCTCTGGTAACACATAAGTAAACACACTAGAGCTATAGCCACAGTCAGGTAATAAAAATACTCTTTTTTGGGGTTACATATAATATAAAATTGATAACGATTAGGTAAAAAAATGTTACTCTCATATTTTAAGTAAATTTACTTTTTCTACTCCTTTAGGATCAAATATATGTAAACATTCAAAGCCCGGAATAGAGGCAACCAACTGTCACCTTGTCAGTCTGAGATATCTGTTTTCAAATAGGGATTCAATTTTTGTTTTGTAAAGAAAAAATACTTATACGTTATTTAGTATTTCCTGATGAGCCCTTTAGTTTTAGGTTACATTAAAACATATATAGAAAACAATTTGAGGATTATATTTGATATATTCTAATAGAACTTTATCTTTGTATATTAATCTTGGTAACACGTACAGATGTTTCATGGTAGTGATGATTTTAGTCTAAGTAAAATATCACGTGAAACAGCATCTATTAAGCGATTACTCCACAACACAGATTTATCTCTACACGGTCATTATTCCTTTATCAAACTGGTGTTTTATTATGGGTACGGGTTTACTCCACCCACTAGTTAACGAGGGCATAATAAGGTTAAAACCTATAGAAGCTCGCCTGATGCTCAGTACATTCCGTGTTATTGTAGCTAATGGTAATAATTTAACAA
>NW_024719437.1:0-12095 GCF_018991925.1 Homarus americanus
GGTGTTAAGGCCGGGCACCCCTTCAGATGACACTGGGTGTGAGGGCCGGGCACCCTTTGAGTGCCATGAATCGGGGTGTGATGGCCGGGCTCAACTTCAGCTCCATGACCCGTTGTGTGAACGCCGGGAACCGCTTCAACCTCATAACCTGGGGTGTGAGGGCTGGGCACCTATTTATGTCCATGACCCGGGGTGTGAGGGCCGTGCACCCCTTCAGTGACATGACCCAGGGTGTGAGGGCCAGGCACAGCTTTTGTGACATAACTTGGGGTGTGAGGGCCGGGCACCCCTCCAGCACCATGACCCGGAGTGTGAGGGCCGGGCACCCCTTCAATGCCATGAACCGGGGTGTGAGGGCCGGGAACCCCTTCAGTGCCATGAATTGGGATTTGAAGGCCGGGCACCTTTTCAGTGCCATGAAACGGGGTGTGAAGGCCGGGCACGCCTGCAGCACCATGACCCGGGGTATGAGGGTCGGGCACCCCTTCAGTGCTATGACCCGGGGTGTGAAGGCCGGGCACCCCTTCAGCTCCATGACCAGGTATGTGAAGGCTGGGCACCCCTCCAACACGATGGACCGAGGTGTGAGGGCCGGGCACCCCTCCAGAAAGATGGCCCGGGGTGTAAGGGACGGGCAGCCCTTCACTGTCATGTCCAGGGGTGTGTGGGCTGGGCACTCATTCAGTGCCATGACCTGGGGTGTGAGGGCCGTTCACCTCTTCAGCCCCATGACCCGGGGTGTGAGGGCCGGTCACTCGATTAGGTCTATTACCTGGGGTGTGAGGGCCGGGCATACCTTCAGGGTCATGGCCAGGGGTGTGAAAGTTGGGCACCGCTTCAGTGCCATGACCCGGGGTGTGAGGGCCGGGCACCCCTTCAGTGACATGACCGGGGGCGTCAGAGCCGGGCACCCTTTCAGTGCCATGAGCCGGGGTGTGAGGGCCGGGCACCCCTTTAGTTCTATGAAACGGGGTTGTGAGGGCCGGGCACCCGTTCACATGACACGGGTGTGAGGGTCGGGCACCTTTTCAGTGCCGTGAACCGGTTTATGAGGGCCGGGCATGCTTTCAGTGCCATGAATCGGGGTGTGATGTCCGGGCACCCCTTCAGCTCCATGACCCGTGGTGTGAGGATAGGGAACCGCTTCAACTCCATGACCCCGGGGTGTGAGGGCCGGGCACCCCTTTAGGACCATGACCCGATGTGTGATGGCCATGCACCCCTTCAGTGACATGACCCGGGGTGTGACGGCAGGCACCCCTTTAGTGACATGCCCCGGGGTGAGGGCCGGGCACCCCTCCAGCACCATGACCCCGAGTGTGAGGGCCGGCCACCCCTTCAGTGTCATGAACCGGGGTGTGACGGCCGGGCAATCTTCAGTGCCATGAACCAGGGTGTGAGGGGCCAGGAACCCTTTCAGTGCCATGAAACGGGGTGTGAAGGCCGGGCACCTGCACTGCTGAACTGGGGTGTGAGGGCCGGGCACCCCTTCAAATGACCAGGGATGTGAGGGCCTGGCACCCCTTCAGTGCCATGAATGGGGGTGTGACGGCGGACACCCCTTCAGCACCATGAAACCGGGGTGTGAAGGCCGGGCTCGATTTCAGTGCCATGAATCGGGGTGTGAGGGCCGGGCACCCTCCAGCACCATGGCCCGGGGTGGGAGGTCCAGACAGCTCTGCAACACCATGGCCCGGGTGTGAGGGCCGGGCACCCCTTCAGTGTCTTGACCCGGGGTGTCAGGGCCGGACACCCCTCCAGCACCATGGCCCGGGGTTTGACGGCCGGGCACCGCTTCAGTGCCATGTCCCGGGGTGTGAGGGCAGGGCACCTTTTCAGTGCCATGACCCTGGGTGTGAGAGCCGGGCTCGATTTCAGTGCCATGAATCAGGGTGTCAGGGCCGGACACCCCTCCAGCACCATGACCCGGGGTATGAGGGCCGGGCACCCCTTCAGTGCTATGACCCGGGGTGTGAGGGCCGGGAACCCTTTCAGTGACATGACCCGGGGTGTGAGGGCCTGGCACCCCTTCAATGACATGACCCGGGGCGTCAGGGCCGGGCACCCCTTCAGTGCCATGAGCCGGGCTGTGACGGCCGGGCACCCCTTCAGTGCCATGAAACGGGGTGTGAGGGCCGGGCACCCCTACAGAGCTATGAACCGGGGTGTGAGGGCCGGGCACCCCTTCACATGACACGGGGTGTGAGGGCCGGGCATCTTTTCAGTGCCATGACCCAGGGTGTGAGGGCCGGGCACCCATTCATTGCCATGAATCGGGGTGTGATGTCCGGGTACCTTTTCAATGCCATGAATCGGGGTGTGAGGGCCGGGCACCCCTACAGCACCATGGACCGGGGTGTGAGGGCAGGGCATACCTACAGTGCCATGTCCAGGGGTGTGATGGTCGGGCACCGCTTCAGTGCCATGACCCGGGGTGTGAGGGCCGGGAACCCCTTCAGTGACATGACCGGGGGCGTCAGGGCCGGGCACCCTTTCAGTGCCATGAGCCGGGCACCCCTTCAGTGCTATGACCCGCGGTGTGAGGGCCGAGCACCCTTTCAGTGCCATGACCCGGGGTGTGAGGGCCGGTCACTCCTTCAGTGCCATGACCCGGAGTGTGAGGGCCGGGCACCCCTTCAGCCCCATGACCCGAGGTGTGAGGGCCGGCCACCCATTTAGGTCTATAACCAGGTGTGTGAGGGCCGGGCACACCTTCAGTGTCATGACCAGGGGTGTGACGGCCGGGTCACCGCTTCAGTGCAATGACCCGGGGTGTGAGGGCCGGCCACCCCTTCAGTGATATGACCCGGAGCGTCAGTTACGGGCACCCCTTCAGTGTCATGAGATGGGGTTTGAGGGCCGGGCACCCCTTCAGTGCCATGAAACGGGGTGTGAGCGCCGGGAACCCCTACAGAGCTATGAACCGGGGTGTGAGGGCCGGGCACCCCTTCACATGACACGGGGTGTGAGGGCCGGGCACCCCTCCAGCACCATGGCCGGGGTGTGAGGGCCGGGCACCTCTCCAGCACCATGGCCCGTTGAGTGATGGCCGGGCATCCCTTCAGTGACTTAACCCGGGGTGTCAGGGCCGGGCACCCCTTTAGTGCCATGAGCCGGGGTGTGAGAGACGGGCACCCCTTTAGTGCCATGAAACGAGGTGTGAGGGACGGGCAACCCAACAGAGCTATGAATCGGGGTGTGAGGGCCGGACACCACTTCACATGACACGGGGTGTGAGGGCCGGGCACCCTTCCATATGACACGGGGTGTGAGGGCCGGGCACCTTTTCAGTGCCATGACCCAGAGTGTTAGGGCCTGGCTCGATTTCAGTGCCAAGAATCGGGGTATGAGGGTCGGGCACCCCTCCAGTGACATGACCTGGGGTGTGAGGGCCGGGCACCCTTCCAGCACCATGACCCGGGGTGTGAGGGCCGGGAACCGCTTCAACCCCATGACCCGTGGTGCGAGGGCCGGGCACCCCTTTAGGTCCATGACCCGGGGTGTGAGGGCCGTGCACCCCTTCAGTGCTATGACCCGGGGTGTGAGGGCCGGGCATCCCTTCAGTGTCATGAACCGGGGTATGAGGGCCGGGCACCCTTTCAGTGCCATGAAACGGGGTGTGAGGATCCGGGCACCCCTTCAGTGCTATGACCCGGGGTGTGAGGACCGTGCACCCTTTCAGTGACATGACCCGGGGTGTGAAGGGCGGGCACCCCTTCAATGACATGACCCGGGGTGTGTGGGCCGGACACCCTTTCAGTGCCATGACCCGGGGTGTGTGGGCCGATCACTCCTTCGGTGCCATGACCCGGTGTGTGAGGGCCGGGCACCCCTTCAGCCCCATGACCCGAGGTGTGAGGGCAGGGCCACCCGTTTAGGTCTATAACCAGCTGTGTGAGGGCCAGGCACACCTTCAGTGCCATGGCCAGGGGTGTGACGGTAGGGTGTGTCAATTTTGTCAACATGTTAAAAATCAAATTTGGTAGTCAAAATATTGTGCCTCTTTATGTCTAAACTTGAGATTAGCAAACAAAAATGAATTGAAATAACCCTCACCTACATCAATTATACCTTAAAGTTTCAAATATCAGTATTTCAACAAATTAATGAGACTTGATTAGAATTATTCACTTGATATTAACTAATCTCATGTAAGCATATGGATTATGGAGTATTTTATGGTTCTATAGCTTGTGTACAATATGCATGTCAGAACATGAACATGAACAGGCTCTCCGTGTGGGACAGTTTAATTCTTGTTTTGACTTGTACCAAGCGTGAGGATAAGGCGCCCGGCTCACTCTCCTTCTAGATATCATAGACGGTGGTTTGCTCTCATTGCACTTGCACCTACTCTACCAGACGAATTCTACATTTTAATTATTGTAAGTAGGGCATATTGATTGTCGCAGTTACTTATATCATTGTATAAAACATTATGTTCTAAGAAATTATTATGTTATTTCTGTTACAGCATTTTTGATAAACAAATTGATATTTTTTGAAACAACAATTGAATTATGAAACATTGAAATATTTTTCTATTTGTCAGATAGTGTGAAGATGTCAAAATTGAAGACAAGAAGTCAGTTGTCAACCCACTTGAGCCTGCTAGTTGGTAAAGGGAAGGAGCTTCCTGTATCAGAACTTCCAACAGTGAGAGACATGCTAAGATTAGGGTTACTCCTTCGAGAAAAAAATGCAAAGGACAGAAGGAACTATACAGATAAAGAACTCATAAATGACATGATAGTCCCTCTTCTGCATCAATGGACAAAAGCTAATGCACTATTCAAACCACCTGTGATTAATCAGTGTCGAACTATTGAGCTAAAACTAACGAAATTATGGCACAAAGCAGTTGAAACATCACTTGGTAAAGGAAACTTGGCCAGGAAAAATGAATTTCTGCACACACTTGATACTCTGTTTGACATTTTGACCTGCAAGTGCTCCATACAATTATGTTCTGAATCCAACTGTTCTCACTCAGGTAAGAGAGAAAATAATTCCCACATTGATTGTGGTTGTCCTCGTGAAAAGAAGATCCCTGTTTTAGAGCTTGAATTTATAAAGGCACAGAGGACAAAGGCAGAAGGCCAAGGAAGTATGCAAATGGGTTCAATAGATTATTCAGAAACAAAGAAGCAGATTGCTAATGCCAAGAAGAGAGAACAAATCCGAGAGAGGGAACAAAAGAAGAAAATGAAGAGTGAAGAAGCCATCCAAAGAGAGGAAGAGCTGTGTCAAGATGTTTATCACTTCTTTGATAGTTCTTCTGATGAACAGGAAGCAACATCAGATGATAGTTCCAAAGAGCCATCTGAACCTTTACCAAAGAAAATGAAATACAACACAAGAAATATTTCAAACATTGCTTTAGCTAGTATTCGCCACCATGCTGGACTTCGTGAGGCTGCAGAAATTGCAACTGCCGCTTGGATAGATGCAGGCCTCATCAGCCGAGAGGATGTATCTTTGGTGATAGATCATAATAAAATTAGAAGAGCACAAGAAAAAATAATGAAGGAAATATCTGATCAGCATGAAAAAGATTTAAGCGAGGGAGGGCTCTCCTGTCTTTTGTTTGATGGAAGAATAGATGACACAAAAGTTTTGCTAGAAGTAGAGGGAGTGAACAGAAAGTTTCCAGGTCTCATCAAAGAAGAACACTACTCTGTCTGTTCTGAGCCTGGTGGTCGGTTTTTGTTTCACTTTGCTCCCGAAACTGAAGTAGAAGGGAAGAAACATGCAGAGGTCATTGCTGATCATATTTTATGTTGGGTTCAGGAGAGAGGACTTGGCAGTTCACTGCAGGCTGTTGGTGGAGATTCAACTGCAGTGAACACCGGATGGCAGGGGGGTGTAATGACGCATTTAGAGAAAAAACTAGGAAGAAGACTTGTTTGGATTGTATGTGATTTACATACAGGCGAGCTACCTCTTCGTCATCTCATCCAGGAACTTGATGGTCCTACAAAGAGCAACAACAAGTGGTCAGGTCCCCTTGGCATCATGCTGGATGAAGCAACACAACTAGAAATAAATACAACCTTTCCAAAGGTCGAAGTTGGCCCTCCCCTTCCGGCGTTGTCTGAAGGAGTCATCAAAGATCTCAGCACAGATCAATCCTATGCTTATCGTATTGCCCAAGCAATAAGATCAGGAGAAGTGCCTCAGTCATTGGCTCTCTTGGAGATTGGACCTGTCAGTCACAGCCGTTGGTTAACTACAGCTCTTCGTTTCTGCAGGATTTGGATTTCCAAACACGAATTGAAGGGCAAAGTGCTGAAGAATTTGAGGTTAATTGTTGAATTTATTATTGGAGTTTATCTTCCCCAGTGGTTTAGTGTGAAACTTAATCCTATGTGGGTGGATGGGCCCAATCACCTTTTGTTTCAATTGCAGCTAGTAAGAACACAGAGGAAGGTAGTGAGGGACATCGTGTTACCTGTGGCAAGAAGGTCCGCTTGGTATGCTCGATCAGAAGCAGTTTTGCAAGCAATGCTTTGCAGTCAATGTACCAATCTCCGAACCGAGGCTGTAGAAGTCATTCTAAAGATTAGAGGAACGCTAATAGATGACGACCAGTTGGGAGACTGTTCGTTTCATTCAAGAAAAGTTCCCCCAATAAACGTCAATGCCACCAAATTGTCAGAATTGGTTGACTTGAGTTTGGAAGTCTTAGAGCCACCATTGATAACAAGTCTAACTAGCCAAGAATTGAGAAACCTTAAAGAGACTCCAATGCAGGTGCCGAAGTGGCCTTCCCACACTCAAAGTGTGGAGAGATGTGTGAAAATGGTCACAGAAGCAGCGGGCCATGTTTACAGCCACGAGAGGCGAGAAGGTTACATCAAAGCACAAATAGCAAGCAGACTACTGATGACAAGAAACCAAAGCAAAGAGAGTATGAAGGCATTGGTTACTTTCAAATAGACTACGGATAATAAAATATAATAATTTGAAACTTGAAACAGTAACATGTGTGCAAACGCTGGTTATGTTATAAATTCACAAATATGTACATTTAAAAATCCATTTGATGTAGGTAGGACTTATTATAAAAAAAAATTTATGCCAGAATATTGTTTTGCATGCTTAAAGACTACAATAAATTGCTACCAAATTACTCGATTTTCAATTTAGCCAGTTCACCCCCTAAATTGACACACCATAGTGTGACGGCCGGGCACCACTTCAGTACAATGACGCAGGGTGTGAGGGCCGGGCACCCCTTTAGTGCCATGAGCCGGGGTGTGAGAGCCGGGCACCCCTTTAGTGCCATGAAACGGGGTGTGAGGGCCAGACACCCCTACAGAGCTATGAACCGGGGTGTGAGGTCCGGGCACCCCTTCACATGACACGGGGTGTGAGGGCCGAGCACCTTTCCAGTGCCATGACCCGGGGTGTGAGGGCCGGGCTCGATTTCAGTGCCATGAATTGGGGTGTGAGGGCCGGGCACCCCTCCAGCACCATGACCCGGGGTATGAGGGCCAGGCACCCCTTCAGTGCTATGACCCGGGGTGTGAGGGACGGGCACCCTTTCAGTGACATGATCCAGCTTGTGAGGGCCGGGCACCCCTTCAATGACATGACCCTGGGTGTGTGGGCTGGGCACCCTTTCAGTGCCATGAACCGGGGTGTGAGGGCTGGGCACCCCTTCAGCCCCATGACCCGGGATGTGAGGGCCGGGCACTAGTTTAGGTCTATGACCAGGGGTGTGAGGGCCGAGCATACCTTCAGTGCCATGGCCAGGGGTGTGACGGCCGGGCACCGATTCAGTGCCATGACCCGGGGTGTGAGGGCCGGGCACCCCTTTAGTGCAATGAAACGGGGTGTGTGGGCAGGGCACCTCTACAGAGCTATGAACCGCGGTGTGAGGGCCGGGAAACCCAACAGAGCTATGAATCGGGGTGCTAGGGCCGGGCACCACTTCACATGACACAGGGTGTGAGGGCCGGGCACCCTTCCATATGACACGGGGTGTGAGGACCGGGTACCTTTTCAGTGCCATGACCCGAGGTTTGAGGGCCGGTCACCCCTTCAGTGCCATGAATCAGGGTGTGAGCGCCGGGCACCCTTCAGCAATATTACCCGGGGTGTGAGGGCCGGGCTCGATTTCAGTGCCATGAATCTGGGTGTGAGGGCTTCGCACCCCTCCAGCACCATAACCCGGGGTATGAGGGCCGGGCACCCCTTCAGTGCTATGACCCGGGGTGTGAGGGCCGGGCACCCTTTCAGTGACATGATCCAGGGTGTGAGGGCCGGGCACCCCTTCAATGGCACGACCGCTGTGTGTGGGTTTGGGCACCCTTTCAGTGCCATGAAGCGGGGGGTGTGAGGGCCAGTCTCTCCTTCAATGCCATGACCCGGGTGTGAGGGCCGGGCACTCGTTGGAGTCTATGACCAGGGGTGTGAGGGCCGGCATACCTTCAGTGCCATGGCCAGGGGTGTGACGGCCGCACCGATTCAGTGCCATGACCCGGGGTGTGAGGGCCGGGCACCCCTTTAGTGCAATGAAACGGGGTGTGAGGGCAGGGCACCCCTACAGAGCTATGAACCGCGGTGTGAGGGCCGGACACCCCTTCACGTGACACGGGTGTGAGGGTCGGGCACCTTTTCAGTGCCATGAACAAGGGTGTGAGGGCCGGGCACCCTTTCAGTGCCATGAATCGGGGTGTGATGACCGGGCACCCCTTCAGCTCCATGACCCGTGGTGTGAGGACAGGGAACCGCTTCAACCCCATGACCCTGGGTGTGAGGGCCGGGCACCCCTTCAGGTCCATTCCCGGGGTGTGATGGCTGTGCACCCCTTCAGTGACATGACCCGGGGTGTGAGGGCCGGGCACCCCTTTAGTGACATAACTTTGGGTGTGACAGCCGGGAACCCTTCCAGCACCATGACCCGGAGTGTGATGGCCGGGCACCCCTTCAGTGTCATGAACCGGGGTGTGACGGACGGGCACCCCTTCAGTGCCATGAACTGGGGTGTGAAGGCCGGGCACCCTTTCAGTGCCATGAATGTGAGGGCCAACCACCCCTCAGTGCCATGAATCGTGTGAGGCCGGGCACCCCTTTAGCACCATGACCCGGAGTGTGAGGTCGGGCTCAGTTCAGTGCAGGAATCCCGGGGAGTGTGAGGCCGGGCACCGCCTACAGTGCTGTGAACTGGGGTAGAGGCAGGCACCTCAGCACCATGACCCGGGGTGTGAGGGCCTGGCAGCCCTTCAGTGTTATGACCCGGGGTGTGAGAGCCGAGCACCCTTTCAGTGCCATGACCTGGGGTGTGAGGGCCAGCCACTCCTTCAGTGCCATGACCTGAGGTGTGACGGCCGGGCACCCCTTCAGCCCCATGTCCCGAGGTGTGAGGGCTGGCCACCCGTTTAGGTCTATAACCAGGTGTGTGAGGGCCGGGCACACCTTCAGTGCCATGGCCAGGGGTGTGACGGCTGGGCACCGCTTCAGTGACATGACCCGGGGTGTGAGGGCCGGCCACCCCTTCAGTGACATGACCCGGGGGTCAGTTACGGGCACCCCTTCAGTGCCATGAGCCGGGGTGTGAGGGCCGGGCACTCGTTTGGGTCTATAGCCAGGGGTATGAGGGCCGGACACCCCTTCAGTGCTATGACCCGGGGTGTGAGGGCCGAGCACCCTTTCAGTGCCATGACCCGGGGTGTGAGGGCCAGCCACTCCTTCAGTGCCATGACCCGGGGTGTGACGGCCGGGCACCCCTTCAGCCCCATGTCCCGAGGTGTGAGGGCCGGCCACCCGTTTAGGTCTATAACCAGGTGTGTGAGGGCCGGGCACACCTTCAGTGCCATGGCCAGGGGTGTGACGGCTGGGCACCGCTCCATTGACATGACCCGGGGTGTGAGGGCCGGTCACTCCTTCAGTGCCATGACCCGGCATCAGTTACTGGCACCCCTTCAGTGCCATGAGCAGAGTCTTGAGGCCAGGTACCCTTGAGTGCCATGAAACGGGGTGTGAGGACCAGGCACCCCTAGAAACTATGAACCGGGGTGTGAGGCCGGGCACTGTATCATATATTCTGTATTATAATATGCTGTATTATATATTATGTATATATATGATGTATATGCTCCATTTATATATATTATTTATTCAGCCTAGGTAGCAGCGCGTGGCAATGTTATTACCATTTCCCACATGCTTAATTAATGTGCCTGGCGACGTATGGAAGCTGTTAATGTCACTTACCATCTCGTGCGTCTATAGAGCAGTTGACATGCGAACCTTGGTTGAGGAGCAGTACTCCCTTGTGTGTATATATCTCTTGCAGTAAATAGAACCTACAAAATATATACAGTGTTTGTGTGTTAAGCTCCTGTATACTGGGCAATACCCAGAACATGAACATGGCCCAGTGTGTACTTTTACTGGATAATTACGGTGACAGTGCAAAGTTTGTGGAAAACCCGGCTTATGGACTCCTTGCCTCGTCAACCGCCGCTTGCCAACCCTCCTCGAAGAATTTAGCAACTTTGAGCAGTGTCAGTGACAGTGATTTTCTGTAGAAGTGTTTAGTGCATTGTGTGTTTCGTGCCATTCATGTGACCAGCTATACAAAAGTTCCCAAAAGGTACACAGCATGTTCTGGGCATTTATGAGGTAGACTTCAGTACCTCCCCTCGCCAAGCCTGGAGGGTAACTGCCGCTAGTAGTCGTCTCCACCCCCCCTCACAGCGTCGTCTCCACACCCCTTCACAGCTCGAGGAAACCGCTCTCACTGCCCGGGACACACACACACGTACACACACACTGACCGCGGTGATTTCCTTATATATATTTTATATATATAATCTACTTATCTGTGTATTTAATTAAATTTTTGTCTGAGTTCTTGTTGATACGACGGGCTGACCGGTCAACACTGATTTAGACACAGTACACAGATGAAGTAGTTATGTCTCGTGCCTTACATAGCCGTGGAACCAGCGTCCGGATGAGTCAGTCGGATGATAGCCCCGCAGAGATGGATGACCAGGCTGACCATGACGCTCCAGCTCCCACAACATCGCGCAGCCCTTCACCTCCATATTCAGCGTTGTCTCCAGAGATAATTGCTTTAATGAAGTTTATGAGAGATGAAAGGCGCGAGGATGACGCTAACAGACGTGTGGCGGATGAACACAGAAGGCAAGCAGAGGCAGAGAGAGACCACCAACGGAGATTGGAAGACAGTGCACGGTTTGAAGCTTTGATATCTCGCCTCACTGTTAACCAAGCCCCTGGCTCTAACACTGCCTCGGTACTGAATGGTTCAGATACCTCATCAATGCTTCCTTCACGCCCCCCAGCCCCACCTAAAGCAGCTGCTCAAACACCGCCCATCTTGAAGCCTGATGTGAATTTCCAGACTTTTCGTGAATGGCGGCGACGTGGACTGATTATGCTACAATGGTGGATCTCCAGAGTTTGTCACAGCCTAAACAACTCATCCAGCTGCGTATGTGCCTGTCCTTGGAAATTCAGCGTGTCTTGGAACATCCGTTGCAGGTACCTCCGACCTCTTCGCTGTCTGTAGAGGAGGTATTGGACATTCTACAATGGCACATCAAAGGACAGCAGAATGAAGCTCTGCGCAGGAGGGAATTGTTTAGCTGCAGACAGATGGAGGGTGAGACTTATGACGCCTTTTATGTACGTCTTAAGAGAGCCTCGGAAGAGGTAGATATATGTCTAGGCCACCACCAGCAGTGCGAGGAGACCCAGTTGAAGCAGGTGATCCTGATGGGTGTTAAGGACGAGGAACTTGTCCAATGCCTCAACTCCCTCGACTCTTCCTCTTCTCTCAAGGATGTGTTGACGATATGTCGCTCCTATGAGGCTGCCAGGTGTGTCACCTCTGCCATCCGAGCTCCCCCTACAGCTGTACGCGCTGTGTCCCGGTACAAGGACAAGAAGTCTGTTCCTACGCCTTCGCCCACCACGTCCACGCCCTGTTCATTTTGTAACAACTGTGGTAAGCAGCACGGAACACAGGTGTGTCCAGCTGCTGAGTCTACATGCAACAGTTGTGACCGTAAGGGCCACTGGTCACTCACAGTACAGTGCCCTGCCAAACGCGTCCA
>NW_024719438.1:0-8338 GCF_018991925.1 Homarus americanus
GATTCTCAAAACAAATATTTGGCATCGAACTCCGTAAGTGAGCTCGTAATCTAGCCTCTAACTTACAGGACCTCAACACGATCAACCTGGATATAGTAGTCGCTATTTCCGGATTGCATGAAAAAAAAATTAATAATATATGTTTTAATAATGCTTGTTAGACTTGTTTTATCATAGAATAATGAAGAAAATGTTTTGTACATCAACATACTAAAATACAATATTAGTTTTTTTTTACGACAAGAAGAGGCTTGGCTGTTCTATTTCTCGCTTTATGGAAGAGATGCAGCTTTTGTCTTCTTACAACTTTTCAAGTAATTTGTACCAAAATAGAAGATTTTTATTGTCCACATTTAGGGAATATTTTTTTTTATGACTGAATAAACTTGCAGATAGACCTTATTAATGTGGTATAGCTGTAAATATCCTTCAGTAATGAAATCCAAATATGAGGTCAAGTGAACATTTTTGCTTAGACTCCGCCTTTGTTAGGACCAAGTTATAACAAGTTATTCTGCCAAGTATCAAATAAGTACCCATGACTCAGAGTTAAATAATACCTAACCTAATCTAAGTTCATCAAACTTAATAAAAAAGTGGGGCAAAAAATAAGTGGTAAAAAAATTTTTTTCTCAGAAAAAGAATTATATTCAGAGGTTTTTTATCCGATACCTTCAGTCGTGATTATTTTGATGCAAAATTAGTAAAATGTATTTAACCCTAACACTACCTCACCTTACCTAATCTTACCTTACCTTATCTAACCTAACCTAATGTTACCTAACCTAACCAAGCCGCAACGCTCATGACACAATTGAGTTCTCTAGAAAGTTTTAATTTCATTTTCTTTTTTAAAAATACATTTGCAGAGACAACAAACTTTTGATAATTATTTCTCCAACATATCTATAAATCTGTTGATGATATATAAATTTAGGATAGGTTAGGTTTGGTGTGATTAGGATAGGTTAGGCTAGTTTAGGATAGTCTAAGTTGGCTTAGGAAAGGCTAAGTTAGGTTACGATACACTAGGTTAGGTTTTAATCTGCATGATATTTTTACTGAACTTTTAAACGATGTTATAATCCTGGCAGCAGGGTATCGATCACGAAAATAACACTTTGGTAGTTATAACATTTGATAAAGTATATTATTACTGTAACATGAAACAAATCACTATAGCTGTACTTATCAATCCAGTATTAAATCTCTATTATCTTTGACCATCGCTCATTGGCCAGCTTATCTCTGCACTGTTCTCTGATATAATAAAGTATTGGTGAATGGGAATATTAATCATTTGTGAGTCACTTACTATAAAGGAAACTGTAACGGATTCTATGGACAGTTGGGAATATTTTCACAGAATAAGTCGGAGTAACTCCCCTCTTGCCCAAAAGCGATCCAAGGAGTTAATTCACAGAGCGAAAATCTAGACGAGTCTTCCTTGTTTGTTTTAGGTCATAACAACGAAAAGTTTAATAATGTTTATTACAATGATTCAAGTTTTACTGTAATTCTTCTTTTTTATATTTTTAGTATTTTGTAGATTTTTTTCACCCAGTTCATTTCTTGTTTAGATTCATTATTGCAATTATTTTTATTACAGAGTTGAATTAAAAGTTTATATCTAAGTATTTTACAGCTTCACAAATACTTTTATAAAATGTTGATACACGCAGTGGACAGTTTTTAGTTCTTTCTTGTAATACCTCAGTATTACTCTGTTAAATTCTTACCATTTACACCTGACCATTTATTTATTTATTTTACAAATTGTTTAAAGAGAGAACATCACCAGCAGGATACAGATGATGAAGTAAATAGAAGTTTGTAACCTAACCCTACCCCCCACTGCTACCCCTCCCTCTTGTCCCACATTCTTACTCGTCACTCCTACCCCTTACTCCTACTCCCTTACTCCCACCCCTTAATCCCACCCCTTATTCCCACCCCTTATTCCCACACCTTGCTCCCACCCCTTCCTTCTACCCCTTACTTCTACCCCTTACTCCTACCCCTTACTTCTACCCCTTACTTCTACCCCTTACTCCTTCCTTATACTCCACCCTTGCTTCCACCCTTTATTTCCTCCTTTATTGCCTTATACAGCCTCTGCATACTGCCCACCCCCTTACCAGCACCTCCTACTATATCACCCTTAATCCCACCCCCTTAATCCCCATACTTCCGCCTCCCCACCCCTTGCCACCTCTCCCACGCCTCCTACCTTGCGCTTATACTCCCCCTTGCTCCCTGCCTGCCGCCTTCTCCTCGCCTCCCACCATACTCCTACCCCTTACTCCACACCCTTACTCCTACCCCTTACTCCCACCCTTACTCACACCTAACTCCACCCACTCCCATATACTCCCCATGCCCTTGCTCACCTACTCACCTTTTCCCACCCTTACTCACACCCCTTATACCTTTCACCTCCCTACCCCTTACTCTCACCCCTTATCCCACCCTTACTCCCACCCCTTACTCCCACCCTATCCCCTGCTCCCACCCCCTTACTCACGCCTTGCTCCCGCCTTGCTCCCCACCCTTAATCACCCTTACTCCACCCCTTACTCCACCCCTTGCTCACGCCTACTCCCGCCTCCCGCCTCCACCTTGCTCCCACCCCTTACTCCCACCCTTACTCCCACCCATTACTCCCATCCCTTGCTCCCACCCTTACTCCCTCTTATCCCTACTACCTTGCTCCACCCACCTCCACGCCTTACTCCCACCCCTTACTCCCACCTCTTACTCCCACCCCTTACTCCCACCCCTTACTCCCACGCCTTACTCCCACCCTTCACTCCTACCCTTCGCTTCTACCCCCACTGTTACCCCACACTACGCTGGTAATTGAAGACATCATACATTTGTTCACTTAGACACCACTTATTATTCAGGACCTAATGGCTATAATATCAGAGTCATTATTCTTAACTCAACTTTATATATATATCAATTGTCAAAAACCTTCACCACAAGAAAGAAAAGAACAGTCGGGTAAGGCAGAAAATGTAATAAACGAACATGGAGTAAGACATCAAGCTCCATATTGTAAACAAGATCATCGTCATTGTTTATTTATTGCGAGGAAAAATATTGTTCGCAATATAATTATAAAAACCTTCTGTAATTCATTCTCTTCATTACACTAAAAGGTAATGAAGTATATAAAGAAAATAGTTTATAAATTACTAAAATAAAAATACGTATAAAAAAGTAAAATAACATCTATTGATGGAATAGAAAAGAATTATATCGTAAGTGGGTAAAAGATTTCTTGGGTAGGTTTTAGAATACAATAACTGTTTCTGCATTACACCGATGGTTCCAAGTCAGAAATTATCCTTAAGTTTTGTGAATCAGTATTTACAGTTTTTCTTAAAGGGTGACTTAAGTTACGGTCACACGATCCCTTTGATGAGCAATTAATTTGGAGCAAGAAATTAAGTATTCATCGGTCTACTGTAGAAAAAAGTTAACCGCTGTGCAGTAGAGAACATCACAACAACAATGCAGACGACGCAGCAGCTATCCATGGTATTATTGTTATTATTAAAAAGAAATGAGAGAAAGCGAAGAAAAACTATTGGGGACTCGTAAGTGGCTGGCGAGGAGGAGGAACGAGTGTTTAATATAGACTGGTTCAACTATCGTAGTTACAGTAGGGAGGGTTGTTAGTGTGTGGAGAATGACCGGCTGTATGGGCTTGTGTTTTGTAAACAAACACGCCAAAACACCACCCAAATAATAAACTCAGTGTGTCGTAAAAAACTGTTTGTGCATTTATACATAATGTTATTGATCTATGTTATATATAGCCAAGGTAAATACTCGATAAATAAGCTTCGTGTCATTAAATATGGTATTAACCGGGTTTTGAACCGATAATCTTGCTCGAAATAGTCAAGAAATTGACTATCACGATTGTCAATAAAATGCTTCAAAAACTTGCTCGAATTTCTCGAAAATTGCTCGAAATAACTTTCCGGCAAGAAATTGCTAAAAAAAAATGCGCCCATGTGACCAGTGCTTTAAGAATTGTATGATATCCTCATGGCAATGAAAACACACACACACACACACACTCACCCCATACACAGTCACACACTCACCATGCACAATCACACACACCCATACACACACCGGACATGCACAAACCATACACACACATACACACACACACACACACACACACACACCATACATACACACACCATACACATACACACACCATACACACATACACACACACACACACACACACCATGCACACACCATACAAACAAACAAACACACACCATATACACACACACAAACACACACAATGCACACACACACACCATGCACACTCACACACACACACACCATGCACACTCACACCATGCACACACACACACTAATTGTTTTAATTTAGTTCTTGGAACTCTTAAGTGGCAGCGCTTGATGTAAACACTTCTTGGCATTTTCTGTTTATCTAGTAGCAGGTATACACACAGATGTAATATGAGAAAATAAATTATGAATTCTGTCCAGGGAAGTGTTGTGAATATGACCTTGAGATAACACTTGTGTTAAGTGTGAATTTCCCTGTCTAGTGATATTTCCAACTACTACTCTGGGCCGCGAGACAGTGGTAGTGATTACAGATTGCCCACGAGGGGGCTAGTTTATTGGGCACCCCCTTACATCCTGTGCAAGGTGAAGCGCAGAAGCGTTTACAGTGCCCAACTGGGAAGCATGAGGAGTTCATGCTTGCCTTTATGACTCATGCATTAAGGGCGTAAAAGGCCTGAAGGGTCATGGGTTTTGTCAGCAAGTTACATAAAGTGACAATGATGAGTGTGTGGGGGGAAAATTCCCGGTACAATTTATCTGTTTATGGCAAAGTGTGGCAGGTCCCTATTAATGTGAGCGGTGTTTAATGAATCAGCTGACCCTGGCTCGACCTTTTGAGAGACGCAAGCCAAGTGATCTAAGAGTCGTGAATAACATGGTGAATTACTTGGTGTTATTCATTTGGGTGAATATTTGTATAAATCAAAGGTGCTGTCACACACACACACACACACACACACACACCACACGTGGCACACCACCAACACAGTTTCTGAGAAGGAGTTTGAGATTGTATTTAACGAAGTCTTAACTGGGAAAATGTTGTATGGCTTTTGTTATGGGGTAAGTTCTGGCGTGAACATTAAGACTATTTTCATAATTTTTTGTAACTAATATTTTTATCTGCCTGGTACAATTATTTATTAATTTGTATTGTAAGTTATGTCTTGATAGTCGATGTAATGTAACAATTTATTTTTTGTGTTAATGTTCATATAGATTGGTTCAGTGTTGCGGCTCTGACTCATCAACGATGTTAATAAGCTCTTGAGTACATACTGCTGGTGAAACTATGTTATATTAACAACACGACAGACAAGTACTATAATACCTTAACATTTAACAATAATTCAGCCTTAATTTAATTTTTTCACCAACTTAAGACACATAACCCAGAAGGAAGTAAGACGGGCAACATAACGCGGGATATCGTGGCTTCACTAAGTGCAAATTATGGAACTTGAGGGAACACATTATGGGAAAATGCGAGCCCTGCTAAGTGGTTCTCCTGAACATGGACGCAAACATCAGATGGACAAAGAAACAGAAGAACCCCGGATATACATTCATTTATTCTACAAAAAGTTACGTAAACGAGCGTTAAATACGTTTAAGTAATCACAGTTTACGAAGCTGAAGTCGAGATATTAGAAGATGAAGAAGACTTTAGCATATCAGTATACCCCACGACCGGCGCCAGGATGTTAAGTGTGCCATCAGGGTATATTAGCGCTGAGAGACGGGTGCTATCGTGGTATATTAGCATACCTTCACCTGAATGGTATATCAAAAAGTACAGGATTTACTTCACAGATATTTAGTTATATCTATCGGTATATTATATAAATTATATCAATATATCTGTGTATACCAAATATGGCATCAGAGTATATCACCGTTTGCCATCATATTCTCTAAATAACCTCAAAGTATACCCCCGAATGTTTAATATTATACACTATAAATGACACTGTAGTATGTTAGTATATAATCAGGGTATAACATAAATAATATCAGCATTGTTTAGAATATCATATATATTAAGCGTGAGGAATGGATGTATATGATTCAATATATCTCAGTTACATAAAGCGGTATGTCAGCTCATCAGCATATCACTAGAATGACATCAGAGTATAGGACACTATACTCCAATAAATACTGTCAGGTATCTAAGTATATCAGGGTAATCACTGAGAAGTGTCAGAACATATCAGCATATTCATTGACTGGTAACAAAGCATATCAACATACTCAAAGTATAATCAATGTCTCCGGAATAAACAAGCCAGTGACAGCAGCATATATTTCTGAAAATCAGCTGTGAAATATGTTCAGAACAGCCCAAAGTATACTATAATACTAAGCAACATTTGAAATATACCAGTATACTTCTTAACAGTCAGGGAAAAAATCATTATACAGATTAGTGTCCTCGAAGCAGATCAACTTGTCTCCTGCTTTCTGGGGACCCATTAGTGGCATGTCAGTATATCCAAAGAGACACATCGGAGTATATTACCATATATCCCAAGTGCCATGAAGGGATATCAACATACCTGAGTATATTAACTAGCTCTCATAGTCTTCCACTCTCTCTTAGATCCATCAGAATATGTCAGCATATCACCCTATCTTCTGAAGGTCCAGTTTACCTTGTTCCGAAAGTATGTCGAAGCATACTAACAGATCCCTGAATGCCTTGAGAACATATCAGTATACTTCTAGGTTAATTCATATCATATCAGTATATCCCCTGAATCTAAGGTATAGCTAACCTCATTTCAAATTATTATTAGAGTATGTTAACATATTCCCTTAGAAGCATACCAGCATATCTCTTATGTCATTACAGTCAACCAGTATACGCTCAGATATAGATGCAAGCATATCAGGGTATATTAGCATACCCTGTAAGAGAGATATGAGCCTAGCTACATAACCAAGTATATCAGCATACCCCATATGCTCTTATAGTACATCAGCACACCCTCTGAGAGACAGAACCATACCAACATATCAGAACATATTAGTATATCCTTTAGAGTGATATGAACATAATGGCATATCAGATGACAAGAGTATATCAGCATAGTCTTTGAGGAGCATATCAGACCAACCTAGCATAAGCTCTTTAAGATAGATGGGAGCATATCTTAAATAGACTGGAACATACCAGAGCATATTAGCATATTAGCATATTAGCATATTAGCATATTAGCAAGGTGAGGAGGAGGAGGAGGAGGCAGGTGTCCACCGACCAGGTATGCCGATAGTCTGGTGATAATGTGGGTAAAACTGGTGTGTGTGTGTGTGTGTGTGTGTGTGTGTGTGTTCGTTCTCATGTTTATTTCTTGTAAGGTATGTGTCACCTAGCCGGCCATTTTGTTTACATTTTCGGTCGCTCTAAAATACCATTAAAACAATATTGAGTATAAACGTTTGGCTCAACTGATGATCTCAAACATGTCCCAACTTTTTTTTGCCTCAACTCCACATTCTGTAACTCATTTAGGTAGATGTCCCTCACTACACATACACTGGACTATGTGTAATGTTGCAGCTAATGTGTTATCAAGATATTGCACATTATAAGTTCATGTGTGGTCATTATTATATCAAACGGAGGAATTTTAAAGAGCTATTACACCACCTGTATCATTAGTTGTCGCCAGGTGAAGGAATGTTTAGGTAGATTATATTTTATTTACTGTAATTAAAGTTTCAATACCTAAGACGTTCCACTAAAAGAGTCTTTCAACCTAAGGTAAAGTCTAAAGACTTTCTACTCTAGGTCTTACACCCTGGAGTAGCTGTATCGTCCACATAGGTAATTACTCCACAAGGAACAAGTTACACCTTGATGTAATACTTCATTTATTGCCAAACTTTATAGGGAAATATTTTTTCACAAAGAATTTCAAGTTACAATTTCACATAACAAGTCACATTACAAACGTTCCTTCGGCTTACAGTTAAACTTTGCAATGTCAAGATATTTTTTTCACTGCAGAGGAAAGTATGCGTCATCATCACCACACACACACACACAAAGACAAAACTCCTGTATCCAGATTCTCAAAAGTTTATAAATTAAATTCTTCCCTAAAATTAAACAGACAATACACCTATTTATCTTAGAGTATGTGAACAATATCGACGCCATATTGGTTACCATCTTTGAGTTATATAATTAGTTAGCTTCATAGTGTTA
>NW_024719439.1:0-2963 GCF_018991925.1 Homarus americanus
GGTTACGTATGTCCGCCCCTCGAAGCGGCCGTCGGTAAACGGCGGAGGCGCACCGCAGGTTCGGCACGGCAAGTACCATATATATATAATCTGAAGATGGTGAACTATGCTCAATAGATGAAGCCAGAGGAAACTCTGGTGGAGGTCCGTAACGATTCTGACGCAACCGACGCAGGAGCTGAGTAAAGGCAAAGACCAATCGAATCATCTAGTAGCTGGTCTCCCAAGTTTCCTCAGGATAGCGGAACTCGCAGGGTGAATTTCCATCCAAAAGCAACGATGACGTCTTGGGGACGAAACATCCTCAACCTATTCCTCAAACCTAACAATAGATGCCGAGCTGCTTGTAGAAAGCCACGCCATTGGTTCTTAGTATCTAAAATAAAAAGGCGGAACCGGCGCTAGATGAACCAAACGTCGAGTTAAGGGCCTAAACGAATGCTCATCCAGATCCCATTGAAAGGCGCATATATAGACAGCATGACGGTGGCCATGAAGTTGAACTGCAAGAGTGTAACAACCCACCTGTCAAGCAACTAGCCCTTAATTGCAGGCGGCGCTCAAGATTCTCCGACACTCGACCGGCTGGCGCGATTTCACTGCCCGCTCAAGGGGCGAGGTCTCGAAGCCCGTGAGTAGGAGGGTCGCAGGTGAGCTGAAGGAGCCTGGCGCATGGCCTGGAGCCACCAGCAGAGATCTTGGTGGTAGTAGCAATATCGAGAGAGACTCTTGATGACCGAAGCGAGAAGGGTTCCATGTGGAACACTAGTTGGACAAAATAAGTCGCCCTAAGCCCAGGGCTAAGGCCTGATCCACGCCGAGGCAATGCAACACGAAAGCAGAGGAGAAGAAGAAGAACAACTACAACTAAGTAGGGGCTCCCATCTATCTATCTACCTCGGTCTTATATAACACAGTCTAACAAAGTGAAAGGCCAAAAGGATGAGTGGCGTAAAGGAATACGGTAATTTATTCCAGAACAGGCTCTGAACCCTAGCGGTGTGTGTGCGCCTCTTTGGGAATGCCACATGCCCGCGAAGGGTCCTGGCACTGAAACCAGTTTCGCGTCTCACTGGCGGTCCGGGAAAGAGTTCTTTTCTTGTTTACATGCCGGTTTCAGAAATCTCTCATTCAGAGAGAGGGCTGCTGGTAAGACGGGTTGTTACCGAGAGCGTCATGGTTCTGGCGGCGTCTCTGAAAGTGCCACCGCCGTCCCGTGAAAAAAATGCGAGGGTGGTTATCCCAGGCAGCATTGTCGAACTCGTTTCTGGCGTGCGTTCGCTTTTCGGCCCAGCGCATTCTTACAACCGCATCTGGTCTCCAAGGTAAGCAGCCTTCTTGGTCGATAGACTAATGTAGGTAAGGGAAGTCGGCAAATTAGATCCAGAATTTCGATAAGGATTACCGGAGGATCGGGCCAGTCGGGCCTCAAAAGTGGAAGCGGCCTTGCCCGGGCGCAGGACTGGGCGAGGACGTAGGGACGTAGGGGCAAACTGCCGTGGTTCGTCCCAAGAGATGATACGCACATGCGCGCCTTCGCAAGCGCGCTGCATAGCTTCTAAACGAGCCGACCGGCCTACCCGCCTCCCGTGAACGCTCCAGCCGCGCTGGCGTGCCCGGCGGTAACGCCGCCCCTTCAAAGCCTTCTAGCAAGAAGTAAAGAGAAGGCCCCCACACAATCCACCGCAAGCGCCAGCGATCAACTCAGAACTGGCACGGACCAGGGAATCCGACTGTCTAATTAAAACAAAGCATTGCGATGGTCTTTGATGGATGTTGACGCAATGTGATTTCTGCCCAGTGCTCTGAATGTCAAAGTGAAGAAATTCAACCAAGCGCGGGTAAACGGCGGAGTAACTATGACTCTCTTAGGTAGCCAAATGCCTCATCTAATTAGTGACGCGATGAATGGATTAACGAGATTCCCACTGTCCCTATCTACTATCTAGCGAACCCACAGGCAGGGGAACGGGCCTGCACTAAACAGCGGGAAGACCCTGTTGAGCTTGACTCTAGTCTGATTTTTGAGAGACATCAGAGGTGTAGCATAAGTGGGAGGTCGTTCGCCCAGTGGGGCGGCCGCCAGTGAAATACCACTACTCTGATCTTTACTTACTCGGTGAGACGGAATGGGAGTCTCTGGAGCGTCTCCTCTTTAGCCCTAAGCGGCGGAAGGGCCGACGAGTGGACGCGGTTCCGGCGGTACGCTAACAGCGCCGCCGCCCGCGTACGAAGGCCGGGCGCTGCGCCGCCGCGATCCGCCGAGGACATTATCAGGTGGGGAGTTTGACTGGGCGGTACATCTGTCAAATGATAACGCAGGTGTCCTAAGGCCAGCTCAGCGTGGACAGAAACCTCGCAGAGAGCAAAAGGGCAAATGCTGGCTTGATCCTGATTTTCAGTACGAATACGCGAAAGCGCCTATCGATCCTTTGACTTTAGGAGTTTTAAGAGTGTGAAAAGTTACACAGGGATAACTGGCTTGTGGCGCAAGCGTTCATAGCGACGTCGCTTTTGATCCTTCGATGTCGGCTCTTCCTATCATTGAAGCAGAATTCACCAAGCGTTGGATTGTTCACCCACCAACAGGGAACGTGAGCTGGGTTTAGACCGTCGTGAGACAGGTTTTTTACCCTGTTAAAATGAGGTTGCGATAGTAGTCCTGCTCAGTACGAGAGGAACGGCAGGTCCGGACATATGGTTCCGTTCTTGGTCGATCGGCCAGTGGAGCGAGGCTACGTCCGTGGGATTATGCCTGAAAGCCTCTAAGGCAGCATCCCGGCTAGAGAAGCAACGATACCGCGTACGGCTCGCATTGGGACGGTCAAAGATATTACGAGACTCTGGCGGGCAGCTTGCTGCACCGCCGGAGAATGGACCCATGCAAGGAACTCGGGGGTCGTGTCATCAGTGCCGGCTCTCCGTCCCAAATGCGGATCACCGAATGCTGATGTGCCGCATCG
>NW_024719440.1:0-30551 GCF_018991925.1 Homarus americanus
TCATGCTTCCGTTTCGGTTACGTATTTGCTAGATCACACACTGTAGAGTCATACAAGGGGAATAGGAAGTTACTTTTCCTTAAAGACACACAGGATAAGAGTCACACCATCTGAGATGAAGCAGGGGAGCCTTGGTGTGGAATGCACGAGGAGCCATGCTGTGTGGGGAGATGCACAGGGAGCCATACTGTGTGGGGGGAATACTGAGGGAATATACTGTGTGGAATACACAGGGGAGCCATATACTGTGTGTGGAATACACGGGGAGCCATGCTGTGTGGAGATGCACACGAGGGAGCCATACTGTGTGGAAGGAATGCACGGGGGGCCATACTGTGTGGGAGATGCACGAGGGGCCATGCTGTGTGGAGATGCACGAGGGAGCCATACTGTGTGGGAATGCAGGGGGCCATACTGTGTGGAATACGAGGGGGCCATACTGTGTGGAATACACGAGGGTAATTCTTTAGAAGCAGATTGTTCAGCATCTAGGGTTGCAAACCGACAGCAGAACAAATCCGTAAAAAATACGTGTGGAGGCACAAAAATATTTGCTCACCATAATATATCTGCTCATAGGAAATTAATGATTGAAATTCTGAATGAGGCTCTATGATCGATAATTCAAATTATATTAAATGTTGGGTCCCAAAACTGGTATATTTATTTTTTTAATTTGGTTCTCCTGTCAGTTTCAGATAATGTATGAAGTTATTGGTTGACAAGATCCAATAAATTTTCCCCGAAAAATCCAAAGCAAATTTTGTCGTTTAACGAAGTCTTCCAGTACGATAGCCTTTTCTTTGTCGGAGTTCAAAAATCGTTGTCTTCTCAGGTGTCGTCATGGTAACTGGTGCTGAAATATACCGACTCTGACGTTATCGGACCAGCTTTCCCAACCACCGTACGCTTGAGGCAAACCCAACACATAATAACATCAAGAGTACTTACTGTGCCAAGCAATATATGTTGCTCGCGATGAGGTGTAACAGGTCCTTAATGCTTTGCTGGGGAGAACCCTAGACCTGCAACACACACAAAGTCACTGTGGTAATACCCCGCTGTCTGCCTCCGTCAGTGCTCAGCTGAGGAGAAAAGCTTGCAAGCCTGCGCAGTTCCCCTCGTAGTTCTACGCAGATCACCGTTTTCTATCCTTCTCCCTTGAACAAGTGAGGACCTCGTTCAGTATCGACAAAAGGTCGGGTTTCTTCAATGCATTATCCAGTTCTTATTGGTTCTCGCTCGATGAAGCATTAAAAATCTGATGGAAAATGATACTCGAGTATACCAAAATCGTTAATAAAATATCCCCATTGTCTAACGTCTATTATTATGTGGTATTAGCACATACTGCAATTCTAGTACATTGCCATATACTGTACAATACATTTACGTATATTGTTTGTACTTCACTGGGGTTATGGTCAGGATTGATTTTACAAATTAAATTCGCGACTATCGAAATTGAACACCACAGCAATTTGACAATCCTCCACCCCCAACACTCCATACACACAAGAATCGAGTATGACGATCATCCCAACTATGATACAATGATCATGGGTTATTAAAGACTTTCACCTTCGTTGGAGTTTAAGGTGACTCCCAAAGAGGCACTGCAGGACCGGCAGGTCGTTCACGAATGTTCACATGTGGAGGCTCCACTCTAGTGCAGGAGGACAGCAGCGTTTTCCCACTGGCGCTTATCTGCCTCGTTTGCAGTCAGGATACTCGACCGTATTGACATTCTCGTGTGGTGCTCCTCCAAGCATTACAGTGTGGAGTAATCGTCTCCCAGTGAGGTCGATTTGGCACTTTCAGGTTTGTCTTAAGACTATCCTTATACCTTTTCAGTTGCACCAACATTACGTTTAATATTCGTTAGATGATTTTAAAGTAGATGCTGGCAGTCTACTGTCCTTGTACGGTAAAATAGCCAGTCCAGCATAGTTGTTCATGGACAATGGTAGGCTCGATGCTCCTACACTTGGTGTCAGCAAATACTGGCGACATTGTTCAGGTCTTCCCTGCAAACTCGGAGGTGAAACATAGACTACGTTGGTGGTTATTGAAAGCTACTGTCACTGACACTTTACTCTTGACACCTTCAACACTGTAATCAGGAAAGAACTTATTGATGAATTTGACAAGCAGACAGAAGTGCAAACAGGAAATAATCAATCCATTGTTTTACATGATGAAATGTATCAAGTGAAACATCTATATGAAACAAGTAACAAGACAACTAGATTACAAAATGTTGTAACCGCTAGACCAAGATTAGAATACAAGTACACACTGCAAAAAAAAAAGTATGCACAAGGGTCTGTCGCAGGGGGGGTCTGTTGACTTCCGTAATGATCCGCCATCACCTGATGTACTGGGAGGTTGGTATACATATTCCACTATCCATCGTCCGTGGTGTCATATGGTTTCGCACATAATCCGGCAGTACTTTTTATTGTGTATACCTCTGGCAGTATATCCCTCGAGCAGATGTAGACAAACCAAATGTAAAGTGTTTAGACCAGATATGTAGCAGCACTCCCAACGACCTTGACTGGGTGAAAATAGAACCTTTCAGAGACAGGTCCCAGCTCTGTGTGTCAGGAAATGGGGCAGCATTTTTGTAATGGCTGACGTATCCATTTTTTGTTTTGCACTGTTAGCTAAGTTATTTCCATGTAGAACCAAGCATACGATGTGCTGGAATGCCTCCCGCAGATATGACAAAGTGTGTGGCCAGACATAAATGCCTCACTACTGTTCTCACGTATGTATATGAACACTTTGTAAATTCATACATGATATCTTGTTCACTGTTCACACAGTACACTCAATACTGAGACCTCTACTCTGTAAATATATTACGCTGCCGTGGCAAAAAATCACCCACACCACCTACACACAAACACATACATACCACCTACACACACACCAACACACACACACACACACACACATACACCTACACACACCAACACACACAGCTGTTGACATGTCTTGTAAATTATTCCCTCCTAAGGTATGGCCAGTGTTAATGAAGCTCCCAGTCTTTAATTAGTTGACTGTTATGACATGGAGGACGTCTACCACCCTCCTTCTCTCCCTCCTTCTCTCCTCCCTCCTTCTCCATCTCTCCCTTCCTCCCCTCCCTCCTCCCTCTCTCCCTCCCCTCTCATTCCCTTCCTCCTTCCTCCCTTCTCCTTTCCCGTCCCATTCCCTCCTCCCATTTCCCTCCCCTCCTTCCCTCCCTTCATTCATCATCCCTCCCTCTCTCCTTCCTCCCTTCCCCTCCTTCCCCTCACCCCCTCCCCTCTCTCCCTCCTCCCTCCCTCCCTCCACCGTGGACTATTTATGGCAATTTATATAAAGCGTCACTTATACAGGAGCTGTTGGAGGAGAATAGTGAGGCAGGGGAGAGGCTGGGAAGGGGAAGGAGGAAGAAATGGTGGAGCAGAGAATAGTGAGTGTTTCCAGCAGACAAAGAACCTCTCTGACGCTGGGGCAGGACAGTGAGAGCGTCCACTAACTACACACTACACATACATACATACATACATACATACATACATACATTTACATACATACATACATACATATTGTTAGTAAAAATTAATACGTTTTAATGAATTAAACATACATATATAGACAGTACAAAGTATACAATTGTAGATAGGTAGAATATAGTGTAGATAGACAGTGCAAGGTATACAGTGCAGATAGACAGGTGGGTATACAGTGCAGATAGACAGTGCAGGTATACAGTGTGGATGACGGTGCAGGACTGCAGTGATTGAGACAGGTGCAGGACTACAGTGAGAGATAGACAGTGCAGTATGCAGTGTAGATAGACGGTGCAGGTATACAGTGTAGATAGACAGGTGGGTATACAGTGTAGATAGACAGTGCAGGTATACATTGTGAATAGACAGTGCGGTATACAGTGTAGATAGATGCATGTATTTAGTGTGAATAGACAGTGCAGGTATACGGTGTAGATAGGCGGTGCAGGTATACAGTGTGGATAACATGCGGTATACAGTGTAGATGGAGCAGTGCAGGTATGCAGTGTGAATGGAGCAGTGCGGGTATACAGTGTAGATGGACAGTGCAGGTATACAGTGTGTAGATAGACAGTGCAGGTATGCAGTGTGAATGAACAGTGCTGGTATACAGGTAGATGGAGCAGTGCAGATTATAGTGCAGATGGACAGTGCGAGGTATGCGGTGTGGTTGACGGTGCGGGTATGCAGTGTAGATGAACCGGTGCGGGTATGCGGTGTGGATAGACAGTGCAGGTACAGTGCTGAGAATAGACAGTGCAGGTATACAGTGTAGATATAGACGAACTGCAGGTATGCAGTGTAGATTGACGGTGCTGGTATGCGGTGCAGATAGACAGTGCAGGTATACAGTGTAGATGAACAGTGCGGGTATACAGTGTAGATAGACAGTGCAGGTACTGCAGTGTGAATGAGATGGTGCGGGTATGCAGTGTAGATAGACGGTGCAGGTATGCAGTGTAGATGAACGTGCTGGTATACAGTGCAGATGGAACGGTCGGTGAGTGTAGATGGACAGTGCGGATATACAGTGTAGATGAACGGTGCGGGGTGCCAGATACAGTTGGTGCGGATATGATTGCGCTGCTGTCTATCCTGTGGTCCTGGTCTGCAGTCACTGTCTGTAGCCTGCACACAGTCCCTGAGTACACAATGTCAGATGGGGTGGGTATACAGTGTAGATAGACAGTGCAGGTATGCAGTGTAGATGGAGCAGTGCTGTGCCAGAATGGACAGTGCAGGTATGCAGTGTGGATGAACCAGTGCTGGTATGCAGTGCAGATAGACAGTGCGGGTATACAGTGTGAATGAACGGTGCAGGTATGCAGTGTGAGATGGACGGTGCAGTGCAGTGTGGATGAACGGTGCAGTATGCAGTGTAGATAGACAGTGCAGTATACAGTGTGAATAGACGGTGCTGGTAGACAGTGCAGATAGACAGTGCAGGTGTATGGTGTAGATGGAGCAGTGCTGGTATGCAGTGTAGATGAACAGTGCTGGTGTATAGTGTAGATGAACGGTGCAGGATGCAGTGTAGATAGACAGTGCAGGTATGCAGTGTAGATAGACGGTGCAGGTATGCAGTGTGGATGTGGTACGGGTTTTATGTGTGGATGGTGCGGGTGCAGTGTGGATGGACAGTGCGGGTATGCGGTGTGGATAGACGGTGCGGGTATGCAGTGTGGATGGACGGTGCGGGTATGCAGTGTGAATGGACAGTGCGGGTATGCAGTGTAGATAGACGGTGCGGGACTGCAGTGTAGATGGAGCAGTGCGGGTATGCAGTGTAGATAGACGGTGCGGGTATACGGTGTGGATGGACGGTGCGGGTATACGGTGTGGATGGACGGTGCTGGTGTACAGTGTGGATGGACAGTGCAGGTATGCAGTGTGGTTGACGGTGCAGTATGCAGTGTGAGATGGGGTGCAGGGTATGCAGTTGAATGGACGGTGCAGGTATGCAGTGTAGATGGACAGTGCAGGTGCAGTGTAGATAGACGGTGCAGTATGCAGTGTGGATGAGACGGTGCGGGTATGCAGTGTGGATGGACGGTGCAGGGGTATGCAGTGTGAGATGGACGGTGCGGGTATGCAGTGTGGATGGACAGTGCAGGTATGCAGTGTGGATGGACGGTGCAGGTATGCAGTGTGGATGGTGCGGGTATGCAGTGTGGATGGACGGTGCGGGTATGCAGTGTGGATGGACGGTGCGGGTATGCGGTGTGGATGGACAGTGCGGGTATGCAGTGTGGATGGAGCGGTGCGGGTGTGCAGTGTGGATGGACGGTGCAGGGTGTGCAGTTGGATGGACGGTAGGATATGTGGTGCGGATGGACGGTGGGGCAGTGTGAATGAACAGTGCAGGTATGCAGTGTAGATGGACTGGCACGGGTATGCAGTGTAGATGGACAGTGCAGGTATGCAGTGTAGATGGGCAGTGCGGGTATGCAGTGTGGACAGTGCGGGTATGCAGTGTGGATGGACAGTGCAGGGTGTGCAGTGTGGATGGACAGTGCGGATGTACGGTGCAGATGGACGGTGCGGGTGCAGTGTGAGATGTGGTGCGGGTTTATAATGTGGATGGTGGGGTATGCAGTGTAGATGGACAGTGCAGGTATGCAGTGTGGATGGACGGTGCGGGTATGCAGTGAATGGAGCGGTGCAGATATATGGTGTAGATGGACGGTGCGGTATGCAGTGTAGATTGACGGTGCTGGTATGCGGTGCGGATAGACGGTGGGTTTATAATGTGGATGGTGCAGTATGCAGTGTGGATGGACAGTGCGGGTATGCAGTGTGATAGACGGTGCGGGTATGCAGTGTAGATAGACGGTGCAGATGTATGGTGCAGATGGACAGTGCAGGTATGCAGTGCAGTTGACAGTACAGTGTGCAGTGCGGATAGACAGTGCAGGGTTATAATGTGGATGGTGCAGGTATGCAGTGTAGATAGACAGTGCGGGTATGCAGTGTGGATAGACGGTGCTGGTATGCAGTGTAGATGAACAGTGCAGGTTTATAGTGTGGATGGTGCAGGTGCAGTGTAGATGGACGGTGCAGGTATGGAGGTGTGATAGACAGTGCGATATGCAGTGTAGATGGACGGTGCGGG
This sequence comes from Homarus americanus, assembly GCF_018991925.1. Lineage (NCBI taxonomy): Eukaryota > Metazoa > Arthropoda > Malacostraca > Decapoda > Nephropidae > Homarus > Homarus americanus. The sequence goes on from NW_024719440.1 coordinate 6,679, forward strand.
TATGCAGTGTGGATAGACGGTGCGTATATATGGTGTAGATAGACGGTGCGGGACTGCGGTGGAGATGGACGGTGGGACTGCAGTGTAGATAGACAGTGCGGGACTGCAGTGGAATGGACAGTGCGGGTATACAGGTGTAGATGAGACGGTGCAGGTGTAGCGGTGTGGATGGACGGTGCGGGTATGCAGTGGAGATGAGACAGTGCAGATGTGTGGTGCAGATGAGACGGTGCGGGTGTGCAGTGTGGATGGACAGTGCGGGACTGCAGTGTAGATGAGACGGTGCGGGACTGCAGTGTGGATGGACAGTGCGGGTATGGGTGTGGATGGACGGTGCGGGTGCAGTGTAGATGGACGGTGCAGGTATGCAGTGTGAGATGGAGCCGGTGCTGTTATATGGTGCAGATGGACGGTGCGGGTATGCAGTGTGGATGGACCGGTGCGGGAATGCAGTGTGGATGGACGGTGCGGGTATGCAGTGTAGATAGACGGTGCTGAGTATGCAGTGTAGATGGACGGTGCGGGTATGCGGTGTGGATAGACGGTGCAGGTATGCGGTGCAGATAGACGGTGCGGGTATGTGCAGTGGAGATAGACGGTGCGGGTATGCAGTGTAGATGAACGGTGCGGGTATGCAGTGTAGATAGACGGTGCGGGTATGCAGTGTGAGATAGACGGTGCGGGTATGCAGTGTAGATGAACGGTGCAGGTATGCAGTGCAGATAGACGGTGCGGGGTATGCAGTGAATGAAGCAGTACTGGGGTATGCGGTGTGGATGAACGGTGCAGGTATATGGTGCAGATAGACGGTGCGGGTATGCAGTGTAGATTGACGGTACTTTATGCAGTGCAGATGGTGGTGGGGTTTATAATTGGATAGTGCGGGTATGCAGTGTAGATGGACGGTGCTGGTATGCAGTGTAGATGGACAGTGCGGGTATGCAGTGTGAATGGAGACGGTGCGGGTGTGCAGTGTGTGGATGGACGGTGCAGGTATGCAGTGTAGATGAACGGTGCAGGTGTGCAGTGTGAATGAACAGTGCGGGTATGCAGTGTGTAGATGAACGGTGCGGGTATGCAGTGTGGATGGACGGTGCAGGACTGCAGTGGAGATGAACGGTGCAGGTATGCAGTGTGAATGGACAGTGCGGGTATGCAGTGTGAATGGACGGTGCGGGACTGCAGTGGAGATGGACGGTGCGGGACTGCAGTGTGGATGGACAGTGCAGGACTGCAGTGGAGATGAACGGTGCAGGGACTGCAGTGGAGATAGACAGTGCGGGTATGCAGTGGAGATGGACAGTGCGGGACTGCAGTGGAGATGGACGGTGCAGGACACGGTGGAGATGGACAGTGTGGGACTGCAGTGTGGATAGACGTGCAGGACTGCAGTGGGATGGAGCAGTGCGGGACTGCAGTGGAGATAGACGGTGCGGGACTGCAGTGGAGATGGACGGTGCAGGTATGCAGTGGAGATAGACAGTGCAGGGACTGCAGTGGAGATGGGCAGTGCAGGACTGCAGTGGAGATGGACAGTGCAGGACTGCAGTGGAGTGGGCAGTGCAGGACTGCAGTGGAGATAGACAGTGCAGGACTGCAGTGGAGATAGACGGTGGGGTATACAGTGTGAATGGAGACAGTGCGGTATGCAGTGTGGATGGAGCAGTGCAGGACTGCAGTGGAGATAGACGGTGCGGGACTGCAGTGTAGATGAACAGTGCTGGTATGCAGTGGTAGATGGAGCAGTGGGACTGCAGTGGAATGGACAGTGCGGGACTACGGTGGAGATGACAGTGCAGGTATGCGGTGTGGATGGACGGTGCAGGTATGTAGTGGAGATGGACGGTGCGGGACTGCAGTGGAGATAGACGGTGCGGGTATGCAGTGTGGATGGACGGTGCTGGTATGCAGTGTGAATAGACAGTGCAGGTATATGAGATGAACGGTGCCAGTATGCAGTGTAGATGGGCAGTGGGTATGCAGTGTGGATAGACAGTGCGGGTATATGGAGATGGCGGTGCAGGACGGCAGTGTGAGATGGACAGTGCGGGACTGCAGTGGGATAGACGGTGCAGGACTGCAGTGTGGATAGACAGTGCAGGTATGCAGTGTAGATGAACGGTGCGGGTATGCAGTGGAGATGGACGGTGCGGGTATGCAGTGGGGATGGACGGTGCGGGACTGCAGTGGAGATAGACGGTGCAGGACTGCAGTGGAGATGGACAGTGCAGGTATATAGTGGAGATAGACAGTGCGGGACTGCAGTGGAGATGGACGGTGCAGGACTGGTGGAGATGGACAGTGCGGGTATGCAGTGTGAATGGACGGTGGGACTGCAGTGAGTGGACGGTGCAGGACTGCAGTGAGAATAGATAGTGCAGGACGCAGTGTGATGGACAGTGCAGGACTGCAGTGGAGATGGACAGTGCAGGCTGCAGTGGAGATGGACGGTGCAGGACTGCAGTGGAGATAGACAGTGCAGGTATATGGTGGAGATAGACGGTGCCGGACTGCAGTGTGATAGACACTGCAGGACTGGTGTAGATAGACGGTGCAGGACTGCAGTGTAGATGGAGCAGTGCAGGGACTGCAGTGGAGATGGACAGTGCGGGTATGCAGTGTGGATGGACAGTGCGGGTATGCAGTGTAGATAGACGGTGCAGGTATGCAGTGTAGATGGAGACGGTGCGGGTATGCAGTGTGGATGGACGGTGCAGGGTATGCAGTGTAGATGGGCAGTGCTGGTATGCAGTGGAGATAGACGGTGCGGGTATGCAGTGTGGATGGACGGTGCGGGTATGCAGTGGGGATAGACGGTGCGGGACTGCAGTGTAGATGAACAGTGCTGGTATGCAGTGCAGATAGACAGTGCAGGTATGCAGTGTAGATGGACAGTGTGGTGTACAGTGTAGTTGACAGTACAGGTTTATAATGTGGATGGTGCGGGTATGCAGTGTAGATGGACAGTGCTGGTATGCAGTGCAGATAGACGGTGCAGGTGCAGATGAACGGTGCGGGTATGCAGTGTGGATGGACAGTGCGGGTATGCAGTGTAGATGGACAGTGCTGGTATGCAGTGTGGATTGACAGTACAGGTTTATAATGTGGATGGTGCGGGTATGCAGTGTGAGATGGACGGTGCGGGTATGCGGTGTAGATAGACGGTGCGGGTATGCAGTGTGGATGGACGGTGCGGGTATGCAGTGTAGATGAACAGTGCGGAGGCACGGTGGATGAGACGGTGCAGGACTGCAGTGTGGATGGACGGTGCTGGTATGCAGTGCTGAGATGGACGGTGCGGGTATGCAGTGTGATGAACGGTGCAGTTGTACGGTGTAGATGGGCAGTGGCCGGTGTGCAGTGTGGATGGACGGTGCTGGTATGCAGTGTGGATGACGGTGCTGGTATGCGGTGTGGATGGACGGTGCGGGTATGCAGTGTGGATAGACGGTGCGGGTATGCGGTGGTTATGCGGTGTGGATTGACGTGCAGTGTAGTTGACGGTGCGGGTTTGTAATGTGGATGGTGCATGCGGTGTGGATAGACGGTGCAGGTATGCAGTGCAGATGAACAGTGCGGGTATGGTGTGGACGGTGCGTGTACGGTGTAGATGGACGGTGCTGGTATGCAGTGTGGATGGACGGTGGCTGTGCAGTGTGATTGACGGTGCAGGTTTATAGTGTGGATGGTGCGGGTGTGCAGTGTGGATGGACGGTGCAGGTATGCAGTGGATGGACGGTGGGGGTATGCTGGTGCAGATGGACGGTGCGGGTATGCGGTGTGGATGGACGGTGCAGGGTATGCAGTGTGGATGGACGGTGCTGGTATGCAGTGTGGATTGACGGTGCGGGTTTGTGTGGATGGTGCGGGTATGCAGTGTGGATGGACGGTGCGGGTATGCAGTGTGGAGAGACGGTGCGGGTATGCAGTGTGGATGGACGGTTGGGTATGCAGTGTGGATGGACGGTGCGGTGTGCGGTGTGGATGGCGGTGCGGACTGCGGTGTGGATGGACGGTGCTGGTATGCAGTGCAGATAGACAGTGCGGGTATGCAGTGAGATGGACGGTGCAGGTGATGCAGTGTAGATGGACGATTCGGTGTGCAGTGTGGATGGACGGTGTCGGTGTGCAGTTAGTTGACGGTGCTGGTATGCAGTGTGGATGGACGGTGCGGGTATGCAGTGTAGATGGACGGTGCGGGTATGGTGTGGATGGACGGTGCGGGTATGCAGTGTGGATTGACGGTGCTGGTATGCAGTGTGGATGGACGGTGCGGGTATATGGTGCAGATAGACGGTGCGGGTATGCGGTGTGGATGGACGGTGCGGTATGTCAGTGTGGATGAACGGTGCTGGTATGCAGTGTGGATTGACGGTGCAGGGTTTATAGTGTGGATGGTGCGGGTATGCGGTGTGAGATGAACGGTGCTGGTATGCAGTGCAGATGGACGGTGCGGGTATGCAGTGTAGATGGACGGTGCGGGTATGCAGTGTGGATGGACGAGTGCAGATTGCGGTGTAGATGGATGGTGCGGTATGCAGTGCGGATGGGAAGTGAGATGTATGGTGCGGATGGACGGTGCGGTGTGCAGTGTGGATGGACGGTGCTGGTGCGGTGTGGATGGACGGCATGTGCATGCGGTGTGGATGGACGGTTAGGTGTGCAGTGTGGATGGACGGTGCGGTGTGCAGTTGGATGGACGGTGCGGGTATGCGGTGTGGATGGACGGTGCGGTGTGCGGTGTGGATGGACGGTGCGGATGTGTGGTGGGATGGACGGTGCGGGTATGCAGTGTGGTTGACGGTGGGTTTGCATGGTGGATGTGCGGTATGCGGTGTGGATGGACGGTCTGGTGTGCGGTGTGGATAGACGGTGCGGGATTGCAGAGTGTGGATGGACGGTGCGGATGTATGGTGCGGATGGACGGTGCGGGTGTGCGGTGCTGGTTGACGATTGGCGGTGCAGATAGACAGTACAGGTTTGTAATGTGGATGGTGCGGGTGTGCAGTGTGGATGGACGGTGCAGGTGTGCAGTGTTGGACGGTGCAGGTGTACGGTGGATGGACGGTGCAGATGTATGGTGCGGATGGACAGGTGCGGTTATGCAGTGCAGTTGACGGTGCTGGTATGCAGTGCGGATGGACAGTGCAGGTTTATGTGTGGATGGTGCGGGTATGCAGTGTGGATGGACGGTGCGGGTATGCAGTGCGGATAGACGGTGCTGGTGTGGTGCAGATGAGAATGGTACGGGTTTATGTGTGGATGATGGTGCGGGTATGCAGTGAGATGGACAGTGCGGGTGCAGTGTGGATGGACGGTGCGTATGCAGTGTAGATGGACGGTGCGGGTATGCAGTGTGGATGGACGGTACATATATGTAGTGCAGATAGACGGTGCGGGACTGCGGTGGAGATAGACAGTGCAGGACTGCAGTGTGAGGATAGACAGTGCAGGGACTGCAGTGGGATGGACGGTGCGGGTATGCAGTGTGGATGAGACAGTGCAGGTATGCAGTGTGGATGGACGGTGCGGGTATGGTGTGAATGGACGTGCAGGATATGTGGTGCAGATGGACGGTGCGGGTATGCAGTGTGGATGGACGGTGCGGGACTGCGGTGTGGATGGACGGTGGGACTGCAGTGTGGATGGACGGTGCGGGTATGGGTGTGGATGGACGGTGCGGGTATGCGGTGTGGATGGACGGTGGGGTGTGCGGTGTGGATGGACGGTGCGGATATGTGGTGCGGATGGACGGTGCGGGTGTGCGGTGTGGATGGACGGTGCGGGACTGCAGTGTGAGATGGACGGTGCGGGTATGGAGTGTGGATGGATGGGTGTGTGCGGTGTGGATGACGGTGTGCGGGTATGCAGTGTGGATAGACGGTGCAGTGTATGGTGCGGATGAACGGTGCAGGTATGCAGTGTGGATGAGACGGTGCGGGTGTGCAGTGTGGATGGACGGTGCGGGTGTGCAGTGTGGTGGACGGTGCGGGTGTGCAGTGTGGATGGACGGTTCGGGTGTGCAGTGTGGATGGACGGTGGCGGTGTGCAGTGCGGATGGACGGTGCAGGGTGTGCAGTGTGGATGGACGTTGGGTATGCGGTGTGGATGGACGGTGCAGATGTGGTGCGGATGGACGGTGCGGGTGTGCAGTGGATTGACGGTGCGGGTGTGCGGTGCGGATGGCGGTGCGGGTTTATGGTGTGGATGGTGCGGGTATGCGGTGTGGATGGACGGTGCTGGTATGCGGTGTGGATGGACGGTGCTGGTGTGTGTGGATGGACGGTGCTGGGTGTGCAGTGTGGATGGACGGTGCGGGTGTGCAGTGGGTGGACGGTGGCAGTGTGCGGTGTGGATAGACGGTGCAGGTTATGCAGTGTGGATGGACGGTGCTGGTGTGCAGTGTAGATAGACGGTGCAGGTGTAGGTGTGGATGGACAGTGCGGGTATGCAGTGTGGATAGACGGTGCAGGACTGCAGTGGGGATGGACGGTGCGGGTATGCAGTGTAGATGGACAGTGCGGGACTGCAGTGGAGATAGACGGTGCGGGTATGCAGTGTGGATAGACGGTGCAGGACTGCAGTGTAGATGGACAGTGCGGTATGCAGTGTAGATGGACAGTGCGGGTATGCAGTGTAGATGGAGCAGTGCGGGTATGCAGTGTAGATGAACCAGGTTGGGACTATGGTGGAGATAGACGGTGCGGGTATGCAGTGTGGATGGACGGTGCGGGACTGCAGTGGAGATGGACGGTGCAGGACTGCAGTGTGAATGGACAGTGGGGACTGTGGAATAGACGGTGCGGGACGCAGTGGAGATGGACAGTGGGACTGCAGTGTGAATGGACAGTGGGACTGCAGTGGAGATAGACAGTGCAGGACTGCAGTGTAGATAGACAGTGCAGGACTGCAGTGGAGATGGACAGTGCAGGACTGCAGTGGAGATGGACGGTGCAGGACTGCAGTGGAGATGAGCAGTGCAGGACTGGTGGAGATAGACAGTGCAGGGACTGCAGTGTAGATGGACAGTGCGGGTATGCAGTGTGAATGGAGCAGTGCAGGACTGCAGTGGAGATGGACAGTGCAGGTATGCAGTGGAGATGAGCAGTGCGGGTATGCAGTGTAGATGGAGCAGTGCGGGTATGCAGTGGAGATAGACGGTGCGGGACTGCAGTGGAATGGAGCAGTGCGGTCTGGTGTGGAGATAGACAGTGCAGGACTGCAGTGTGAGATGGACAGTGCAGGACTGCAGTGGAGATAGACGGATGCAGGACTGCAGTGGAGATGGACAGTGCAGGACTGCAGTGGAGATAGACGGTGCAGGACTGCAGTGGAGATAGACAGTGCAGTGTGGATGAGCAGTGCAGGACTGCAGTGGAGATGAACAGTGCAGGTATGCAGTGTAGATGGGCAGTGCAGGACTGCAGGTGGAGTAGACGGTGCAGGACTGCAGTGGAGATGGACAGTGCGGGACTGCAGTGTGGATGGACGGTGCAGGACTGCAGTGGAGATGGGGAGTGCGGGACTGCAGTGGAGATGGACAGTGCAGGACTGCAGTGTAGATGGAGCAGTGCAGGACTGCAGTGGAGATAGACAGTGCAGGACTGCAGTGGAGATGGACAGTGCGGGACTGCAGTGTAGATGGACAGTGCGGGACTGCAGTGGAGATAGACAGTGCGGGTATGCAGTGTGAATGGACGGTGCAGGACTGCAGTGGAATGGACAGTGCGGGACTGCAGTGTAGATAGACAGTGCAGGACTGCAGTGGAGATAGACAGTGCAGGACTGCAGTGGAGATGGGCAGTGCGGGACTGCAGTGGAGATGGACAGTGCAGGACTGCAGTGGAGATAGACAGTGCAGGACTGCAGTGTAGATGGACAGTGCAGGACTGCAGTGGAGATGGACAGTGCAGGTATGCAGTGTAGATGGACAGTGCAGGACTGCAGTGGAGATGGACAGTGCAGGACTGCAGTGAGATGGACAGTGCAGGACTGCAGTGGAGATGGGCAGTGCTGGACTGCAGTGGAGATGGACAGTGCGGGACTGCAGTGTAGATGGAGCAGTGCAGGACTGCAGTGGAGATGGACAGTGCAGGGACTGCAGTGTGAGTAGACAGTGCGGGTATGCAGTGTGGATGGACAGTGCGGGTATATGGTGTAGATAGACGGTGCAGGGGTATGGTGGAGATAGACGGTGCAGGACTGCAGTGTGGATAGACAGTGCAGGTGTATGAGTAGATAGACGGTGCAGGTTATGGTGAGATAGACAGTGCAGATGTATGGTGGAGATAGACAGTGCGGGACTGCAGTGTAGATAGACGGTGCAGGGACTGCAGTGTGAATAGACAGTGCAGGTATACAGTGGAGATGGACGGTGCGGGTATATAGTGGAGATGACGGTGCAGGACTGCAGTGTAGATGGACGGTGCAGGTATGCAGTGTAGATGGGCAGTGCGGGATATGGTGTAGATAGACAGTGCGGGTATATAGTGGAGATGAGACGGTGCGGGACTGCAGTGTAGATGGACAGTGCAGGTATATGGTGTGGATGGACGGTGCGGGACTGCGGTGGAGATAGACGGTGCGGGACTGCAGTGGAGAGAAGACAGTGCAGGGACTGCAGTGTAGATGGCGGTGCAGGACTATGGTGGAGATAGACAGTGCAGGACTGCAGTGTAGATAGACAGTGCAGGACTGCAGTGGAGATAGACGGTGCAGGACTGCAGTGGAGATGGCGGTGCAGGACTGCAGTGGAGATGGGCAGTGGGACTGCAGTGGAGATAGACAGTGCAGGACTGCAGTGGAGATAGACAGTGCAGGACTGCAGTGGAGATGGACAGTGCGGGACTGCAGTGTAGATGGACAGTGCAGGTATGCAGTGTAGATGGAGCAGTGCAGGACTGCAGTGGAGATGGAGCAGTGCAGGACTGCAGTGTGGATAGACGGTGCAGGACTGCAGTGGAGATAGACAGTGCGGGACTGCAGTGGAGATAGACGGTGCAGGGACTGCAGTGGGAGATGGACAGTGCGGGACTGCAGTGTAGATGGACAGTGCGGGTATGCAGTGGAGATAGACAGTGCAGGACTGCAGTGTGAGATAGACAGTGCAGGACTGCAGTGGAGATAGACAGTGCAGGACTGCAGTGTAGATGAGCAGTGCAGGACTGCAGTGTGTGAATGACAGTGCAGGTATACAGTGTAGATGGGCAGTGCGGGACTGCAGTGTAGATGGAGCAGTGCGGACTGCAGTGAGATGGACGGTGCGGTATGCAGTGGATAGACGGTGCAGGACTGCAGTGTAGATGAACAGTGCAGGACTGCAGTGGAATGGACAGTGCAGGACTGCAGTGTAGATGGGCAGTGCGGTATACAGTGGAGATGAACGGTGCGGGACTGCAGTGGAGATAGACAGTGCAGGACTGCAGTGGAGATGGACAGTGCGGGTATACGGTGGAGATGGACAGTGCGGGACTGCAGTGGAATGGGGTGCGGGACACAGTGGAATAGACAGTGCAGGACTGCAGTGTAGATAGACGGTGCAGGACTGCAGTGGAGATAGACAGTGCAGGACTGCAGTGGGATGGACGGTGCGGGACTGCAGTGGAGATGGACAGTGCAGACATATGCGGTGGGGATAGACGGTGCGGGACTGCAGTGGGGATAGACTGTGGGACTGCAGTGGAGATGGACAGTGCGGGACTGCAGTGGGATAGACAGTGCGGGACTGCAGTGTAGATGGACGGTGCAGGACTGCAGTGGAGATAGACAGTGCGGGACTGCAGTGGAATGGGCAGTGCAGGTATACTGGTGTGGATGGGCAGTGCAGGACTGCGTGGAGATAGACGGTGCAGGACTGCAGTGTAGATGAACAGTGCGGGACTGCAGTGGAATGGAGCAGTGCAGGGACTGCAGTGGAGATAGACAGTGCAGGGACTGCAGTGTAGATGGACAGTGCGGGACTGCAGTGTAGATGGGCAGTGCGGGTATGCGGTGGAATGGACAGTGCAGGACTGCAGTGAGATGGACGGTGCAGGACTGCAGTGGAGATAGACAGTGCAGGACTGCAGTGTGAATAGAGCAGTGCAGGACTACGGTGGAGATAGACGGTGCAGGACTGCAGTGTGGATAGGGACAGTGCAGGTATGCAGTGTGGACAGTGCAGGTATATGGTGGAATGGGCAGTGCAGGTATACAGTGGAGATAGACGGTGCAGGACTGCAGTGGAGATGGACAGTGCAGGACTGCAGTGGAGATAGACAGTGCAGGGACTGCAGTGTAGATGGGCAGTGCGGGACTGCAGTGGAGATGGAGCAGTGCGGGACTGCAGTGTGGATGGAGCAGTGCAGGGACTGCAGTGGAGATGGACAGTGCGGGTATGCAGTGTGAATGGGCAGTGCAGGACTGCAGTGGAATGGACAGTGCAGGACTGCAGTGTAGATGGACGGTGCAGGACTGCAGTGGAGATGGCGGTGCAGGACTGCAGTGGAATGGACAGTGCAGGACTGCAGTGGAGATAGGCAGTGCAGGACTGCAGTGGAGATAGACAGTGCAGGACTACGGTGTAGATAGACAGTGCAGGGACTGCAGTGGAGATAGACAGTGCAGGTATGCAGTGTAGATGGAGCAGTGCAGGGACTGCAGTGGAGATGGAGCAGTGCAGGACTGCAGTGTAGATAGACAGTGCAGGACTGCAGTGGAGATAGACAGTGCAGGACTGCAGTGTAGATGAGCAGTGCAGGTATGCAGTGGAGATGGAGCAGTGCGGGACTGCAGTGGAGATAGACGGTGCAGGGACTATGGAGATGGACAGTGCAGGTATGCAGTGTGAATGAACAGTGCGGGTATATGGGGAGATGGTGCGGGACTGCAGTGGAGATGGAGCAGTGCGGGACTGCAGTGTGGATGAACAGTGCAGGTCTGCAGTGGGGATAGACGGTGCAGGTGTATGGGGAGATGGACGGTGCAGTGTGCGGTGTAGATGGACGGTGGCAGGTGCAGTGTGGATGGACAGTGCAGGTATGGGAGATAGACGGTGCAGGGACTACAGTGTGGATGGACAGTGCAGGACTGCAGTGGAGATGGACAGTGCAGGACTGCAGTGTAGATGGACAGTGCGGGTATGCAGTGTGGATGGACAGTGCTGTGCGGTGGAGATGAACAGTGCGGGTATGCAGTGGAGATAGACGGTGCGGGACTGCAGTGGAGATGAGCAGTGCGGGACTGCAGTGGAGATGGACGGTGCAGGGACTGCAGTGGGATGGACAGTGCGGGACTGCAGTGTGAATAGACAGTGCGGGACTGCAGTGTGGATGAGACAGTGCAGGTATGGTGGAGATGGACGGTGCGGGACTGCAGTGGAGATGGACAGTGCAGGACACGGTGAGATGGACAGTGCAGGAATGCAGTGTGAATGGACAGTGCAGGACTGCAGTGGAGATAGACGGTGCAGGACTGCAGTGGAGATAGAGTGCAGGACTGCAGTGTAGATGGAGCAGTGCGGACTGCAGTGGAGATGGACAGTGCAGGACTGCAGTGGAGATGACGGTGCAGGGACTGCAGTGGAGATGAGCAGTGCGGGACTACAGTGGAGATGGACGGTGCGGGACTGCAGTGTAGATGGGCAGTGCGGGACTGCAGTGTGAATGGACAGTGCGGGACTGCAGTGTAGATGGGCAGTGCAGGACTGCAGTGGAGATGGACGGTGCGGGTATGCAGTGTAGATAGACGGTGCGGGAATGCAGTGTAGATGAACGGTGCGGGTATGCAGTGTGAATGGACAGTGCAGGGTATGCAGTGTGGATGGACGGTGCAGGTATGCAGTGTGGATAGACGGTGGCACAGTGTGCAGTGTGGATAGACAGTGCGGGTATGCAGTGTGGATAGACAGTGCAGGTGTGGTGGAGATAGACGGTGCAGGACTGCAGTGTGGATGGGCAGTTAGGTATGCAGTGGAGATGGACAGTGCGGGTATGCAGTGTAGATAGACAGTGTGGTGTGCAGTGTAGATAGACGGTGCAGGTTTATAGTGTGGATGGTGCGGGTATGCAGTGTGGATGGGACAGTGCAGGTATACGGTGGAGATAGACAGTGCAGGTATATGGTGGAGATAGACAGTGCGGGAATGCAGTGTAGATAGACAGTGCGGGTATGCAGTGTGAATGGAGCAGTGCAGGTATGCAGTGTGGATAGACAGTGCAGGTTTATAGTGTGGATGGTGCGGGTATGCAGTGTAGATAGACGGTGCAGTGTGGAGATGGACGGTGCAGGGTATGCAGTGTGGATGGACAGTGCTGGTATGCGGTGTGGATGGACAGTGCGGGTCTGCAGTGTGGATGGACAGTTGGGACTGCAGTGTGGATGGACGGTGCAGGTGATGCAGTGCAGATGGACGGTGCGGGTATGCAGTGTGGATGAACGGTGCAGGGTATGCAGTGTAGATGGACGGTGCAGGTATGCAGTGTGGATGGACAGTGCAGGGTATGCAGTGTAGATGGACGGTGCAGGTATGCAGTGTGGATGGACAGTGCGGGTATGCAGTGTGATGGACGGTGCGGGTATGCAGTGTGGATGAACGGTGCGGGTATACAGTGTGGATAGACGGTCGGTATGCAGTGTGGATAGACGGTGCGGGTTATAGTGTGGATGGTGCAGGACTGCAGTGTGAATGGACAGTGCAGGTACTACAGTGTAGATAGACAGTGCAGGTATGCAGTTGGAGTGGACAGTGCGAGGTGTACAGTGTGAGATGAGACGGTGCGGGTATGCAGTGTGGATGAACGGTACAGTGTGCAGTGTAGATAGACGGTGCAGGTATGCAGTGTGGATGGTGCAGGTCTGCAGTGTGGATGGACAGTGCAGGTATGCGGTGTAGATGGACAGTGCGGGTATACAGTGTAGATAGACAGTGCGGGTATGCAGTGTAGATGGACGGTGCGGGTATGCAGTGGAGATGGACAGTGCTGGTATGCAGTGTGGATGGACGGTGCAGGTGTAGTGTGGATAGTGCGGGACTGCAGTGTAGATGGAGCAGTGCGGGTATGCAGGTGTGGGGGACGGTGCGGGTATGCAGTGTGGATAGACGGTGCAGGTATGCAGTGTAGATGGACGGTGCAGGTATGCAGTGTGGATAGACGGTGCAGGACTGCAGGTGTGAATGGGACAGTGCAGGTATGCAGTGTAGATGGACAGTGCGGGTATGCAGTGGAGATGGACGGTGCGGGTATGCAGTGTAGATGGGCAGTGCGGGGTATGCAGTGTGGATGGGCAGTGCAGGTATGCAGTGTAGATGGACAGTGCAGGTATGCAGTGTAGATAGACAGTGCAGGTGTACAGTGGAATAGACAGTGCAGTGAGAGTAGACAGTGCAGGACTGCAGTGTGAATGTAGACAGTGCAGGACTGCAGTGAGATGGACAGTGCGGGGACTGCAGTGGAGATAGACAGTGCAGGACTGCAGTGTAGATGGAGCAGTGCAGGTACTATGAGTGGAATGAGCAGTGCAGGGACTGCAGTGGAGATGAGCAGTGCAGGAGCAGTGTGAGATGGACAGTGCAGGTATGTGGTGGAGATAGACGGTGCGGGACTGCAGTGGAGATGGACAGTGCAGGACTGCAGTGGAGATGGACAGTGCAGGTATGCAGTGGAGATAGACAGTGCAGGACTGCAGTGTAGATGGACAGGTGCAGGACTGCAGTGGAATGGACAGTGCAGGACTGGAGGTGGAATGGACAGTGCAGGTATACAGTGGAGATGGACAGTGCAGGACTGCAGTGTAGATGGAGCAGTGCAGGGACTGCAGTGGAGATGGACAGTGCGGGACTGCAGTGTAGATGACGGTGCAGGGACTGCAGTGTAGATAGACAGTGGGACTACCGGTGGAATGGACAGTGCAGGAATACAGGAGTGTGGGTGGAACAGTGCAGGAATACAGTGCAAACACATTATCTATAGTGAGATAGACAGTGCAGGATATAATGTGGAGATAGACGGTGCAGGTATACAGTGGAAATGCAGTGCAGGACTACAGTGGGAGATCAGGTGCATCGGTATACAGTGTGATAGACAGTGGGACTGCAGTGTGGAGATGGACAGTGCAGGTCTGCAGTGTGAATGGACGGTGCGGGACTGCAGTGTGGAATAGACGGTGCATGGAATGGAGTGGGACTGCAGTGGAGTTGGGTGTGGTGGAAGTGCAGGACTGCAGTGTGGAGATGGTGGGACTACGGTGTAGATGAACCAGTCTGGATGGGCGTGCAGGACTGCAGTGGGGAGATAGACAGTGCAGGTATGTAATTGGAGTGGGCAGTGCAGGACTGCAGTGTAGATGGACGGTGGAGGTACGGTGTGAGATGGAGCAGTGCGGGACTGCAGTGTGAATGGCAGTGCAGGACACAGTGTGAATGGACAGTGCAGGTATATGAGTGGAGAATGAACAGTGCAGGATGCAGTGGAGATAGACAGTGCAGGTATACGGTGGAGATGGGCGGTGCAGGTTCACGGAGAGTGGGGATAGGCAGTGCGGGTATGGTGGAGATGAACGGTGCAGGACTGCAGTGTGATAGACGGTGCAGGACTGCAGTGGAGAGAGACAGTGCAGGTATGCAGTGGAGATGGACGGTGTGCGGGTATGCAGTGGGATAGACGGGCTGCGGGACTGCAGGTGGAGATGGAGACAGTGCAGGACTGCAGGTGGAATAGACAGTGCAGGTATATGGTGGAGATGAACGGTGCAGGGTCTACGGTGGAGATGGACAGTGCAGGACTACAGGTGGGAATGGAGCAGTGGGGACTACAGTGGGGACAGGGTGCAGGTATAGTGGAGATGGGCCAGGTGCAGTGTGTGAAGTAGACAGTGCAGGTCTACAGTGTGGTAGACAGTGCAGGTATGCAGTGTGGAGTAGACAGTGCAGGTATATGGTGAAGGACAGACAGTGGGGGACATGCAAGTGGGAACCAGACAGTGCAGGTATATGCAGGTGAGTAGACAGTGCAGGTGCAGTGGAGATAGACAGTGCAGGGACTACGGTGGCAGATGGAGCAGTGCAGGTATACAGTGGAGATAGACAGTGCAGGTATATCAGGTGGAGATAGACAGTGCAGGTATATGGTGGAGACAGACAGTGCAGGGTATATGGTGGAATGAACGGTGCAGGACTGCAGTGGAATAGACAGTGCAGGGACTGCAGTGTGGGAATGAACAGTGCAGGTATATAGTGGAGATGAACAGTGCAGGGACTACGGTGGAGACAGACAGTGCAGGTATATATAGTGGAGATAGACAGTGCAGGTATGTATGGTGGAATGAGCAGTGCAGGACACAGTGTAGATGGACAGTGCAGGACTACAGTGGAGATAGACAGTGCAGGTATATGGTGGAGATAGACGGTGCGAGGACTGCAGTGTAGATGGAGACGGTGCAGGTGTAGTGGAGATAGACAGTGCAGGACTACAGTGGAGGATAGACAGTGCAGGACTGCAGGTGTGAATGGAGCAGGGTGCTGCAGGACTGCAGGTGGAGATGGGCAGTGCAGGGACTACAGTGGAGATAGACGGGTGCAGGGACTGCAGTGGAGATGGAGCAGTGCAGGTATATAGTGGAGATAGGCAGTGCCGGACTGCAGTGTGAAGATGGACGGTGCAGGACTGCAGTGGAGTAGACAGGTGCAGGACTACGGTGTGGATCAGACAGGTGCAGGACTGCAGTGTAGGAATGAACGGTGCAGGGATGGGTGGAGATGGGGTGCAGTGGGTATAGACAGTGCAGGTATACAGTGGAGATGACAGTGCAGGACTACAGTGAGATAGACAGTGCAGGACTGCAGTGTAGATGAACAGTGCAGGTACTGCAGTGTATAGACAGTGCAGGTACTGCAGTGGAGATGACGGTGCAGGCTGCAGTGTAGATGGACAGTGCTGGTATGTACAGTGTGGAACAGTGGAGTGCAGGGACTGGGTACGGAGATAGACAGTGCAGGGACACAGTGGAATGGAGTGGGTGGGTGAGATAGACAGTGCAGGTATATGGGGAGATAGACAGTGCAGGAGGACTGCGGTGGAGATAGACAGTGCAGGTATACAGTGTGGATAGACAGTGCTGGGTATACAGTGTAGATGAACAGTGCAGGTGCAGAGGAGATAGACAGTGCTGGTATGCAGTGTAGATAGACAGTGCTGGGGTATACAGTGTAGATAGACAGTGCAGGTATGCAGGGGAGATAGACAGTGCAGGACGACAGTGTAGATAGACAGTGCAGGACTGCATGAGATGACAGTGCAGGACTACAGTGTGGAGATAGACAGTGCAGGTACAGTGTAGATAGGCAGTGTAGGTATAGTGGAGACAGACAGTGCAGGACTACAGTGGAGACAGACAGTGCATGGCAGAAGTGGACAGACAGGCAGGAGTATAGTGGAGATAGACAGTGGGACTACAGTAGATAGGCTGCAGGACTGCAGTGGAGATAGACAGTGCAGGTATATAGTGAGATAGACAGTGCAGACTACAGTGAGATAGACAGTGCAGGTATACAGGAGAGACAGTGGGACTACAGTGTAGACAGACAGTGCAGGACTACAGTGTAGATAGACAGTGCAGGTATACAGTGAGACAGACAGCAGGATACAGTGGAGATAGACAGTGCAGGTATATAGTGAGATAGACAGTGCAGGACTACAGTGAGATAGACAGTGCAGGACTACAGGAGATAGACATGCAGGACTACAGTGTAGATAGACAGGACTACAGTGTAGACAGACAGCAGGTATACAGTGAGACAGACAGCAGGCTACAGTGGAGATAGACAGTGCAGGCATACAGTGGAGACAGACAGCAGGACTACAGTAGACAGACAGCAGACACAGTGAC
Organism: Homarus americanus; assembly: GCF_018991925.1. NCBI lineage: Eukaryota > Metazoa > Arthropoda > Malacostraca > Decapoda > Nephropidae > Homarus > Homarus americanus. The sequence continues at coordinate 23,542 of NW_024719440.1, forward strand.
AGACAGTGCAGGGAGACAGACAGCAGGACTACAGGAGACAGACAGCAGGAATACAGTAGATAGACAGTGCAGGAATACAGTGTAGATAGACAGTGGTATACAGGAGATAGACAGTGCAGGACTACAGTGTAGATAGACAGTGCAGGAATACAGTGTAGATAGACAGTGCAGGTATACAGGGAGATAGACAGTGAGGGTATACAGTGGAGATAGACAGTGCAGGACTACAGTGTAGATAGACAGCAGGACTACAGTGTAGATAGACAGTGCAGGACTACAGTGTAGAGCAGACAGTGCAGGACTACAGTGGAGATAGACAGTGGGACTACAGTGTGGAGGAGACAGAGTGCAGGACTACAGGAGATAGACAGCAGGACTACAGGAGATAGACAGTGCAGGACTACAGTGGAGACAGACAGCAGGACTACAGTGGAGACAGACAGTGCAGGACTACAGTGGAGATAGACAGTGCAGGACTACAGTGGAGACAGACAGTGCAGGACCAGTGGAGACAGACAGCAGGACTACAGAGTGAGACAGACAGCAGGACTACAGGAGATAGACAGCAGGACTACAGGAGATAGACAGTGCAGGTATACAGTGGAGATAGACAGTGCAGGACTACAGTGGAGATAGACAGTGCAGGACACAGGAGATAGACAGTGCAGGACTACAGTGTAGATAGACAGTGCAGGACTACAGGAGATAGACAGCAGGACTACAGTGGAGATAGACAGTGCAGGACTACAGGAGACAGACAGTGCAGGACTACACAGGAGACAGACAGCAGGACTACAGTGGAGATAGACAGTGCAGGACCAAGGAGACAGAGTGCAGAATACAGGGAGATAGACAGCAGGACTACAGGAGACAGACAGCAGGACTACAGTGGAGACAGACAGTGCAGACTACAGTGGAGATAGACAGCAGGTACACAGTGGAGACAGACAGCAGGACTACAGTGTAGATAGACAGCAGGACTACAGTGGAGATAGACAGTGCAGGACTACAGGAGATAGACAGTGCAGGTATGTTAGGAGATAGACAGTGCAGGACTACAGTGTAGATAGACAGTGAGGACTACAGTGTAGATAGACAGTGCAGGACTACAGTGTAGACAGACAGTGCAGGCTACAGGGAGATAGACAGTGCAGGACTACAGGAGATAGACAGCAGAGCAGGGTGGAGATAGACAGCAGGACTACAGTGGAGATAGACAGCAGGTATACAGTGGAGATAGACAGTGCAGGACTACTGGTAGATAGACAGTGCAGGACTACAGTGTAGATAGACAGCAGGACTACAGTGAGATAGACAGTGCAGGACTACAGGAGATAGACAGTGCAGGACTACAGTGAATAGACAGTGCAGGTATACAGTGGAGAGAGACAGTGCAGGACTACAGTGTGGATAGACAGTGCAGGACTACAGTGGAGATAGACAGTGCAGGTATACAGTGGAGATAGACAGTGCAGGACTACAGTGTAGATAGACAGTGCAGGTATACAGTGGAAGAGACAGTGCAGGTATACAGTGTGATAGACAGTGCAGGACTACAGTGTAGATAGACAGTGCAGGTATACAGTGGAGATAGACAGTGCAGGTATACAGAGTGGAGATAGACAGTGCAGGACTACAGTGGAGATAGACAGTGCAGGACTCAGTGTAGATAGAGATGCAGGACTACAGGTAGATGGACAGTGCAGGACTGGTGTAGATAGACAGTGCAGGACTACAGTGGAGATAGACAGTGCAGGTATACAGTGGAGATAGACAGTGCAGGACTACAGTGTAGATAGACAGTGGAGACTACAGTGTAGATGACAGTGCAGGACTACAGTGTGAATGGGTGCAGGACTACAGTGGAGATAGACAGTGCAGGATACAGTGGAATAGACAGTGCAGGTATATAGTGGAGATAGACAGTGCAGGACTACAGTGGAGATGGACATACAGGATACAGTGGGATAGACAGTGCAGGACTACAGTGTAGATAGACAGTGCAGGACTACAGAATATTAGGACTACAGTGGAGATAGACAGTGCAGGACTACAGTGGAGATGGTGCAGGGACTACAGTGTAGATAGATGCAGGTATACAGTGGAGAGAGACAGTGCAGGACTACAGTGTAGATAGACAGTGCAGGACTACAGGTAGATAGACAGTGCAGGTATACAGTGGAATAGACAGTGCAGGTATATAGTGGAGATAGACAGTGCAGGACTACAGTGGAGATGGACAGTGCAGGACTACAGTGTGGTAGACAGTGCAGCACTACAGTGTAGATAGACAGTGCGGGACTACAGTGTAGATAGACAGTGCAGGACTACAGTGTAGATAGACAGTGCAGGACTACAGTGTAGATAGACAGTGCAGGTATACAGTGGAGATAGACAGTGCAGGTATATAGTGGAGATAGACAGTGCAGGACTACAGTGTAGATAGACAGTGCAGGACTACAGTGTAGATAGACAGTGCAGGACTACAGTGTGGAATGGACAGTGCAGGACTACAGTGGAGATGGACAGTGCAGGACTACAGTGGAGATAGACAGTGCAGGACTACAGTGGAGATGGACAGTGCAGGACTACAGTGGAGATAGACAGTGCAGGACTACAGTGTAGATAGACAGTGCAGGTATACAGTGGAGATAGACAGTGCAGGTATATAGTGGAGATAGACAGTGCAGGACTACAGTGGAGATAGACAGTGCAGGTATACAGTGTAGATAGACAGTGCAGGACTACAGTGTAGATAGACAGTGCAGGACTACAGTGTAGATAGACAGTGCAGGACTACAGTGTAGATAGACAGTGCAGGACTACAGTGTAGATAGACAGTGCAGGACTACAGTGTAGATAGACAGTGCAGGACTACAGTGGAGATAGACAGTGCAGGACTACAGTGGGAGATAGACAGTAGACTACAGTGTAGACAGACAGTGCAGGACTAAAGGGATAGACAGTGCAGGACTACAGTGGAGATAGACAGTGCAGGACTACAGTGGAGATAGACAGTGCAGGACTACAGTGTAGATAGACAGTGCAGGTATATAGTGGAGACAGACACTGCAGGACTATAGTGTAGATAGACAGTGCAGGACTACAGTGGAGACAGACAGTGCAGGACTACAGTGGAGATAGACAGTGCATGTATATAGTGGAGATAGACAGTGCAGGACTACAGTGTAGATAGACAGTGCAGGACTACAGTGGAGATAGACAGTGCAGGACTACAGTGTAGATAGACAGTGCAGGACTACAGTGTAGATAGACAGTGCAGGACTACAGTGGAGATAGACAGTGCAGGAATACAGTGTAGATAGACAGTGCAGGTATATAGTGGAGACAGACAGTGCAGGTATATAGTGGAGATAGACAGTGCAGGTATATAGTGGAGATAGACAGTGCAGGACTACAGTGTAGATAGACAGTGCAGGTATATTGTGGAGACAGACAGTGCAGGTATACAGTGTAGATAGACAGTGCAGGACTACAGTGGAGATAGACAGTGCAGGACTACAGTGGAGATAGACAGTGCAGGTATACAGTGTAGATAGACAGTACAGTATATAGTAGATAGACAGTGCAGGACTACAGTGGAGATAGACAGTGCAGGCATACAGTGTAGATAGACAGTAGACAGTGCAGGACTACAGATAGTACAGGAGATAGACAGTGCAGGACTACAGTGGAGATAGACAGTGCAGGTATATAGTGGAGATAGACAGTGCAGGACTACAGTGGAGATAGACAGTGCAGGACTACAGTGGAGATAGACAGTGCAGGTATATAGTGTAGATAGACAGTGCAGGTATACAGTGTAGATAGACAGTGCAGGACTACAGTGGAGATAGACAGTGCAGGTATATAGTGGAGATAGACAGTGCAGGACTACAGTGTAGATAGACAGTGCAGGACTACAGTGGAGATAGACAGTGCAGGTATATAGTGGAGATAGACAGTGCAGGTATATAGTGGAGATAGACAGTGAATTGAATTGAATTGAAACAGTTTATTTAGCCAGAAAAACAGAGATACAGAGTGGATAATAATAACAATATTAACATGGCTGAGCCAGTTGAGAACCTGAGCTCTCTTTGAGGCACCTGATATATACAATATATTTATCTCAAGGAAGTATTATGTAACATTTAGTATCATCTGGAATAGTACAATAGCATGGTGGTAATAAGAACATCTCATAATGTTACCACGATTATCACTTCAATATTTATTAATTTTATTTATTTATTTATTTTTTATTTGTTTTATTTATTTTTTATGCATAAATTACAGTGGAATTGAAAAACATAAGTAGGATGGGGGAGCAGTACAACATGGATTGTACAGTAATAAGGTTGAACAGGAGGACAGAGTTGTCAGGATTATGACTAGTTGGCAAATATGTTTATTGCAATAGTGATTACTTATCAATAGGTAATTTCCGATAAAACGGTTTGATGGTACAATAAAAACAGGTACTATTAATATAGTAGGCGTTACAAGAAATATTAACACTTAGACAATAGATATTTTTTTAGAGATGATTTAAAGGAAGGGAGCTTAGTCTTTGCTCGGATGGGTGGGGGTAAGTTGTTCCACACCTTCACACAGTGATATTTTATGAAGGTCTAGGACTGAGAGGAGCGCATGGGGGTGGGCTTAGTAGCTCTGGGTGCCTTAAGTTGTGTCTCTGATTATTTCGGAACTGTAAATAATTATTGTCAAGCAAGTGATTGATAGATTTGTTAACAAAGAGGGCACAGCAGTAGGTGTTAATATCTTCGAATTTTAAAATTTTGAATATAGCAAATTCCTCGTTTGTGTCATCTGTTTATTTTTTTTCAAGTAGGTCATTGTCCGGACAACTCTCTTTTGTGCAGTGACCAGAGATTGTGTTTTTGAAGAGCCAGAGGCCCCCCATAGTGTGTGACAGTGTATCGGGTGTTGGTAGACAAGATCATGATAGATTTTTCATTGTTGTGAGAGTGAGTGACTGTCGAGTGTGATACATGATACCGCGCTGTTTATTGACTTTACTGTGAATGGTTTGAATGTGGTTTCTCCATTTAAGGTTCTCATCAACAATAACTCCAAGGAATTTAGTATTTTGTTCGCGTTTGAGGACTGTATTACCAAGGTACAGGGGGTCCAAGTTTGGGGGTAAGTTTTTCCTTCTGTGAAAGATCGTGTAGTGGGTTTTGTCAAGGTTTAAGGTCAGTTTATTACATATTACCGAGCTCCTGACTTGAGTTAATTCAGTGTTCATAGTTCTCATCAAGGACTGGAGGTCTGAGTTGCTGGCATAGAGATTACTATCGTCTGCAAATAAGTTGTATTTTATGTAGGTATATAGTGCAGATAGACAGTGCAAATATACAAACAGTGGCAAACAGCAACTTAAGTACAGTCGACCCGAGGTCTATGGAATATATAAATCTTTAGTCGGCCAAGGACAGCATAATAAATCCTACCAAACTCTTATTTCTAAAAGGTTTCTTTGGTTAGGTTGGGAATTAATCTGGTAAAAAAAAATCAACAGAAACAAACATGTAAATTTGTATTTAAATGTAACAAGTACAACATTACACCAGACCATTCGAGACTGATGGATCACTTCCACAATAAAACATCTTTGGTCAGTTATACAGAAAATCACTCTTCTCTTCCTGTAGCTTCTTCAGTTATGTATCTCTTAGTAATAACGTTCATTTGTTTGATTTTAATAAGGGATTTAATACGGTTAGGTACATTGTTCTAGTCATTTATAGTTGTCAAGATGAGTGTGTGTTTTAGATTAGTACAAAATTATATTCACTGCCTCCTGGTGCCTTGCTGGTTCATATGCCTAATCCTTACACAGTTTGTTACGTAAACATGGACGCCATGCAGAATGAAATGTTTAAAAACGTGGAGTTATGAAGCACTATGTTGTTGTGTATGATTATGAATTAGTAGTTGTGTCTCCAGCTGAAGATGGTGGTAGTTGTGATGGTGATTAGTATGGTAATGACGAATATATTGATGATGATGTTAGTGTCAATGATGGTGATGGTGCTGATGATGAAGATAATGATGATGTTGGTGATGACAGGATAGTGATGATAGTAGTAGTGATACTCGTGATGATGATATTAATATTGATGGTGCAGGTGATGATGTGTTTAACATACAAGGGATGTGGAAACTACTGTAGATCCTGGGTCGAGAATTTGATATCGACTGACCGGACATATTGATGAAATTAACACTGGGGTTGGCATTTCACATTAAAGCCATTGTCACCCGTCATCCATGATATTTTTGGTGACCATTAAAGTTTTTGAAACTTCCCCGAAAACCTCAGCGCTCAGGATAGACACCCGAGGATGGTTTCACGTTATGAGTTCCTTGAAATATAGGAAGCAAATCCAGCCAATTTTCTTGATTGTTTGTTGATTGGAGATTAAGTTTAGATGCGTCTTTTGATTCCCGAGTTAACGGTAGAAGTCATACGAAGGAAGCGCGCCAATTGTCCGACTCCCAAGAAGTTCAGAAGTACACCCGACAATGGCGAGATTGTGGCCTTGGTTTTTATGGGATGCTTAATAGATTCTACCACAAAAAACAACGATCACCGGTGACTTTTATTCTGGACTAGTGTGAAAACTGTGCAACGTCATATGGGAAAAACGACGGGAAATTTTGTGTTCTTCAGATGTTTACTCATAACATTTGATTTTGAGCAACTCATCCGCCTTCACTACAGCCCAGATCTGAACCTAAGTGATTATTATCTGTTGTGAAGCATGAAAGACCCACAACCGAGAGCGTCACTGGCAGGATGAGGAGCTGAAGGAGGTGTGGCTGTAGGAAGCCTTTTGTAACTGTCATAGTGAGTTTGAAGAACAATTGCAGTTGTGGTTCTGCCTTTCTGTTAACACAGTTTACCCAGATTGGAAAATTTTGTGACTGCTACTGTACTGTACGTTTTAGTTACTGAGACCATTGAGACTTAAAGTAAAAAA
>NW_024719441.1:0-46671 GCF_018991925.1 Homarus americanus
TTTTAAAAAATATGCCAAAAGAAAATAATAATAATAATGATAATAATAATAATATTAATATTAATAATAATAAAATTTGATCATAAAAATAATAATAATAACAATGATACTGTAATAATAAAATAATAAAGAAATACAAGAATGAAAAAAAAGATCAAAAGTGAGAAACACGACCTAGACCTATGAATTGTTAGTTATTATAATTTTTATTATATTTTTGCCACCCAGGCCCCAATGTGGGTCAGTGACTTGTGCCCGGGTAGGCTAATACAAAAAAAAAAAAATTCCGAAAACCGAAAAATTCCAAAATTTGAAATGCCTGTCCCCAAAGATTTCGGTTGAGGGATTGTCAACCTGTATTACGATTTTGTACAGTAATACTGCATTAGGCTTTCTTCACGGGGAGAAGTGCAGGGCTGGTGAGATTGTGGGGGGGTGGGGGGTCATGCCTTTACAGGTATAGATTTTCGTGTACCTTCCTTACTTTACATTTGGTATGTATGTGCGTGGTCATTCAGGTTTTTTATTTTCCGTTTTATCACAGGTTTTTTATTTTTGTTTACATTGTGTTTTTTGCCTTTTTGAGCAGTTATGGTTTTTCGAGTTTTATCGCGTACTTTCACTCTTTTTGTGACCTCTGTAGGACTATTCCTTACTCCTCAGTAGGTCAACAAGTCCTCCTGTCACCCCTATACATTACTGTAAGTTCTTCCCTCACTCCTTTACATTGCAGTAAGACCTTCACTCACACCACAGTAGGTCACCAAGTCTTTCTGTCAATTTACATATCCTAGTGCATATTTTCTTCACTCCTACCCAACACAGTACAGTATAGGTAATCCTGAGCATGCTGATACGGAATCTAGTCCACGATTCGATTGCGGGGAAATTCGTGGCCGAAATAATGCTTGAAATATTTTAATGATATTTTACAGTGCTAATTACTTGCCAACTATGGGTTTCCAAGGTGCAATTTAGGTGCTTTTTTGTTGTAGAAGTACTCAATTACTTAACCCCCTTAAATTTCAATTCCGAAAGAAGTATATTTCTGCAGTTTCGGCCGAAAATTCGATTTTGCTGACAATTTCGGTAATAATGTAAGCATCAGGGTCTCGCTTGATTGGGAAATGACCTAGAAAAATACAGACTAAAGAACAGGCGGGTCCTGAGCTCTTTTAGCATTTTTGTAAGTATTTGTGATCCCGTTTTATAAGGTGTGTAGACGTTTTTCAAATATGTCACTGAAGGACAGTAGAACATATGGGGGGGTACCTGTCCTCACGAATGAAAAACAAAAACTCGCCCTGTCCTCGTGTGGGCTAATCCCTGTAAATAGAAGAAAGTTGTCCCTCATTATTGCTTCAACTGACACAGTACAGTACAGTATTTCTAATAACAAATAGGCCAGCTTGCTGATTATGAATGTGGTCCACGATTCAATTTCAGAGTAATTAGTGGCCAAAATGACCCTTGAAAGATTTTACTGACATTTTTCAATGCTAATTACTTATCAACTATGGGTTTCCAAGGTGTGATTTAGTGTTTGCGTGTTATACCAAAAATATTTAATTACTTAAACCCTTTAAATTTCAATTCTGAGCAAAAAGTATATTTTGGTCAAAAATTTTGTAAGGTTATAGACTTACATTTTTGGTGGTTTTTGGCCAAAAATTAGATTTTGCTGAAAATCACAGTATGGGTACTCCTGAACTTGCTCTTTATGAATATGTGGTCCACGATTCGATTGCAGAGTAATTAGTGGCCAAAATGACCCTCGAAAGATTTTACTGACATTTTTCAATGCTAATTACTCACCAACTATGGGTTTCCAAGGTGTGATCTAGGGTTTGTGTGTTTGTCTTATAATAACTGGAGATCATTCAGCAGCATCAATCATCATCATTATTCATCATCACCATCATCATTCATTATTTATCATCATTCATTATTTATCATCATTCATCATCACATATACGCCATCATTATCATCATCATTCATTATTTAACATCATTCATCATCATCGTCGTCATCACATATACGCCATCATTATCGTCATCATTCATCATCATCATCCCATCTATCATCACACACACTACACATTACCACACACACCACACATTACCACCCCTGAGCCCTCTCCCCCGCCCTCCTTGACTACCAGCATTGTCAGTTGGTACAAATTAGTGGTTATTTCGGTTCGTTTACGCCATTTTGTAGATTTTCTCATAGAAATAAATATATCGTAATATACCAAAAAAAATATCTTTGTTTGGCATATGCAATAAATTTTGATTATCTACATGACATTACGTGTAATTTATTCAGAATGTATTCATCATACAGAACCTCTACCTATGGGAATATGTCAACCTGTCGTTTGTATCATGAGTTCTGAGTGGCTGGGCACCACAAACGAAGCGCTGAATCTGTATCAAGAGTTCTGAGTGGCTGGTCACCACAAACGAAGCGCTGAATCTGTATCAAGAGTTCTGAGTGGCTGGTCACCACAAACGAAGCGCTGAATCTGTATCGAGAGTTCTGAGTGGCTGGGCACCACAAACGAAGCGCTGAATCAGGAGTCGAACTTGGAGCCACATTTCTCTGAACCATCTTTGATTTTTGTTGATCAGCTGAATAAAAAACGTTTCCCATTACGTCTTGCAGAAGCAACTCAGTTTTTCTGTTAATGAGTATTTACATGTAATATCTGGTCCTTATCATTACAAGAGCGTCGGTTAGATAGAAGTTTCGATCGGGTGGTTCAGTGTCTGGGAGTCGAGCTCTCAGTTATCACTTTGGGAGGTATCGGCACTTTCTTATGGTGTCAAATTAAGCAAAACAAATATGGCCACGCCAGCCATCCGATTAAGTGCTATTACTAAGGTTCGCAAGTGACGCTTTATATCATGTGCTTCAACACCACAACAGCGTATGTTCGTACTGGAGATGGTTCAGTGTGTGGTGGACATGTGGATGAATTTTAGACCAGAGACAGCCAGACGTGGAAGGAGGGAGCCGGCCAGTAGTGAGATGGTCAAGGCGATTAGTGGATGTGTGACGGAAGTTAACGTTTACAAAATGCTCCTAAATTAATACATCTAGTTGTCAAGGATTATAAAATACAGACGCCATCATGTGTGTGTTGGTGTTGAAAAATATAAGGTATGTCGCTGTGTATATTTCCCTTACAACTTATTTCTCTCTCCAATCTACATCAATTCGATAGCCCATTAATTGTATAGAAATGTTGATGACTGGGACTCAATTATACTGAATGATCTTGACAGCTTCACTGGGGTAGAAATCCATTTCAACGTGATTTAGTTGTAAGAGTTTAAGGTTAGGTACCAGAACAAGGCGACCACCCACGGTGATTAACCCGACCTTCTCCCCTAGACCATTATCCGGTTTAGCATTTATACGGAGTCCTTTAACACGGCTTTAGAGGATTATGAACATTAGATTAACACCTAATCGTGTCCATGATCAAACCTTATAAGTGGTTGTTCCCAGTCGGCGTAATAGAGATGTCTCAACTGTGTACATTATGCCTTCAGTCTTCATTGGTGTATTCATAAGTGTTCTAAGTGGTCTATGATTGTCGGGAACAAAATGTAAACAGCACTTTTAGGCTAAAACGTATGTAACAATATAAGCAACTAACCACTCAGCGCAGCCAAACTCAGCTCGACATTAGCCATCACGTGAAGATTAGGCACCCAATCAGATTTTACTTGTTATACACAGAAGTGCCACTTTTGGTGGGGTGTGTGTTAGGGTAGTTAATCTTCAGGTGATATAAGATGGGCTCCTGCCATATCTTCGTGATTTCATAATTTTATCTTGTTTAAACCAAACACGATTTCTATGAGCGTTTTAAATCCCAGTGTAAGAGGCGGTGTTACCTTGTTCACCTGACAGTCAAATATTGTAGCCAGGAACAATCGGATCCATCTTGAGTACATCAGTTGGTCACTGTGGAGGAATGGTGGTGGTGGGGAAGTGGTAGTGAAGGTGGGGAAGTGTTTATAGTGGTGGTGGCGGGGAAGTGTCTGTGGTGGTGGTAGGTAACTCACTTGCCAACCTCCAATCACCAGTGTAAAGGTGATATTTTCGACAAGTAGAATAATATAGTTTTGTGCTATAAATTATTACATAGTCAAGTGAAGTATAATGGTCAAATAAATAGTTTACTTTCCATTATCACCGTATTTACTGTGTTGGGAAAAAATATTTGTGACCTTCGCAAGATACTCACTGATATTTAGGGAAATGAAGAAGAGAAATTAAAGAATATCACTATCAGAAAAGAGGATGTTCTTAAGAAGATAAATAAATTAAAGAAGACAAAATCCCCAGGGCCGGATGAAATTTTCCCTCGAGTTTTGAAAGAGTGTAAGGAACAGATTAGCGAACCTCTCGTAAATATATTTATTTACAAAATCATTAGACACGGGAGTTGTGCCAGACTTGTGGAAACAGGCAAATGTAGTACCCATATTCAAAAAGGGTGACAGAACATTAGCGTCAAATTACTTGCCGATTAGTTTGACGTCAGTAGTGGGGAAACTTCTTGAATCAATTATAGCAAATAACATCCGATCGCATTTAGAGAAAAACAAATTAATCTACGATTCTCAACAAGGGTTTACAAAGGGAAAATCTTGTCTAAAAATCACCTGACGTTTTTTTAGGAAAGTCTTCGAGGTAGTAGATAATGACGAAAATTACGATGTTATTTACTTAGACTTTAGCAAAGCGTTTGACAGAGTACCGCATCAGAGGCTTCTGAGAAAAGTTAAGGCTCATGGTATCGAGGGGAAAGTTTTAAATTGGATAAAATCATGGCTTACCGATAGAACACAGAGGGTCAGCGTAGATGGTGTTAAATCTGAGTGGGGCTGTGTAACCAGTGGGGTTCCCCAGTGGTCAGTACTGGGCCCACTCTTGTTCATAATCTACATAAACGATCTAGATACTAGGATCAGCAGTGACAAGTAAATTTGCGGATGACACCAAAATAGGGCGGCAGATTAATTCAGGGAAGGATGCAAATGCCCTACAGGAAGATTTAAATAAACTGCAGGAGTGGTCAGTAAAATGGCAAATGAAATTCAACACCAGCAAGTGCAGCGTACCTAATATTGGAAGAACTAGTGCTGTCAATATATACAGCCTTAACAACATCAACCTAGAGAAGTCGACTTGTGAAAGAGACCTAGGGGTACTTGTAAGCACGGACCTACGGCCTAGAAAACAGTGCGTTAATGTTCGAAATAAGGAAAACATGAACCGGCTGGTTAAGTCAAAGTTAACCAGGTTGGTTCATGTATATTATTATTAGGCGTTAGTAACGAAACCCAATTGAAGTTTCTTCTTTTATTAAAAAGTATTATTTGTATAATTCCTGAGTGTAGATCAACCGTAAGTTCCACTATTTATGAGTGTGATAAGAAAGGACGGCGTCTATGTAAATAGACGTGAATCAACGTCCGTTCGATATAAGTTTGTGAGTGAGACTCTGAGTAGTAACCCATCGAGGGAGAACGGAATAGACGCATCGTCCTCCCTGGAGGGAAGACGGAACCATCCACTGCGGCACTCAAATAGCGTCTTCTTCCAGTCAAGGATATCAAGCTACTGCTCGCTTCAGGTGGCCAGGAGCCGGCTACTTTATGCCTTTACTCAGCATAGTATGACACAGCTTCCCGTGGGCACTCCTTATCACGTGCACTGAACATGTCACCTCATAGCCAGTGGAAAGTTACAGGGGATGAATCAGTATATAAATCAAATGTAATTAACCCATTTATATAATTCTTATGTTTATGAAACATGGGCCATTACAAACAGGTTTTATATCTAGAAGTGTAAGTAATAAGAGTGCGGAGGTCTTATTGCAACTATATCTTGCGCTAGTCAGGCCGCACCTCCATTATGCGGTTCAGTTCTAGTGCCCCTATTATAGAATGGATATCAATTCACTGAAGTCAGTGCATCGAAGAATGACGAAAATGATTCCGGGGACTTAGAAACCTTCCATATCAAGATAGGTTAAATAAACTAAACTTGCATTCCCTAGAAAGACGAAGAGTGCGGGGAGATAAGATAGAAGTATTTAAGTGGGTGAAAGGAATCAATAAAGGAGATATAGATAAAGTTCTTATAGTATCCGAGCAAGATAGGACTTGTAGCGACGGATTTAAGTTGGATAAGTTTAGGTTTAGGAGGGAGATAGGAAGGAGCTGGCTTACAAATAGGGTGGTGGACGAGTGGAACAAGCTTAGCAACTTTGTAGTAAGTGCAGGAACGCTGGAAAGTTTTAAAAAGAGGCTAGATAGGTTCATGGATGATAGAGAGTGGTAGTAACTCTCGACAGGAGCTGCCATGCACAGGCCAATCGGCCTATTGCAGACTCTTTATGTTCTTATCACTTTTTAATACCTGTTGTGTATCACATTAATTGTTTTAAATACGTTCTGGAACTCTTAAGTGGCAGGGCTGAGGTAAACACTTCTTTTGGATTTTTTCTTTATTGTTGAAGTAATTATATACACAGTACTTAGTTTGCCACTATTTGTGCTGGGCCGAGTTCTTTACTGCATATTTTACCATCCAGATATTCTTTTCTGCTATTATTCTTCAATTCTTTATTTATAAATATACTTTATATTCTTATTTAGTATTCTTATATAAGTAATTCTCTTCTCAGTTATGTATGTTTTTTTTATATTAAACTTTCATGGTGCATTTATATAATAATTTCTATGCTGTGGCTTTAGTTCCACAATGTACATACAAGTCTTATCTTTCTTTTCTTCTACTTTCCAAGTCTTTCATGTCTTTCATATATATTATATTTACGCGATTTCATTGTTATTACCTTTCTGAAGTGTACTCTGTTTTACGTCTATTCTTATACATGGATTAGTCTGGGAACAATGTTATTCTTCGTACACTTATTATACTTACAAGTAGGCTGCCACCACCAGACTTTTGGGTTAGAATATAACATAACTCGTGGAAAGCTTATGGGTAGTGTGGTAGATGTATAGGCACGTGAGTAAGTATTATTTTCTGGGAACCAATGTTTAGAAGGAAAAGAGAGGTGATACTCGTAGATTACTAATTCAGTATTTATTAACACAGTGAGTGAATAAGATGTTACTTAAGTTCACCCAGACAAACTGGACCCTCAGGTCTTACTGTACCATTGATGAAATAGATCCACAATTACTCATTACTTCAGTAAACAACTTCAAGTACTTGGTATATCATTTAACTATTTCAATACTCATTACCTCATGAGACAACGGTTGTATTACTTCTCTGACAAGTAAGATTCAAGAGTTACTACACATGGTCAGATAACACTGGACCCTCAGGTCGTACTTTTATAAGTAACATATCATTTCTTCAATTCTTGGTTATAACATTATACACTCAGGTTATTATTTCATGGTCACTACCGATAAATACATAACACACTGGACAAACTCCACAATTATAACACCGTACAATACCTCCTGTTAGTTCGCAAGGAACAACATGGCACTTTAACTCTCATTCAGTGGTTCAGTACTTAACCTGGGATGACTATATTTCTGCTAGTCATCTCCAAGCATGGATATTAATAGGGCTCCATACAAAGAAGTGAACAATATTCATCAAACATAATTTGTTAACACTTATATCATGAATTGGCGCCTTCATATAGGTGAAAATGCGCGACTTAGAAAAATAAAATAGGCGAGTGTGGAGGCACGGATGGTGGGCAGCCTCCAGCACCTCGAGGCAAACGTCAGAGATGATGATGGGTAATGTAAACTGTTGTACACTGAAGAGGAAAAATAAGAGATAACTATATTATACTGATGGAAAAAAGAACAAAATATTGGTATTGAGGGAAAGGTGTTTGTTGGTCAAGTAACCCAAATTAAGGAGCACATTTCAGTATTAATAGTATGGATAGATCAACGTAGTATTAGTTGAGGGCTGCAAATTAGTGCCATCTTTTACTGTAATAATACAAGACTAATACCATATGTTGGAGTTTGATAAACTTTATATAGGAGCAACTTTTCTAGACTAACAAATTCTAAATTGCAATTTAAAATATTTTTGCCCTTTTTGACCCGATCTAATGTTGACACTGGTGTATATACTATTCAACACAGTATGGTGGCTCACTGGCAAGGTACCTGTTGTGGATGATGGAGGCCTCGGGTTCGACTGCCAGATGGACTGAAGTCGTGTTGAACTGGAAGAGGCAGAGACAGGATTTTGAATGGTTCGTAAGTAAAATTTATGTTTTACCAGTGATGTTGGGGCTGGTGCAATGGAATTACTCTACAATAGAGAAAGAAGCTGTGGCTCTGCGTATGGCACTGGAAAAGTTTAACATATATCTTGGCAACACCTACCAGAGAATTATAGTTTACAGTGACCATAATTTATTACAGTTCAGAAGTCGAATAAAAAACAAGAACCAGAGACTTAATAAATGGTGATTAACTCTCCAGGGAAGGACTTGGTATGTTGTGTAGGAGTGAGGAAAGGACTTGGTATGTTGTGTAGGAGTGAGGGAAGGACGTGGTATGTTGTGTAGGAGTGAGGGAAGGACGTGGTATGTTGTGTAAGAGTGAGGGATAGACTTGGTATGTTGTGCAGGAGTGAGGGAAGGACGTGGTATGTTGTGTAAGAGTGAGGGAAGGACATGGTATGTTGTGTAGGAGTGAGGGAGGACTTGGTATGTTGTGTAGGAGTGAGGGAAGGGCTTGGCTTGTTGTGTAGGATTGAGAGAATTTCGTAGTGGTGTATACTTTTGTACTTTTCTAGTGTATGGTGAGGCTGAGGTACGGGTTTGGGTTAATTTAGGCTGTGGTCATCTGTACCGTACTTAAATTGTTCCTTTACTTGACCTTTGTTTGTGGTCTCTTAACTTTATAATGATAAGTTATGCATTTCATGATTCATCTTCAACATACCTATATTTTGAGTTAATCTGAGGGTTATTATTGAGAATGTGGTAGAGATAATATTTGAGTCATTATAGTGTTTACCCTGCTTGTTGTTGTGACCACTCGTGTGACTTGTGACTTGACCAGTGGTAAATTCTTGATAAAGAGGAGTGCTGGCATAACAGTATGAAGAAGAGTGATTTTAATTCTTGTCGCCTTGCAATATATACAAAAAAAAACTATTTTTGGTTAATAATATTTTAATTTCACAGGTATTAACAGAAAATGCAACTCCAGGGAGGATGAGGACCATATCTTGGTGTACAGATGACGAGGCAACATCAAGATGGACAAGAGAAACGATCAAGAGTACAGTAAAGGATGAACATTCTCTAAATAACTCAGTCTACCAAACATGACAGGAAGTTGTATTGTATATATGTAAGTGTTGGTTAAATACGTCCACATAAATACTAAAACAGAATATAACAGTGTGTTGAAATCTTATCTACTGTCTACTGTAGAGATACTGTAGCACTGTAGGAGTGAGGAAAGAACAAGCAATATTATGTAAGAGTGAGGGAAGGACATGTGGGTGATATGGAGGAGCGAGGAAAGGTTATGCAGTGTTGTGTAGGAGTGAGGGAAGGACATGCAGGGTTGGGTAGACGAGGGAAGGACTTCTAGTATTGTGTAGGATTGAGGGATGGACTTGCAGTGTTGTGTAGAAATGGGGGAAGGACTTCAATGTTATGTAGGAGTGAGGGAAGGGCTTCTAGTATTGTGTAGGAGTGAAAGAAGGTCTTGTAGTATTGTGTAGGAGTGAGGGAAGTGCTTCTAGTATTGTGTAGGAGTGAGGGAAGGACTTCAATATTATGTAGGAGTGAGGGAAGGGCTTCTATTATTGTGTAGGAGTGAGGGAAGAACTTGCAGTGTTGTGTAGGAGTGAAAGAAGGACTTGCAGGATTGTGTAGGAGTGAGGGAAGGACTTGCAGGGTTGTGTAAGAGTGAGGGAAGCACTTGTAGTAATGTGTAGGACTGAGGGCAGGACTTGCAGGGCTGAGTGGGAGTGAAGGAAGGACTTGCAGGGTTGTGTAGGAGTGAAGGAAGGACTTGCAGGGATGTGTAGGAGTTAAGAAAGGACATGCAGGGTTGTGTAGGAGTGAGGGAAGGACTTTCAGGGTTGTGTAGGAGTGAAGGAAAGACTAGCAGGTTTGTGTAGGAGTGAGGGAAGGACTTGCAGGGTTGTGTAGGAGTGAGGGAAGGACTTGCAGTGTTGTGAAAGAAGGACTTGTAGTAGTGTGTAGGAGTAAGGGGAAGGACTTGCAGGGTTGTGTAGAAGTGAAGGAAGGACTAGCAGGTTTGTGTAGGGAGGGAAGGGACTTGCAGGGTTGTGTAGAAGGGAAGGACTTGTAGTATTGTGTAGGAGTGATGGGAGGACTTGCAATGTTGTGTAGGAGTAAGGGAAGGTCTTGCACTGTTGTGTAGGAGTGATGGAAGGACTAGCAGGTTTGTGTAGGAGTGAGGGAAGGACTTGCAGGGTTGTGTAGGAGTAAGGGAAGGACTTGTAGTATTGTGTAGGAGTGATGGGAGGACTTGCAATGTTGTGTAGGAGTAAGGGAAGGTCTTGCACTGTTGTGTAGGAGTGAAGGAAGGACTAGCAGGTTTGTGTAGGAGTGAGGGAAGGACTTGCAGGGTTGTGTAGGAGTAAGGGAAGGACTTGTAGTATTGTGTAGGAGTGAGGGAAGGACTTGCAATGTTGTGTAGGAGTAAGGGAAGGTCTTGCACTGTTGTGTACGAGTGAGGGAAGTACTTGTAGGGTTGTGTAGGACTAAGGGAAGGACTTGTAGTATTGTGTAGGAGTGAGGGAAGGACTTGCCCTGTTGTGTAGGAGTGAGGGAAGGACTTGCACTGTTGTGTAGGAGTGAGGGAAGGACTTGCAGGGTGTGTAAGATAAGGAAGGACTTTTAGTATTGTGTAGGGAGAGGAAGGACTTGCCCTGTTGTGTAGGGGTGAAGGACTTACACCGTTGTGGTGGGAGGACAGTGAAAGAGGACTTGCAGGGTTGGTTAGTGTTGTGTAGGAGTGAAGGGACTTGCAGGGTTGTGTACATTTGTGTAGGAGTGAGGGAAGGACTTGCAGTGTTGTGTAGGAGTGAGGACTTGTTGTGTAGGACTGTACTGTAGGAGTGAGGGAAGGACTTGCAGTGTGTTGCATGAGTAAGGGAAGAACTTGTAGTGTGGTGTATGAGTGAGGGAATGATTTGTAGTGTGGTGTAGGAGTGAGGGAAGGACTTGTAGTGTTGTGTATGAGTGATAGAAGGACTTGTAGTGTTGTGTATTAGTGAGGAAAGGACTTGTGGTGTGGTGCAGGAGTAAGGAAGGACTTGTAGTGTGTGTATGAGTGAGGAGTGAGGGAAGTAGTTGTAGTGTGGTGTATGAGTGAGGGAAGGACTTGTAGTGTTTTGTATGAGTGAGGGAAGGACTTGTAGTGTGGTGTATGAGTGAGGGAAGGACTTGTAGTGTGGTGTAGGAGTGAGGGAAGGACTTGGTGTGGGTGGTGGCGAGGGGCTTGTAGTGTGGTGTATCAGTGAGGGAAGGACTTGTAGTGTTGTGTATGAGTGAGGGAAGGACTTGTAGTGTTGTGTATGAGTGAGGGAAGGATTTGTAGTGTGGTGTAGGAGTGAGGGAAGGATTTGTAGTGTGGTGTAGGAGTGAGGGAAGGACTTGTAGTGTGGTGTAGGAGTGAGTGAATGACTTGTATTGTTGTGTAGGGGTGAGTGAAGGACTTGTAGTGTTGTGTAGGGGTGAGGGAAGGACTTGTTTAGGAGTGACCAAATTGACTTGTGGCGTTGCGAAGCCTATAACTTCTTATACACTGTTGTAATCTTTTATGTGGATTTGTAACTAAACAGTCAGGAAGTATTTTGTTCAACTTAATTATTTTGGACTTTAGTTTCATGTTCATTTGCAAAAGAAAATATTTATTCTTCCTGGCAATGAAATACAAGATGTTAGTTTAAGATTTTATTGTAAATTTAAGTAATTATTACTTGTAACCAATAAGCATTTCCGGTGGGCAAACTTTTGACATTGTAAAAAAAAATGATTGTATTTGTTGTAAATGTTCTGAGGCAGTATGTCACTCCTAGGGGCTATGTGAGGCCCCCAGGGCTTATATGCCGCCGCCACGGACTGTTTGACTAATTAGGGCTGTGTGATGATCATAGGTGGTTGTATAATGGATTTAAGGACTATGTATGGTTGTCAGGGGTAGTCTGACCCAACCAGAGGCTGTTTGTGGCTATATTGTGAATATCAACTTGGAGATGTGTGAGGCTCTTAGAGAGCTACTTTACTTGTGACTGAGGGGGTTAATTGATGCTCCTAATGTCTGTGTACAGAAAAAGATGAATATATCCTAAATAAGTCGGTCTACCCAACATGACAGGAAGTTGTATTGTGTATATTATTTACTGTTGGTTCGACAAGTCTTTATAAATGCTAAAATAGAATTTAACGGTGTAGTGAAAGTTTATCTACTGATTACTGTAGGACTGAGGGAAGGACATGCAGTATTGTGTAGTATTGAGGGAAGGACTTCAGTATTGTGTAGGAATGAGGGAAGGACTTGTAGTGTTGTGTAGGACCTGGGGAAGAACATGTAGTGATGTTCGTAAATGAGAGAAGGACTTGCTGACCTAATGAATGAGAGGAGGACTTACTGAAGTACTAAGAAGTGAGAGGAGGACTTACTGACCTACTAAGAAGTGAGAGGAGGATTTGCAGTGTTTTATAGGAGTGAGGGAAGGACATGCAATGTTGTGTAGTATGAGGGAAGGACTCATTGTGATGTATAGGAGTGTGGGAAGGACTCACTATGATGTGTAGGAGTGAGGGAAGGTCTCGCTGTGATGTGTAGGAGTGAGGGAAGGACGCACTGTGAGTTGTAGGAGTGAGGGAGTGAGTGAAGGACTCACGGTGACGTATAGGAGTGAGTGAAGGACTCAGGGTGAGGTGTAGGAGTGAGTGAAGGACTCACGGTGAGGTGTAGGAGTGAGGAAAGGACTCACGGTGAGGTGTAGGAGTGAGGAATAGACTCACTGATGTGTAGGAGTGAGGGAAGGACTCACTGAGGTGTAGGAGTGAAGGACTCACTGATGTGTAGGAGTGAGGGAAGGACTCCCTATGAGGTGTTGGAGTGAGGGAAGGACTCACTGTGAGGTCTAGGAGTGAGGGAAGGACTAACTGTGAGGTGTAGGAGTGAGGGAAGGACTGATTGTGAGGTGTAAAGTGAAGGGCTTCTGTCTCATCAATGAGGCAGACTATTGGTGATGACGTCATTGCTCTTGTGGTCTGTTCCATCATTGACGTAGACTACTAGTGGTGACGTCATTGCTGTGGTCCACCAATGGAATGCCCAAGGTGACTTCAGCTCACTTAAAATGCAGAGAACTTGTGACATAATGTTACAGGCAAGTTGTAATGATTTAATAAGAACTGAAAATTACAGTAAATTTTTGAATTAGCATCTTTTAATCCAGTGCCAGGAAGAGTAAAATAGTTCGTTATACAAGTGGAAATAAAACTGAAGTACAAAATAAGTCAACAATGTCATAACATTGTTGAAGTTACAGTATTTTGTACAGTAGTTTCATCTTCATTTGTATAACACAATATTTTACTCTATCGGGCACAGCACTGAAATAAGAGATGCCAGTTTAAGAATTTACCTTAATTATCATTTATTTATTTATTACGTGTTCACAACTTAGTTTGTAACCAATGAATTTTTCCTCTTGACAAACTTTTGTAATTGTATTTTGTTTTTGTTTTTCAAATGTTACACATATTAAAAATTAATTACAAGGCAGTGTATCTTCAAGGGGATAAGTGATGTTTGTGGCAACTTGGGGATGTGTGAGGCTCTTAAGAGCTATCTGTGTCTCTGGGGAGGCTGATTGATTCTCCCCTAAGATCTACATGATGCTTCTAGGGGGCTTATAAGTAGGTAGTTGTGTACAGCTAGTAAGGGCTATGTGTTGACACTAAAGGCTGTCTGTCACTGCTAGGGCCAGTGATGCTGCCGAGGCTTGTCTGAGCTCCCTTCTATAGATATAGGCGAGACCCGTCGACCAAGGTACACTGGTAGCCTATATGGGACCCTGTACACAAGTTGTAGTACCCTAAGGGCAACCTAACCTGGTGTCAATCATGACAATAAATATTTGTATAATAACTTAATGTGTCGTATAAATGAAAAAAAAACTTTTCTTTGTTTATAATAATCCTAATAAAAAAGTTGAAAACAAACGTGTTCCAAAGGCAAAAATGATAAGAGCCAATTTTTATACTTTCCCGAAAAGTAGAAAATCTACGTCACCGAAAAGTAGATACTAACGATCTTTTGAGAATTAGAAAAATCGTAAGTTATTTTTTTTCTCTTGAGTATCAACTTTTAAGTTATTTTTTCTCTTATGACAATTAAAGAGACATAAGTTCGGATTCTCAAAAGATCGTAAGTATCTACTTTTCGGGAAAGTAGATTATCGACTTTTGGGAAAAAATTACCTAATTTTCTGAATTAGATTATCATAGAAAACGGGAAATTTGTATCACAGAAAATGGAAAATATCTACCTTCCGGGAAAGTTGGTTATCTACTTTCCCGAAAAGTAGATAACCTTATCTACTTTTCGGAAAAGTAGATATCGACTTGTTGGGGAAGTAGATCATCGACTTTTGGGGAAATATTTCCTAATTTTGCGAAGTAGATTATCATAGAAAACGGGAAATTTGTATGACAGAAAATGGGAAATATCTACTTTCCGGGAAAGTTGGTTATCTACTTTCTCGAAAAGTAGATAATCTTATCTACTTTTCGGGAAAGTAGATTATCGACTTGTTGGGGAAGTAGATCATCGACTTTTGGGGAAATATTTCCTAATTTTGCGAAGTAGATTATCATAGAAAACGGGAAATTTGTATCACAGAAAATGGGAAATATCTACTTTCCGGGAAAGTTGGTTATCTACTTTCCCGAAAAGTAGATAATCTTATCTACTTTTCGGGAAAGTAGATTATCGACTTTTTGGGGAAGTAGATCATCGACTTTTGGGGAAATATTTCCTAATTTTGCGAAGTAGATTATCATAGAAAACGGGAAATTTGTATCACAGAAAATGGGAAATATCTACTTTCCGGGAAAGTTGGTTATCTACTTTCCCGAAAAGTAGATAATCTTATCTACTTTTCGGGAAAGTAGATTATCGACTTTTTGGGGAAGTAGATCATCGACTTTTGGGGAAATATTTCCTAATTTTGCGAAGTAGATTATCATAGAAAACGGGAAATTTGTATCACAGAAAATGGGAAATATCTACTTTCCGGGAAAGTTGGTTATCTACTTTCCCGAAAAGTAGATAATCTTATCTACTTTTCGGGAAAGTAGATTATCGACTTTTTGGGGAAGTAGATCATCGACTTTTGGGGAAATATTTCCTAATTTTGCGAAGTAGATTATCATAGAAAACGGGAAATTTGTATCACAGAAAATGGGAAATATCTACTTTCCGGGAAAGTTGGTTATCTACTTTCCCGAAAAGTAGATAATCTTATCTACTTTTCGGGAAAGTAGATTATCGACTTTTTGGGGAAGTAGATCATCGACTTTTGGGGAAATATTTCCTAATTTTGCGAAGTAGATTATCATAGAAAACGGGAAATTTGTGTCACAGAAAATGGGAAATATCTACTTTCCGCGAAAGTTGGTTATCTACTTTCCCGAAAAGTAGATAATCTTATCTACTTTTCGGGAAAGTAGATTATCGACTTGTTGGGGAAGTAGATCATCGACTTTTGGGGAAATATTTCCTAATTTTGCGAAGTAGATTATCATAGAAAACGGGAAATTTGTATCACAGAAAATGGGAAATATCTACTTTCCGGGAAAGTTGGTTATCTACTTTCCCGAAAAGTAGATAACCTTATCTACTTTTCGGGAAAGTAGATTATCGACTTTTTGGGGAAGTAGATCATCGACTTTTGGGGAAATATTTCCTAATTTTGCGAAGTAGATTATCATAGAAAACGGGAAATTTGTATCACAGAAAATGGGAAATATCTACTTTCCGGGAAAGTTGGTTATCTACTTTCCCGAAAAGTAGATAATCTTATCTACTTTTCGGGAAAGTAGATTATCGACTTTTTGGGAAGTAGATCATCGACTTTTGGGGAAATATTTCCTAATTTTGCGAAGTAGATTATCATAGAAAACGGGAAATTTGTATCACAGAAAATGGGAAATATCTACTTTCCGGGAAAGTTGGTTATCTACTTTCCCAAAAAGTAGTTAATCTTATCTACTTTTCGAGAAAGTAGATTATCGACTTTTTGCGGAAGTAGATCATCGACTTTTGGGGAAATATTACCTAATTTTGCGAAGTAGATTATCATAGAAGACGAGAAATTTGTATCACAGAACATGGGAAATATCTACTTTCCGGGGAAGTTGGTTATCTACTTTTTGGGGAAGTAGATCATCGACTTTTGGGGAAATATTACCTAATTTGCGAAGAAGATTATCATAGAAGACGAGAAATTTGTATCACAGAAAATGGGAAATATCTACTTTCCGGGGAAGTTGGTTATCTACTTTTTGGGGAAGTAGATCATCGACTTTTGGGGAAATATTACCTAATTTTGCGAAGTAGATTATCATAGAAGACGAGAAATTTGTATCACAGAAAATGGGAAATATCTACTTTCCGGGAAAGTTGGTTATCTACTTTCCCAAAAAGTAGATTTTCTACTTTTCGGGAAAGTAGATTATCGATTTTTCGGGGAATCAGATTATCGACTTTTTGGGAAAAATTACCTAATTTTGAGAATTAGATTATCATAGAAAACAGGAAATTTGTATCACAGAAAATTGGATATATCTACTTTCTGAGAAAGTTGGTTATTTACTTATCATAGAAAACGGGAAATTTGTATAATAGAAAATGGGAAATATCTACTTTCCGGGAAAGTTGGTTATCTACTTTCCCAAAAAGTAGATAATCTTATCTACTTTTCGGGAAAGTAGATTATCGACTTTTTGCGGAAGTAGATCATCGACTTTTGGGGAAATATTACCTAATTTTGCGAAGTAGATTATCATAGAAGACGAGAAATTTGTATCACAGAACATGGGAAATATCTACTTTCCGGGGAAGTTGGTTATCTACTTTTTGGGGAAGTAGATCATCGACTTTTGGGGAAATATTACCTAATTTTGCGAAGTAGATTATCATAGACAACGGGAAATTTGTATCACAGAAAATGGGAAATATCTACTTTCCGGGAAAGTTGGTTATCTACTTTCCCAAAAAGTAGATTTTCTACTTTTCGGGAAAGTAGATTATCGATTTTTCGGGGAATCAGATTATCGACTTTTTGGGAAAAATTACCTAATTTTGAGAATTAGATTATCATAGAAACAGAAATTTGTATCACAATTGGACCATATCTACTTTCTGAAAAGTTGGTTATTTACTTATCATAGAAAACAGGAAATTTGTATCACAGAAAATGGGAAATATCTACTTTCCGGGAAAGTTTGTTATCTACTTTCCCGAAAAGTAGATAATCTTATCTACTTTTCGGGAAAGTAGATTATCAACTTTTTGAAAAGTAGATCATCAACTTTTGGGGAAATATTTCCTAATTTTGCGAAGTAGATTATCATAGAAAACGGGAAATTTGTATCACAGAAAATGGGAAATATCTACTTTCCGGGAAAGTTGGTTATCTACTTTCCCGAAAAGTAGATAATCTTATCTTTTTCGAAAGTAGATTGTATCGACTTTTGAAGTAGATCATCGACTTTGGGGAAATATTACTAATTTGCGAAGTAGATTATCATAGAAACGAGAAAATTTGTATCCACAGAAAATAGAAATATACTTTTAAGGGGAAGTTGGTTATCACAGGGGAAGTAGATCTCATCATTTGGGAAATGTTACCTAATTTTGCGGAGTAGATTATCGAAAACAGGGGAGGTGGCCTTACGAAAATGAAGATATCTACTTTCCGGGAAAGTTGGCTATCTACTTTCCCGAAAAGTGAATAATCATATCTACTTTCGGGAAAGTAGACATCGACTTTTTAAGAAGTAGATCATCGACTTGGAAATATTACTAATTTTGCGAAGTAGTTATATCATAAGCTGAGAATTTATCTGCAGAAAATGGGAAATATCTACTTTCCGGGAAAGTTGGTTATCTACTTTCCCGAAAAGTAGATAATCTTATCTACTTTTCGGGAAAGTAGATTATCGACTTGTTGGGGAAGTAGATCATCGACTTTTGGGGAAATATTTCCTAATTTTGCGAAGTAGATTATCATAGAAAACGGGAAATTTGTATCACAGAAAATGGGAAATATCTACTTTCCAGGAAAGTTGGTTATCTACTTTCCCGAAAAGTAGATAATCTTATCTACTTTTCGGGAAAGTAGATTATCGACTTTTTGGGGAAGTAGATCATCGACTTTTGGGGAAATATTTCCTAATTTTGCGAAGTAGATTATCATAGAAAACGGGAAATTTGTATCACAGAAAATGGGAAATATCTACTTTCCGGGAAAGTTGGTTATCTACTTTCCCGAAAAGTAGATAATCTTATCTACTTTTCGGGAAAGTAGATTATCGACTTTTTGGGGAAGTAGATCATCGACTTTTGGGGAAATATTACCTAATTTTGCGAAGTAGATTATCATAGAAAACGGGAAATTTGTATCACAGAAAATGGGAAGTATCTACTTTCCGGGAAAGTTGGTTATCTACTTTCCCGAAAGGTAGATAATCTTATCTACTTTTCGGGAAAGTAGATTATCGACTTTTCGGGAAGTAGATCATCGACTTTTGGGGAAATATTACCTAATTTTGCGAAGTAGATTATCATAGAAAACGGGAAATTTGTATCACAGAAAATGGGAAATATCTACTTTCCGGGAAAGTTGGTAATCTACTTTTTGGGAAGTAGATCTGTCGACTTTAGGAAATATCTTACCTAATTTGCGAAAGATTATCATAAAGACGAAATTTGTATCATAGAAAATGGGAAATATCTACTTTTCCGGGAAGTTGGTTATCTACTTTTGAAATGAATCATCGACTTTAAGGAAATATTACCTAATTTTGCGAAGTAGATTATCATAGAAAACGGGAAATTTGTATCACAAAAAATGGGAAATATCCACTTTCCGGGAAAGTTGGTTAGATAACCAAATTTGCCGAAATTAGATTATCATAGAAAACGGGAAATTTGTATCATAAAAAATGGGAAATATCTACTTTCCGCGAAAGTTGGTTAGATAAACAACTTTCCCGAAAATAGATTATCATAGAAAACAGGAAATTTTTATCATAAAAAATGGGAAATATCTACTTTCCGGGAAAGTTGGTTATCTACTTATCATAGAAAACAGGAAATTTATCGCAAAATGGGAAATATCTGCTTTTCTCGGGAAAGTTGGTTATCTACTTTCCCAAAAAGTAGATAATCTTATCTCTACTTTTCGAGAAAGTAGATTATCGACTTTTTGGGGAAGTAGATCATCGACTTTTGGGGAAATATTACCTAATTTGCGAAGTAGATTATCATAGAAAACGAGAAATTTGTATCACAGAAAATGGGAAATATCTACTTTCCTGGGAAGTTGGTTATCTACTTTTTGGGGAAGTAGATCATCGACTTTTGGGGAAATATTACCTAATTTTGCGAAGTAGATTATCATAGAAAACGGGAAATTTGTATCACAGAAAATGGGAAATATCTACTTTCCGGGAAAGTTGGTTATCTACTTTCCCAAAAAGTAGATTTTCTACTTTTCGGGAAAGTAGATTATCGATTTTTCGGGGAAGCAGATTATCGACTTTTTGGGAAAAATTACCTAATTTTGAGAATTAGATTATCATAGAAAACAGGAAATTTGTATCACAGAAAATTGGATATATCTACTTTCTGAGAAAGTTGGTTATTTACTTATCATAGAAAACGGGAAATTTGTATCATAGAAAATGGGAAATATCTACTTTCCGGGAAAGTTGGTTATCTACTTTCCCGAAAAGTAGATAATCTTATCTACTTTTCGAGAAAGTAGATTATCGACTTTTTGGGGAAGTAAATTTTCGACTTTTGGGGGAAATATTACCTAATTTTCCGAAGTAGATTATCATAGACAACGGGAAATTTGTATCACAGAAAATGGGAAATATCTACTTTCCGGGAAAGTTGGTTATCTACTTTCCCGAAAAGTAGATAATCTTATCTACTTTTCGAGAAAGTAGATTATCGACTTTTTGGGGAAGTAGATCATCGACTTTTGGGGAAATATTACCTAATTTGCGAAGTAGATTATCATAGAAAACGAGAAATTTGTATCACAGAAAATGGGAAATATCTACTTTCCGGGGAAGTTGGTTATCTACTTTTTGGGGAAGTAGATCATCGACTTTTGGGGAAATATTACCTAATTTTGCGAATTAGATTATCAAAGAAAACGGGAAATTTGTATCACAGAAAATGGGAAATATCTACTTTCCGGGAAAGTTGGCTATCTACTTTCCCGAAAAGTAGATAATCTTATCTACTTTTCGGGAAAGTAGATTATCGACTTTTTGGGGAAGTAGATCATCGACTTTTGGGGAAATATTACCTAATTTTGCGAAGTAGATTATCATAGAAAACGGGAAATTTGTATCACAGAAAATGGGAAATATCTACTTTCCGGGAAAGTTGGTTATCTACTTTCCCAAAAAGTAGATAATCTTATTCATTTTCGGGAAAGTAGATTATCGACTTTTGGGGAAGTAGATCATCGACTCTTTGGGGGAAATATTACCTAATTTGCAAAAGCAGATTATCAGAAAACGGAAATTCCTGGTATCACAGAAAATGGGAAATATCTACTTTCCGGGAAAGTTGGTTATCTACTCTCTCCCAAAAGTAGATAATCTTATCTACTTTCCGGGAAAGTAGATTATCGACTTTTTGGGGAAGTAGATCATCGACTTTTGGGGGAAATATTTCCTAATTTTGCGAAGTAGTTTATCATAGAAAACGGGAAATTTGTGTCACAGAAAATGGGAAATATCTACTTTCCGGGAAAGTTGGTTATCTACTTTCCTGAAAAGTAGATAATCTTATCTACTTTTCGGGAAAGTAGATATCGACTTTTTGGGGAAGTAGATCATCGACTTTTGGGGGAAATATTTCCTAATTTTGCGAAGTAGCTTATCATAGAAAACGGGAAATTTGTATCACAGAAAATGGGAAATATCTACTTTCCGGGAAAGTTGGTTATCTACTTTCCCGAAAAGTAGATAATCTTATCTACTTTTCGGGAAAGTAGAGTATCGACTTTTTGTGGAAGTAGATCATCGACTTTTGGGGGAAATATTACCAATTTTGCAAAAAGTTGATTATCAGCAGAAAACGGAAATTTGTATCATAGAAAATGGGGAAATATCTACTCTCTCCTGGGAAAGCTGGAAGATTCACTTTTCCCAAAAAGTAGTTAATCTTATTCATTGAGGAAAGTAGATTATCGATTTTTGGTAAAAGGGAGATCATCGCATTTTGGGGGAAATATTACCTAATTCTTTATGCATGATTATCATAGAAGACGAGAAAATTTGTATCATTGCGAACATGTGGAAATTATCTACTTTCCGGGAAGTTGGTTATCTACTTTTGGGGAAGCAGATCATCGACTTTGGGGAAATATTACCTAATTTATGGTTATGATTAACATAGAAGACGAGAAATTTGTATCAAGGTGGTGGGAAATATCTACTTTCCGGGGAAGTTGGTTATCTACTTTTTGGGGAAGTAGATCATCGACTTTTGGGGAAATATTACCTAATTTTGCGAAGTAGATTATCATAGAAGACGAGAAATTTGTATCACAGAAAATGGGAAATATCTACTTTCCGGGAAAGTTGGTTATCTACTTTCCCAAAAAGTAGATTTTCTACTTTTCGGGAAAGTAGATTATCGATTTTTCGGGGAATCAGATTATCGACTTTTTGGGAAAAATTACCTAATTTTGAGAATTAGATTATCATAGAAAACAGGAAATTTGTATCACAGAAAATTGGATATATCTACTTTCTGAGAAAGTTGGTTATTTACTTATCATAGAAAACGGGAAATTTGTATAATAGAAAATGGGAAATATCTACTTTCCGGGAAAGTTGGTTATCTACTTTCCCAAAAAGTAGATAATCTTATCTACTTTTCGGGAAAGTAGATTATCGACTTTTTGCGGAAGTAGATCATCGACTTTTGGGGAAATATTACCTAATTTTGCGAAGTAGATTATCATAGAAGACGAGAAATTTGTATCACAGAACATGGGAAATATCTACTTTCCGGGGAAGTTGGTTATCTACTTTTTGGGGAAGTAGATCATCGACTTTTGGGGAAATATTACCTAATTTTGCGAAGTAGATTATCATAGACAACGGGAAATTTGTATCACAGAAAATGGGAAATATCTACTTTCCGGGAAAGTTGGTTATCTACTTTCCCAAAAAGTAGATTTTCTACTTTTCGGGAAAGTAGATTATCGATTTTTCGGGGAATCAGATTATCGACTTTTTGGGAAAAATTACCTAATTTTGGGAATTAGATTATCATAGAAAACAGGAAATTTGTATCACAGAAAATTGGATATATCTACTTTCTGAGAAAGTTGGTTATTTACTTATCATAGAAAACGGGAAATTTGTATCATAGAAAATGGGAAATATCTACTTTCCGGTAAAGTTGGTTATCTACTTTCCCGAAAAGTAGATAATCTTATCTACTTTTCGAGAAAGTAGATTATCGACTTTTTGGGGAAGTAAATTTTCGACTTTTGGGGGAAATATTACCTAATTTTGCGAAGTAGATTATCATAGACAACGGGAAATTTGTATCACAGAAAATGGGAAATATTCATTGGGAAAGTTGACATTCATTTTAGGCAGATAAGATTATTCATTTTCAGCAGATTGGGTCGGACTTGGGGAAGTAGATCATCGACTTTTGGGGGAAATATTACCTAATTTTATGGAAGTAGATTACTCATAGAAAACGGGAAATTTGTATCACAGAAAATGGAAATATCTACTTTCCGGGAAAGTTGGTCATCTACTTTCCAAAAAGAGATACAATCTTATCTATTTTCGGAAAGTAGATTATCGACTTTTTAGAAGTAGATCATCGACTTTGGGTGTGTGGGGAAATATTACCTTAATTTTTGCGAAGTAGATTATCATAGAAAACGGAAATTTGTATCACAGAGAAATGGGGAAATATCTACTTTCCGGGAAGCTGTGGGTTATCTACTTTCTCAGTAGATAATCTTATCTACTTTTCGGGAAAGTAGATTATCGACTTTTTGCGGAAGTAGATCATCGACTTTTGGGGAAATATTACCTAATTTTGTAAAGTAGATTATCATAGAAAACGGGAAATTTGTATCATAGAAAATGGGAAATATCTACTTTCCGGGAAAGTTGGTTATCTACTTTCCCGAAAAGTAGATAATCTTATCTACTTTTCGAGAAAGTAGATTATCGACTTTTTGGGGAAGTAGATCATCGACTTTTGGGGAAATATTACCTAATTTGCGAAGAAGATTATCAAAGAAAACGGGAAATTTGTATCACAGAAAATGGGAAATATCTACTTTCCGGGAAAGTTGGTTATCTACTTTCCCAAAAAGTAGATAATCTTATCTACTTTTCGGGAAAGTAGATTATCGACTTTTTGCGGAAGTAGATCATCGACTTTTGGGGAAATATTACCTAATTTTGTAAAGTAGATTATCATAGAAAACGGGAAATTTGTATCATAGAAAATGGGAAATATCTACTTTCCGGGAAAGTTGGTTATCTACTTTCCCAAAAAGTAGTTAATCTTATCTACTTTTCGAGAAAGTAGATTATCGACTTTTTGCGGAAGTAGATCATCGACTTTTGGGGAAATATTACCTAATTTTGCGAAGTAGATTATCATAGAAGACGAGAAATTTGTATCACAGAACATGGGAAATATCTACTTTCCGGGGAAGTTGGTTATCTACTTTTTGGGGAAGTAGATCATCGACTTTTGGGGAAATATTACCTAATTTGCGAAGAAGATTATCATAGAAGACGAGAAATTTGTATCACAGAAAATGGGAAATATCTACTTTCCGGGGAAGTTGGTTATCTACTTTTTGGGGAAGTAGATCATCGACTTTTGGGGAAATATTACCTAATTTTGCGAAGTAGATTATCATAGAAGACGAGAATGGTATCACAGAAAATGGGAAATATCTACTTCCGAAAGTTATTATCTACTTTCCCAAAAGCAGATTTTCTACTTTTCGGAAAGTAGATTATCGATTTTTCGGGAATCAGATTATCGACTTTTTTGGGAAAAAAATTACCCTAATTTTGAGAATTAGATTGAGAAAACGGGAAATTTGTATCACAGAAAATGTGAAATATTTCTACTTTCTGGGAAAGTTGGTTATCTACTTATCATAGAAAACGGGAAATTTGTATCATAGAAAATGGGAAATATCTACTTTCCGGGAAAGTTGGTTATCTACTTTCCCGAAAAGTAGATTATCTACTTTCCCGAAAAGTAGATTATCGACTTTTCGTGGAAGCAGATTATCGACTTTGGGGAAATATTAACATATTTTCCAAAGTAGATTATCATAGAAAACGGGAAATTTGTATCACAGAAAATGTGAAATATTTCTACTTTCTGGGAAAGTTGGTTATCTACTTTTGGGAAGTAGATCATCGACTTGGGGAAATATTACCTAATTTTATGAAGCAGATTATCATAGACAACGGGAAATGAATACAGAAAATGGGAAATATCTACTTTCCGGGAAAGTTGGTTATCTACTTTCCCAAAAAGTAGATTTTCTACTTTTCGGGAAAGTAGATTATCGATTTTTCGGGGAATCAGATTATCGACTTTTTGGGAAAAATTACCTAATTTTGAGAATTAGATTATCATAGAAAACAGGAAATTTGTATCACAGAAAATTGGATATATCTACTTTCTGAGAAAGTTGGTTATTTACTTATCATAGAAAACGGGAAATTTGTATCATAGAAAATGGGAAATATCTACTTTCCGGGAAAGTTGGTTATCTACTTTCCCGAAAAGTAGATAATCTTATCTACTTTTCGAGAAAGTAGATTATCGACTTTTTGGGGAAGTAAATTTTCGACTTTTGGGGGAAATATTACCTAATTTTCCGAAGTAGATTATCATAGACAACGGGAAATTTGTATCACAGAAAATGGGAAATATCTACTTTCCGGGAAAGTTGGTTATCTACTTTCCCGAAAAGTAGATAATCTTATCTACTTTTCGAGAAAGTAGATTATCGACTTTTTGGGGAAGTAGATCATCGACTTTTGGGGAAATATTACCTAATTTGCGAAGTAGATTATCATAGAAAACGAGAAATTTGTATCACAGAAAATGGGAAATATCTACTTTCCGGGGAAGTTGGTTATCTACTTTTTGGGGAAGTAGATCATCGACTTTTGGGGAAATATTACCTAATTTTGCGAATTAGATTATCAAAGAAAACGGGAAATTTGTATCACAGAAAATGGGAAATATCTACTTTCCGGGAAAGTTGGCTATCTACTTTCCCGAAAAGTAGATAATCTTATCTACTTTTCGGGAAAGTAGATTATCGACTTTTTGGGGAAGTAGATCATCGACTTTTGGGGAAATATTACCTAATTTTGCGAAGTAGATTATCATAGAAAACGGGAAATTTGTATCACAGAAAATGGGAAATATCTACTTTCCGGGAAAGTTGGTTATCTACTTTCCCAAAAAGTAGATAATCTTATCTACTTTTCCGGGAAAGTAGATTATCGACTTTTTGGGAAGTAGATGATCGACTTTTGGGGAAATATTTCCTAATTTTGCGAAGTAGATTATCATAGAAAACGGGAAATTTGTATCACAGAAAATGGGAAATATCTACTTTCCGGGAAAGTTGGTTATCTACTTTCCCGAAAAGTAGATAATCTTATCTACTTTTCGGGAAAGTAGATTATCGACTTTTTGGGAAGTAGATAATCGAATTTTGGGGAAATATTTCCTAATTTTATAAAGGTTATCATCAAAGAAAACGGAAATTTGGTATCACAGAAAATGGGAAATATCTATTTCCGAAAGTTGGTTATCTACTTCCTGCAAGTAGATAATCTTATCTACTTTTCGGGAAAGTAGATTATCGACTTTTTGCGGAAGTAGATCATCGACTTTTGGGGAAATATTACCTAATTTTGTAAAGTAGATTATCATAGAAAACGGGAAATTTGTATCATAGAAAATGGGAAATATCTACTTTCCGGGAAAGTTGGTTATCTACTTTCCCAAAAAGTAGTTAATCTTATCTACTTTTCGAGAAAGTAGATTATCGACTTTTTGCGGAAGTAGATCATCGACTTTTGGGGAAATATTACCTAATTTTGCGAAGTAGATTATCATAGAAGACGAGAAATTTGTATCACAGAACATGGGAAATATCTACTTTCCGGGGAAGTTGGTTATCTACTTTTTGGGGAAGTAGATCATCGACTTTTGGGGAAATATTACCTAATTTGCGAAGAAGATTATCATAGAAGACGAGAAATTTGTATCACAGAAAATGGGAAATATCTACTTTCCGGGGAAGTTGGTTATCTACTTTTTGGGGAAGTAGATCATCGACTTTTGGGGAAATATTACCTAATTTTGCGAAGTAGATTATCATAGAAGACGAGAAATTTGTATCACAGAAAATGGGAAATATCTACTTTCCGGGAAAGTTGGTTATCTACTTTCCCAAAAAGTAGATTTTCTACTTTTCGGGAAAGTAGATTATCGATTTTTCGGGGAATCAGATTATCGACTTTTTGGGAAAAATTACCTAATTTTGAGAATTAGATTATCATAGAAAACAGGAAATTTGTATCACAGAAAATTGGATATATCTACTTTCTGAGAAAGTTGGTTATTTACTTATCATAGAAAACGGGAAATTTGTATAATAGAAAATGGGAAATATCTACTTTCCGGGAAAGTTGGTTATCTACTTTCCCAAAAAGTAGATAATCTTATCTACTTTTCGGGAAAGTAGATTATCGACTTTTTGCGGAAGTAGATCATCGACTTTTGGGGAAATATTACCTAA
Organism: Homarus americanus; assembly: GCF_018991925.1. Taxonomy (NCBI): domain Eukaryota; kingdom Metazoa; phylum Arthropoda; class Malacostraca; order Decapoda; family Nephropidae; genus Homarus; species Homarus americanus. The sequence goes on from NW_024719441.1 coordinate 27,200, forward strand.
TTTTGCGAAGTAGATTATCATAGAAGACGAGAAATTTGTATCACAGAACATGGGAAATATCTACTTTCCGGGGAAGTTGGTTATCTACTTTTTGGGGAAGTAGATCATCGACTTTTGGGGAAATATTACCTAATTTTGCGAAGTAGATTATCATAGACAACGGGAAATTTGTATCACAGAAAATGGGAAATATCTACTTTCCGGGAAAGTTGGTTATCTACTTTCCCAAAAAGTAGATTTTCTACTTTTCGGGAAAGTAGATTATCGATTTTTCGGGGAATCAGATTATCGACTTTTTGGGAAAAATTACCTAATTTTGGGAATTAGATTATCATAGAAAACAGGAAATTTGTATCACAGAAAATTGGATATATCTACTTTCTGAGAAAGTTGGTTATTTACTTATCATAGAAAACGGGAAATTTGTATCATAGAAAATGGGAAATATCTACTTTCCGGTAAAGTTGGTTATCTACTTTCCCGAAAAGTAGATAATCTTATCTACTTTTCGAGAAAGTAGATTATCGACTTTTTGGGGAAGTAAATTTTCGACTTTTGGGGGAAATATTACCTAATTTTGCGAAGTAGATTATCATAGACAACGGGAAATTTGTATCACAGAAAATGGGAAATATCTACTTTCCGGGAAAGTTGGTTATCTACTTTCCCGAAAAGTAGATAATCTTATCTACTTTTCGAGAAAGTAGATTATCGAGGACTTTAAGGGGAAGTAGATTTTCGACTTTTGGGGAAATATTACCTAATTTTGCAAAGTAGATTATCATAGAAAACGGGAAATTTGTATCATAGAAAATGGGAAATATCTACTTTCCGGGAAAGTTGGTTATCTACTTTTGGGGAAGAGACTGATCGACTTTTGGGGAAATATTACCTAATTTTGCGAATTAGATTATCAAAGAAAACGGGAAATTTGTATCACAGAAAATGGGAAATATCTACTTTCCGGGAAAGTTGGCTATCTACTTTCCCGAAAAGTAGATAATCTTATCTACTTTTCGGGAAAGTAGATTATCGACTTTTTGGGGAAGTAGATCATCGACTTTTGGGGAAATATTACCTAATTTTGCGAAGTAGATTATCATAGAAAACGGGAAATTTGTATCACAGAAAATGGGAAATATCTACTTTCCGGGAAAGTTGGTTATCTACTTTCCCAAAAAGTAGATAATCTTATCTACTTTTCGGGAAAGTAGATTATCGACTTTTTGCGGAAGTAGATCATCGACTTTTGGGGAAATATTACCTAATTTTGTAAAGTAGATTATCATAGAAAACGGGAAATTTGTATCATAGAAAATGGGAAATATCTACTTTCCGGGAAAGTTGGTTATCTACTTTCCCGAAAAGTAGATAATCTTATCTACTTTTCGAGAAAGTAGATTATCGACTTTTTGGGGAAGTAGATCATCGACTTTTGGGGAAATATTACCTAATTTGCGAAGTAGATTATCATAGAAAACGAGAAATTTGTATCACAGAAAATGGGAAATATCTACTTTCCTGGGAAGTTGGTTATCTACTTTTTGGGGAAGTAGATCATCGACTTTTGGGGAAATATTACCTAATTTTGCGAAGTAGATTATCATAGAAAACGGGAAATTTGTATCACAGAAAATGGGAAATATCTACTTTCCGGGAAAGTTGGTTATCTACTTTCCCAAAAAGTAGATTTTCTACTTTTCGGGAAAGTAGATTATCGATTTTTCGGGGAAGCAGATTATCGACTTTTTGGGAAAAATTACCTAATTTTGAGAATTAGATTATCATAGAAAACAGGAAATTTGTATCACAGAAAATTGGATATATCTACTTTCTGAGAAAGTTGGTTATTTACTTATCATAGAAAACGGGAAATTTGTATCATAGAAAATGGGAAATATCTACTTTCCGGGAAAGTTGGTTATCTACTTTCCCGAAAAGTAGATAATCTTATCTACTTTTCGAGAAAGTAGATTATCGACTTTTTGGGGAAGTAAATTTTCGACTTTTGGGGGAAATATTACCTAATTTTGCGAAGTAGATTATCATAGACAACGGGAAATTTGTATCACAGAAAATGGGAAATATCTACTTTCCGGGAAAGTTGGTTATCTACTTTCCCGAAAAGTAGATAATCTTATCTACTTTTCGAGAAAGTCGATTATCGACTTTTTGGGGAAGTAGATCATCGACTTTTGGGGAAATATTACCTAATTTGCGAAGTAGATTATCATAGAAAACGAGAAATTTGTATCACAGAAAATGGGAAATATCTACTTTCCGGGGAAGTTGGTTATCTACTTTTTGGGGAAGTAGATCATCGACTTTTGGGGAAATATTACCTAATTTTGCGAAGTAGATTATCAAAGAAAACGGGAAATTTGTATCACAGAAAATGGGAAATATTTACTTTCCGGGAAAGTTGGCTATCTACTTTTCGAGAAAGTAGATTATCGACTTTTTGGGGAAGTAGATCATCGACTTTTGGGGAAATATTACCTAATTTGCGAAGTAGATTATCATAGAAAACGGGAAATTTGTATCACAGAAAATGGGAAATATTTACTTTCCGGGAAAGTTGGTTATCTACTTTCCCGATATACTGCCAGATCTGGGGTCACTAAATCTAAGGGGATAACTTAACTCTAATCTTAATTCCTAAGGGTCGCTGCCACCAGACCCCCTCTGGACAGCATGTAGCTCATTAGGTAGCGGGCAGAGTAGACTAGGCATTGGGTTAGGTTTTCCATTGACCAGATCGATAAGGGTAAAGAAGGGTGAAACCATAACATGTCTTAATTGATTTATTCCTTTTAAAACATACTGGTAAAAAACATATACATGAATTGGCCTTCCTCAGAAGAACAACGGAAATGTGGTTACCCAGATGGGCCCCAGACTCTTACATTGATGGCGTGTCATCCACCTACTTATTGCATAACAATCTGTGACCACCGTACCTCGGTCGTTCCTTCTTACAATATCCCTTAACACATCAGACTGCTCCACCTGTGTGGAATATAGCACCATCGGTTATCATACATAGTAGCACCATCTCAACACACCTGTTACACTCCATACCTGCAAGTATGTGACTCCTTGTGACTTTTAGGTATACACAACGGGCACCTCGTTCGCACACCGCCCTCGGTGGGTAAAGACGAGCGCTTCACCTAGAGACATACCAGCACTATTTCTACGCCTGGTATTATAGGTCGCTCCAAGTGACGACCGCAGTTTCTCACGGTCTCCTTAGTTGTGACTATTCATTTGGAGTGGTGCGCTGGAAATCCACAGGTTCACAGTGGACTGGCATAGCGGGGAGTCGTCCCCACCTGTTGTGACGCTCAAAGGGACAATGGCGGCCGGGCGGCAAGGTACTCCGACCACATGGCACCTGAGGTGACGGTAGAACGGAGAAGACTGAGCAATAATGCCTGACGGGCGGTTATTCCACCCCTTAACACATTCCTATCACACTTATATATCCGGCAAAGCTTTAAACTGTAGTAACTTCTATTTATCAACCTTAATTATAGGGCGGGATATAGCCAGCTAGGACACTGACCTGAGGTGACGGTAGAATGGAGAAGACTGAGGCCAGTGCCCCGCTGCTCCCCGTCACATAGGCCTACAGTTTCCAATCCTCAATTTACACTTTTGTTTCTTATGGTTCTCACCTGAACACTTTTCGGTATATTGTCACTCATGTCTTATAAACACATATTTTAATCCTAAATTACACACTAAGGTAAGGTCTTGGTTTGCTAGTGCTTGGGTAAATGCCTGGGGTTATAATATCAACGTGGCATCCAAGGCGGGTACATGACGCACCTTGAAACAAAGGCTGAATGTTCATGGCGGGGGTGTATCACCTTCACTTAAAACTGTAATGAGGGATCCTCCTCTCACACATTGCACTATTTGAACACAGACATAAGATTCTCTGATCACTGTACCTGTCGTGGGTATATGTCACGTGAGGCTACGAGGTGTATTAAATTCATGCCGACGCATACAAGATATTTCCTTCCAAGTATAGTTTCTGGATCACTGTCAACACCTCACATAGTTCTGGTACATTTATCCTTTTTCCAGATCATTGTTCTCATGTATTTTCATATGATATCTGTTGGAGTTATGTTCGCTACACGCTCACAGACGTAAATAGTAAGACCTTCAAACCCTGATCCACACTTAGTCTTACAGTACACTAGTCCGGCTCAACTGGACTTTAACATTCATCTTATGCCTACCCTGAGTGATCCTTAATGCTATGAATACATACACTTAATATGATATAACTATACCTGGGTACAATACAACACATGGTCTAGGAACCTTGAGTAGGTGAGTTGTCCTTTATCAATGTTTCCCGTTTTCTTAGGTTCTACAAGCGCGGTGCATTTGAATGTTATGTAGCGTAATATGAATTAAATGGGATTTTTAGGGATGACAATGATGTGCGCAGTACACCGAAAAGTAGATAAGATTATCTACTTTTCGAGAAAGTAGATTATCGACATTTTGGGGAAGTAAATTTTCGACTTTTGGGGAAATATTACCTAATTTTGCGAAGTAGATTATCATAGAAAACGGGAAATTTGTATCACAGAAAATGGGAAATATCTACTTTCCGGGAAAGTTGGTTATCTACTTTCCCGAAAAGTAGATAATCTTATCTACTTTTCGAGAAAGTAGATTATCGACATTTTGGGGAATTAAATTTTCGACTTTTGGGGAAATATTACCTAATTTGCGAAGTAGATTATCATAGAAAACGGGAAATTTGTATCACAGAAAATGGGAAATATCTACTTTCCGGGAAAGTTGGTTATCTACTTTCCCAAAAAGTAGATTTTCTACTTTTCGGGAAAGTAGATTATCGATTTTTCGGGGAAGCAGATTATCGACTTTTTGGGAAAAATTACCTAATTTTGAGAATTAGATTATCATAGAAAACAGGAAATTTGTATCACAGAAAATTGGATATATCTACTTTCCGGGAAAGTTGGTTATCTACTTTCCCGTGGAAGTAGATCATCGACTTTTGGGGAAATATTACCAAATTTTGCGAAGTAGATTATCATAGAAAACGGGAAATTTGTATCACAGAAAATGGGAAATATCTACTTTCCGGGAAAGTTGGTTATCTACTTATATTTCCCCAAAAGTCGATGATCTACTTCCCCAAAAAAACGATAATCTACTTTCCCGAAAAGTAGATAATCTACTTTTCAGGAAAGTAGATAGCCAACTTTCCCGGAAAGTAGATATTTCTCATTTTCTATGCAACAAATTTCCCGTTTTCTATGATAATCTACTTCGGAAAATTAGGTAATATTTCCACCAAAAGTCGTTAATGTCCTTCTCCGAAAAGTCAATAATCTACTTTCCCAGAAAGTAGTTATTTCCCATTTTCTATGATAAAAAAATTCCGTTTTCTATAATATAAATTGTTTTCTATGAGAATCTAATTTTCGAAAACTTATGTAATCTAATTTCCTGAAAGTAGATTATCGACTTTTTGGGAAATGTTACCTAATTTTACGAAGTAGATTGTCATAGAAAAGGGGAAATTTGTATCATACAAAATGGGAAATATCTACTTTTTAGGAAAGTTGGTTATCTACTTCCCCGAAAACTCCAGTGGATAAAGCGTTTTACCTGCCACTCATTGAAGCCTGAGTTCGAGTCCTAGCATTTCTCTCTTCTTTTCCTATTTTCTGTTTTTAGTTTTTTCGTCATGGGACACTATTTTCGCTGTATTATATCCTAAAAGTTAATCAAAAGTGAAATTGGGCCATAAATTTGACGTTTTTAGGTATTTTAGCGTATATTCATATTCGAAGCTTCGAATGCTTCAATGAAGCATCAAAATAATTCAATGAAGCTTCGTGACGTCACTCTCAACCTTCATATATAAAGTCTCGACTAACTCATTTTCGCCCCGAGAGAGGACAGATGAAGCGATCTGGTTGAGCCCAGATTCTTTCTACTCCTACTGTATTTCAGTTTCACCACTTTTTCTTCAATTCCTAAAAATCTTCTTTCACCTCTTAACTAATGACTTCGTATCGTATTTTCGCCCCATTCTTCACCGACCATCACCACTCACTGACTGCAGTTGACAAGCAGGTAAGCCAGAGCTGCCCCACACTTCTAGTCTCAATTATATACGTGTAATGTTTTTCCCCGACTGTCTACAGTCAAAATGGCCAAGAGAAATGGTTATTCTTTTGGGTAGTGTTTAATATACTTAATTATGGCGTAATAAATGCTGATTTAAGTTAAAAACTTGCCAGCCGGTTGTTGCAGTTCACTTGCCTCCAAGGGTCGTATCCCCAAGATTCACTGGGCTGTATGGCCTATGGTACCTACTATGCAGCTTAAACAAGTACATTAATATGGTTTAGTATTATATTAAGCGTTTCTCTAACGTCAAACCAGTAATTTCTTAATGTTTTAGGCAAATATACCGCCAAATGAGCCATGACAAACGAGCCTAAACTATGAGCCGGTGGTAGGTAACGAGCGTAAACCGTACATCAGTATTTACGTAATAATTAACCAGTAAGCGAGTTCAATGACCAGATTGGGTTAGATTACTGTATTTACTTTTTAATTTCACTTTTTCCCCCTTGCTTGGAAGCCCAACCCACTTTTGGAGGAGCCAGGTGGTCATAACTCAATAATTACGCATGTCTCCAAACGTTCATCATCACCACTGTATGTATTCACCATTAAAAACTGGGCCACAATGACTACTGTAGGTTTGACAAATATAACGATTTTTTGCGGAATTACGATATATTTTTTTTACTGGCTATTTCTTTGCTTACTCTTTAACTAAGATTTCTGGAAGTGGAAACAGAATTTATTACAGGTTTTAGGGTGGGCGAGGCAGGGAGCCGGCCCAGGCGGGGCGATAGGTAGGGAGCCAGCCGAGGCGAGAGCCGACGGAGGGCGAGACGTTTCAGAAAGTCGAGGTTGAGGTGTTTCCGAATACAGTATACAGTATATTAAATAAAGTAACATTAAGGGTTCCTGGTAATTTTTTAAAAGTGAACAAACCTGCTGGATTTTACCATCGGAAAAACACATTGCTGTAATAGGCCCCTGTCTCATCAACAGAACGTATTATATAAATGGGTCAATACATCTGATATTATATTCAGATTCACCACCCTGTAACTTTCCACTGTCTATGAGTAAGACATGAGATTGACACGTGAGCGGGCAACTTACCCAAGAGGGCGAGACCCATAACTCAGCATTTCTGTAAGCACGCACTGCGATGCCCCTAAGCTTCAGTAGCTCACCTCAACTCATATCGAAAGGACGTGACCAAACGTTTATCATACATAAACGCCGTCCCTTTCTCATTCACTCCTAGACAGTGAGACTTACGGTTGATATACACTCAGGAATTATATATACAACCTTTTATAATAAAACAAAGGAACTACCGTTTGGGTTTCGTTACTTAAAACCCAAATATAAATATGTGTGAACGGACTGGTTAATTGGACAAGCAGCCGATTCATTGCTCAACAACCAAAAAGGACCAAAATTAACTTAACAACGTAACCTAACCTAACCTAACCTAACCTAGAGGTTCGTTGGTTGTCTACTTGTAAAAAAAAATACCGGGTTCCTAAAATAAATGGTAGATGTATATAGCGACAACTAAAATATATTGGTAAATAAGGCAGCAACCATCTAATTAATATAACCTCTGGAAAACGTTAAAATCTTTGGCTCGCCTGAGGATTCATCCCCAGCTTATTTCAGCTGAAGATCAATTTAACCTAAGCCAATCTACGTATTACAATGTGCTGGTGTACCTTTTTCTTTTTCAGATAAAGGAATGACTACAGATCCAACTACAGTTCAAAACCCTCTGTTACTCGTGTGGTGCAGCATGTGGTCAGTGTGGTGCAGTACGAGGTCAAAAGTGAAGTGTGGTGCAGTTTGTGGGGATAACAAACCACGTGTGTGAGAAGTGAAGCTTCTGACATTACACAACAGTATTCCTTGAGGTATTATTTTAACGTTTTGTGTGAAGGTGTGGATGGGTGTAGCCTGCTATGGTGTCATTTAATTTTTTGTGAGGGTGTGGGTGGGTGTAACTTGTCGGTGGTCGTTTAACTCTGAGTGGAGTTGTGGGTGGGTGTGGCTTCCTGTGGTGTCGTTAAATGTTTTGTGAGGGTGTCGGTGGGTGTGGCTTGTTGTGGTGTCATATAACGTTTTGAGTGTAAGAGGGTTTGGCTTGTGGGGGCTGTGTATGAGATGGGTTGTGTTCCCATGAGAAGGAATTGTGCACGAGGTGGGCAGGTGGTTGTGAAGTTTGTCATTCAAGCCAAGTGTAACCAAGCTGTTGAGGGGGGGACTTAAGAGGCCTGATGAGGGAGGGAAGGTCGAGTGAGCTGTAGTAAACCTTGTGTATAGTGTATGAAGCAGTGTATAGATGCGTAGTATAGTGGAGCATTACTGTATTGTTTGTGAGAAGTAATTTGAGTAAACTAATGTGGAAGAAATGATTTATATAAACAGTTGGGGACAGTTTAAGTGCGTGTGGTCTAGTGTTAGTTAGTTAGTTAGTTAGTTAGTTAGTTAGTTAGTTAGTTAGTTAGTTAGTTAGTTAGTTAGTTAGTTAGTTAGTTAGTTAGTTAGTTAGTTAGTTAGTTAGTTAGTTAGTTAGTTAGTTAGTTAGTTAGTTAGTTAGTTAGTTAGATTAAATAATTTTATACATATATATTTACACATAAATATATTTTATATATTAAGATATTTATTTAAGCTATAATTGATTTTTAAGTGAATTATAAAGCGGAAATACTTATAATAGTCGAATGTTTCCTTACACAACACCAGGAAGTAAACAAACCGACATAGAGACGGTGGTGACTCTACAGGGCAGCCGATAACCCAACTTAACCTCCATTATTGATCTATGGAGACGATTTATGGCCGATTGATGACTTAAAATAGTATTAACTGGAAGATAAGATAAGAGAGGTGGATAGTATTGATGTTAACAGCTATTGGTGGTCGAGCAATAAGAAGAGTTGTAACGGGGACTTGGCAGGTGAGGTGGTATGGTTTGCCCGTATAGACCCCAGAGCTTATAGACCCTTGTCCTAATGGGCCCCAGTTGGTGGTTAATTTGTTCTCCCTGTTCTAATAGGCCCCAGATGCTTGTTAATTTGTTCTCCCTGTTCTAATAGGCCCCAGATTCTTGTTAATTTGTTCTCCCTGTTCTAATAGGCCCCAGATTCTTGTTAATTTTCTCCCCCAGTTCTAATAGGCCCCCAAACCTAACCTAACCAAACTACGTGTCCTTATTGCAGAAACACAGAACCCACGTCTCTTCAAAGGCCAAGATGAACGTAAAGAATAAATCCGTCGCTCTCTGTTGGCTGCGGAACGATTTGCGATACCACGATAATGAGGTAGTTATGTGTTGTTAGTCCTGAATAAGTTATTTTCTATTTGTTGATTATTTCTATCCATCTATCCGCCTGTTTATCTATCTATCTATCTATTTAATTAATATTTATTCACGTCTTGTTGGTTGCGAAATTATTTGGAATGTCAGGGAAAAGATTATCTCCCCCAAGTGCTCACCTGAAGATTAGTTCCCCCAAGTGCTCACCTGTAGATTAACCCCCAAGTGCTCACCTGAAGATTAGTTCCCCCAAGTGCTCACCTGAAGATTAGCTCCCCCAAGTGCTCACCTGAAGATTAGCTCCCCAAGTGCTCACCTGAAGATTAACCCCCAAGTGCTCACCTGAAGATTAACCCCCAAGTGCTCGCCAGAAGTCACCCCCAGCTTAACCACCCTGAAACTATCTTCGGGGGAGGAGGAGGGCTAATGTTCAGGTGATCCATTGAGGCTAAAAATCACCAAATGGCCTCGTTCATGATCTAGTCTTAATAGCTCGTTGAATATTGTAACGATCGATGTTGTTATCGTCACAGGTGTTGATGAAAGCAAATACCAACGTCGACGAGGTCGTTCCCGTGTATTGCTTCGACCCGAGACACTTCCAAGAGACTTATCACTTCTGTTTCTCCAAGACCGGAAACCATCGTGCCAAGTTCCTCCTTCAGAGTGTCCAGGATCTGAGAAACACTTTACGTTCGAGAGGGAGGTGAGTGTTAGTGCGTTAACCTAACCTAACCAGTCCTAATGCCAACCTAATCTAACCAAACCTAACGTAACATAATGCGAACATAACCAGTCCTAATGCCAACCTAATCTAACCAAACCTAACGTAACATAATGCGAACATAACCAGTCCTAATGCCAACCTAATCTAACCAAATCTAATGTAACAGAATGCTAATGTGACCTAACTTAACATAATGCAAACCTAACCTGTTCTAATGCAAACCTAACCTAACCAAACCTAACGTAACATAATGCTAATGTGACCTAACTTAACCTAATGCTAACCTAACCTAATGCTAACCTAACCTAACCAAACCTAACGTAACATAATGCTAATGTGACCTAACTTAACCTAATGCTAACCTAACCTGTTCTAATGCAAACCTAATCTAACCAAACCTAACGTAACATAATGCTAATGTGACCTAACTTAACATAATGCAAACCTAACCTGTTCTAATGCAAACCTAATCTAACCAAACCTAACATAACATAATGCTAATGTGACCTAACTTAACATAATGCAAACCTAACCTGTTCTAATGCAAACCTAACCGAACCAAACCTAACGTAACATAATGCTAATGTGACCTAACTTAACCTAATGCTAACCTAACCTGTTCTAATGCAAACCTAACCGAACCAAACCTAACGTAACATAATGCTAATGTGACCTAACTTAACCTAATGCAAACCTAACCTGTTCTAATGCAAACCTAACCTGTTCTAATGCAAACCTAACCGAACCAAACCTAACGTAACATAATGCTAATGTGACCTAACTTAACCTAATGCTAACCAAACCTAACCAAACCTAATCTAACCTGACGTTTAGATTTATCATCGTGGAAAATATCGACGTTTATATAATTATCGTCGATGATTTATTCTGCCATTTATTTTCAGCGACTTGTTGGTGAGGTTTGGGGAGCCAGAGGTAATTATTCCGTCGATTTTAAAGACCATCGCAGCAGCCTCCTACTTTGTTGTTTATCAGGAAGAGGTAAAGTTTAGTACGTGTGACTTTCATTGTTCACTTACAATTATAAGTAATATGTGTATGATGAATTATTATAAGTACTGTATCTAGGTTAAGTATTTTCCACTTTTTTACTTACAGTTATAAAGTAAAACCTCATATAATGGACTATCATCTCTATATAGTTCATTAAATGGAGGTTTCACATCTAACGGACCCTCGATATAATGGACTATCATCTCTATATAGTTCATTAAATGGAGGTTTCACATCTAACTGACCCTCGATATAATGGACTATCATCTCTATATAGTTCATTAAATGGAGGTTTCACATCTAACGGACCCTCGATATAATGGACTTTCATCTCTATATAGTTCATTAAATGGAGGTTTCACATCTAACGGACCCTCGATATAATGGACTATCATCTCTATATAGTTCATTAAATGGAGGTTTCACATCTAACGGACCCTCGATATAATGGACTATCATCTCTATATAGTTCATTAAATGGGGGTTTCACATCTAACGAACCCTCGATATAATGGACTCTCATCTCTATATAGCCCGTTAAATAAATACATTCACCGTACTAGTCCTAAATTATCATACGCTTTTTCTGAACCCTAGACTCCAATATTTACGTTAACCTCGTGCTCTACCCAGGTAACGAGAGAGGAGAAGGATGTCGAACGAGCTCTGCGAGAACGCTGTAAGGCGGCTGGGGCTCAAATTCATTCTTTCTGGGGTTCGACGCTCTACCACAAGAATGACTTACCGTTTGCCGTCAATAAGTGAGTCTGTGTTTATTAATAGGTACCAGATAGAGCGAGAGAGAGAGAGAGAGAGAGAGAGATTGATACATATTAATTTGGTCGTAATAATCCTGATGCTCACCAACCTACTCCTTACAGCATCCCGGACACTTTCACGGGATTTAGAAAAGCCGTCGAAGCGCAGAGTCGAGTCCTAGGCCCCATAGTAATGCCGGAGAAATTAAAGCCACTTCCCTCGGGCATTGACCTCGGAGATTTACCCACACTAGAGCGACTCGGTGTTAAAGGTAAACAATGGGTGTTGTTTGTTTGTTTTTTAATTTGTTTTTTAAGCTGGGGTGTTTTATAGGGGTGATTTTCACGTTCATTTTAATACAACCGTCAATAGACTGAAAGATAAACTCAGCTTGATCTGTTTATTTAAGCTGGGATGTTTTATAGGGGGGGGATAGGATTTTGATGTTAATTTTCACACGTACGTTAATGAACTGAGAGGTAAACATCACACGATTAATTTATTTGATTGATTTATTTTATGGGAAGCCGTGATGTGTGGTTATTCACAGATGCCCCAACGGACAGACGAACAGCTTTTCCGTTTTCTGGCGGGGAAACGTCCGGTCTGGAACGGGTGAAACGGTACTTCTGGGACTCTAACAACGTTGCCAAGTACAAGGAGACGAGGAACGGACTATTGGGGGAGGAGTACTCGACGAAGTTGAGTCCGTGGTAGGAATTTCTCTCTCGTCAATGAATGCCTTTAATAAAAATGCCTCTTTGTTATGTATGTTAAGAAAATGCCTCCCAGTGCCTCATGCCTTTAATAAAATGCCTCCTAATGCCATACACCCCTAAGAAAATGCCTCTGCCTTCCTCATGCCCTTAAAGAAAATGCCTCTGACTTCCTCATGTCCTTAATAAAATGCCTCTGCCTTCCTCATGCCCTTAAGAAAATGCCTCAACGTCACATGCCAATAAATTATTCCTCTTAATGCCTCAGGTTAGCCCACGGTTGCCTCTCACCTCGCTATATCTTCGCTGAAATCAAGAAATACGAAAGCGCTCGAATCGCCAATCAGAGTACGTACTGGGTGGTGTTTGAGATGATCTGGCGAGACTATTTTAAGTGAGTATTTGGGCTATTTTTAAGTATTTGGGGGCTATTTTTAAGTGTTTTTTTTTTGGCTATTTTAAGTGAGTATTTGGGCTATTTTAAGTAATTTTGTTGGCTATTTTCAGTATTTTTGGCTATTTTAAGTAAGTTTCTGGCTATTTTAAAGTATCTTTACTATTTTAAATGAGTGATGATGTTGATAATGATAAGACAAAAATAATAATGACGATAATTTATTTGACGTATTTCAGATTTGTTTGTGTGAAGTACGGCGACCGCGTGTTCTATCCTTCCGGCATTATGGGCAAAAAGAGACAATGGAAGAATGATCCGCAGGTTTTTCAGACGTGGAAAGGTGTGTATGTGTTAATTGTTACCTGGGGGCCACCTGAAGATTAGACACCCTGGGTTAGTTAGGGTTAGATTAGGGTAGCTAGGTAGGGTTAGGTATGTAGGTAGGGTAGGTTAGGGTAGTGTTAAGTTAGGTTAGGGTATGGTGTAATGATTAGCATCCTCACCTCACAACCATGTGGTCCAAGGTCTGATCCCCGGCCAGGGTGAAACTATGGGCAAGTTTCTTTACGCCATTTGCCTCGGTCTACCCAGCAGTAATTGGGGACTTGGATGTTAGTAGATTTGTGGATGGTGTTCTGGGGTAATGGTTAGCCAGTGCAGTTGGTGAGTTGTCCGGTCTTCTCGGACTATTCCTTGACACTGGATCATGCAGCTCTGTAACTCAGGGTGTGGTTGTTGTGTTGGCGACAGCTTCTACACCTTAAACACTGGGTCATGCAGCTCATTAACCTAGGGCATGGTTGTTGTGTTGGCGACAGCTTCTACACCTTAAACACTGGGTCATGCAGCTCATTAACCTAGGGCATGGTTGTTGTGTTGGCGACAGCTTCTACACCTTAAACACTGGGTCATGCAGCTCATTAACCTAGGGCATGGTTGTTGTGATGGCGACAGCTTCTACACCTTAAACACTGGGTCATGCAGCTCATTAACCTAGGGCATTGTTGTTGTGTTGGCGACAGCTTCTACACCTTAAACAAATTCATGTCTAGGGGGGCCTTTGGGCAGACCATCCCCGTTACATAAGAACATAAGAATGGAGGAAACTGCAGCAGGCCTATTGGCCCATACTGGGCAGTCCCGTTTACACCCAACCCCTATTGCTCATATAAGCATCCAACCTATGTTTGAAGCTATTCAGCGTATTCGAGTTAATGATGATATTTGGTAACTTGTTCCATTCATCCACTACTCTGTTTCCAAACCAGTGTTTACCTATTTCACGCCCTAAATCTAAAATTTGTCTGAATTAAAACCATTATTCTGAGTTAAAACACGGTTGGATAGTTTGAGTACCTTTGTAATGTCCCCTTTGTTTAGCCCTGCCTTCCACTTATACACCTCTATCAGGTCGCCCCTCGCTCTACGTCTCTCGAGGGAGTGTAAATTAAGATGCTTTAGCCTGTCTCTATACTCAAGGTTCCTAATGCCTGGGATTAGTCTTGTCATTCTCCTCTGAATTCTTTCCAAGGATTCTATATCCATTCTGTAATACGGCGACCAGAACTGAACTGCGTAGTCCAGGTGTGGTCTCACAAGAGCAAGATACAGTTTTAGGATGACCTCGCTAGTCTTGTAACTAACACTCCTTTGTATGAACCCAAGTACTTTATTAGCCTTGTTACGAGCAAAGACACATTGTTTACTTGGTTTAAGGTTCCTACTTATCATTACTCCTAAATCTCTCTCGCAGTCGGATTTCTCTATGGCATCGTTGTTCATCTGGTATCTGGTTTCCCTGTTTACATCTCCTATACTGAGTACTTTACATTTGTCAACGTTGAATTTCATCTGCCATTTTTCAGACCATTCGAAAAATTTGTTTAGATCTTCCTGTAGTTTTGCCGAGTCCTCATCAGATTTAATAACACGTCCTATTTTAGTGTCATCAGCAAATTTACTTATGTTGCTGTCTATGCCGATATCTATGTCGTTTATGTATATAATAAATAATAATGGTCCAAGTACTGAGCCTTGGGGAACTCCACTTGTGACGTTGCTCCAATGGGACTTAGTGCCATTAATGCTCACTCCCTGTTTCCTGTCCTGTAACCATGCCCTAATCCATTTAAGGATGTCACCTTTGATGCCATGAGCTTCTACCTTTCTAATTAGTCTTTCGTGGGGGACTCTGTTGAAGGCTTTGCTAAAGTCGAGATATACCACATCATAATTGTGCCCCTCGTCCACCGATTCGAAAACTGATGAAAAGAATGTTAATAGATTAGTTAGGCAAGAACATCCGCTTGTGAAGCCATGCTGGGAATCATTGATCAATCGGTGCTTCTCCAGGTGATTTCGAATAGAGTTTGAGATGATTGCTTCCAGTAATTTGCCAACAATTGATGTTAGACTGATTGGGCGGTAGTTAGAGGATAGTGATCTATCCCCCTTCTTGAAAATCGGTATTACACGAGGGGCAACCATTATTATTATTATGGTAGTGCTGTGTTAGGTTAGGGTGGTACAGTATTAGACAGGGTAAACTTGTATGATAATTTAACTATTATTATTATTTTTAAATTGGCAGTTGAACCTTCATTGTCTATACATGCTAAATCAATTATAAGTTTGAATGATGATTAAATTATTATTATTATTAGCATTGTTACATATTACTATTTATTCACAGATGGTCAAACAGGAGTGCCGTTCGTAGATGCCAACATGCGGGAGTTAAAAGAGACGGGCTGGATGAGTAATCGCGGCCGTCAGAACGTAGCCTCATTTCTCATTAAGGACCTGGGTTTGGACTGGAGACTTGGTGCTGAATGGTTCGAGTCGCAGTTGGTGAGATGAGGCCTGAGGGTTGTGTTTGGGGTAGTTAAGATCATGAACGAGGCCATTTGGTGGTTTTAACCTATGGAACACCTGAACATTGCCCCCCCCACCCCCCCCCCTTAGCTACCAGCCCCAGATAGTTTGAGGGGGTGAAGTTCAGGCTGGTTTGGGTTAATCATCAGGTGAGCACTTGGGGGTTAATCTTCAGGTGAGCACTTGGGGGTTAATTTTCAGGTGAGCATTTGGGGGTTAATCTTCAGGTGAGCACTTGGGGGTTAATCTTCGGTGAGCTTATCTTCAGGTGAGCACTTGGGGTTAATCTACAGGTGACACTTGGGGTTAATCTACAGTGAGCAGGGGTTAATCTTCAGGTGAGCAGGAGTTAATCTTGAGGTGAAACACTTGGGGGTTAATCATCAGGTGAGCACTTGGGGGTTAATCTTCAGGTGAGCACTTGGGGGTTAATTTTCAGGTGAGCACTTGGGGGTTAATCTTCAGGTGAGCACTTGGGGGTTAATCTTCAGGTGAGCACTTGGGGGTTAATCTTCAGGTGAGCACTTGGGGGTTAATCTTGAGGTGAGCACTTGGGGGTTAATCATCAGGCATTTCATAGGGTTAAAATAATAAGTAATCCGATACTTTCCATAAATTTAACTACATCATCGTCTCTTTCAATAAGATATCACATAGGGCCACATTCATAGTTAATATCCACTCTCTATATCCCAATAAACCTACACAGTACTTATTATAAACTTACACACAGTCACTATAGCATTAAGGCATATATTAATGCCTTTTTTACCTTATATCACAGCATATAGGCATCTTTATATTAACTAATCCATGCCGTATAGATGCATTCATAAAGCAATGCCTCTCTCTCTCTCTCTCTCTCTCTCTCTCTCAGTTAGACCACGATGTATGCAGTAACTACGGCAACTGGAACTACTCGGCAGGTATCGGTAACGACCCTCGAGAAAACAGGAAATTCAATATGGTGAAACAAGGACTGGACTATGACCCGAAGGTAAGCCGGTCGTTAGGTTAGGTTTGATCGTTTATATACGTCGGATAAATTAAACTGAGGGACGATTATCACCTCGTTAAACCCGTCACTCCGCGCATTTCCATCTCCTAGGGTGAGTTCATCCGCACGTGGGTCCCGGAACTCGCCGAGATCAGAGGTGCCATGGTTCACACGCCTTGGAAGATGTCTCTGCACGACCTAGGCAAAGCAGGAGTGTCCCTCGGAGAATATTACCCCAATCCTGTCGTTGTGGCCCCAGAGTGGAGTCGTCAGGATCACAGGGTGGTGAGTTCTGCATGACGGTTTATGGCTGTTGTTGGTGATGTAGCCGAGAGGTGTATTAGGGTAGAGATTCTGTCATAATTTTAGCCTTTATGAAGCACCTGGAGATTAGTTACCCTCAAGTGCTCACCTGAAGATTAGTTACCCTCAAGTGCTCACCTGAAGATTAGCTCCCTAAGTAAGCTTAAGTTAGGTCAGATTAGGTTGTATTGTGATAAGTTTGGTTAGATTGTGTTAGGTCTGGTTAAGTTAGGTTAAGTTAAGGTCTTTTTGAAGCTTAATATACTACACAGCACTGAATACCTGTACTAAAACCACTTCCTGTTTCAGACGTCGAGGACCACTAAACACAAGAACGCGTGGACCAATCAGGGAAGAGAACCCAAGCAACGAGGAATGGATTTTTATTTCAAGTCAAACAATAAATCTTAAATCCAGCTTAGAAAATCAACAAATTTATTAAAGTATTATTTGGGTGCAAGAATTTATTGATCTGTGGTTAAGTTAGGTTTGGATGGGTTAAGTCAGGTCAATCGGACATATGGATAGGCGTCTGTGTATCCAGCAGTAATTGGGGACCTGGATGTTAATAGATTTGTGGATGGTGTTCTTGGGTAATGGTTAGCCAGTACAGTTGGTGAGTTGTCCGGTCTTCAAGGACTATTCCTTGACACCAGGTCATGCAACTTGTTAACTCAGGGTTTAATATATTGTTCAGTTAGCATCTTGTACCTTAGTTAGGTAACTCTTCTTGGTTATATATAAATTCATCCTTGGGCAGTCATTTTCTTATAGTAGCCAATGCTGAAATGTCAAACTCTGGGTTAAAATTTGTTTTTTGATCATGTCAAGCAGAAGACTTGTTGAAATTAACATACAATATTTAGATATTTACTCTTCTTATATACAACTTTTCCTAATAGTACTGGCATGTGTTTATCTAGCAATGGTATTTAAAGAATGATTGCTACAAGAATGGCATTAATTTTGTGGACTTGAATATAGAGTTTTATGTTAATACAGGCCGTCCCTAATTTACAACAGAGATAAGTTCCTCGACCCATAGTTTAGGTTAGGTTAAAGCCCATACAAAACAACAATAATATCCCATATATCAAAAATAATGTAAATAAAGTGATGTTAAACATTATATAATGATGAAAATAATGAAAAAAATGGGATTTTAATTAAAATTTTTTGCAGTGAATGTATTGAGATCCCGTTCATAAGTGCGGGTGATGGTAAGTCTGACGGTCGTAACTCGGGGACTGCCTGTATACACTTTATGTTTGGCCATGATGTGCCACAAACATTAATATCTTACAGAATGAGATATAAGTATTTAAACTATTGCTGAATATTTTATTACAACCCCAATATTGTAGAACATGTGTACAGTAATGGCTGGTCTTCAGATACTGTATGTGGATGTCTTAAATTAATATTGCTGTAATTGCCCTAAAATTCATTATGAGTAAAGAATCATTAAAATAATAGGTTTTTGTATTTATGGAATTTAATGAGCAGAAGATTCCATGGCTGGTTTATATTTTGAGTTGAGAGCCAAATGTTAGATTGTTCTGGACGACGCCCGGGGAGGAGCCAAGGTAATATTTATGATAATTTACTGTTTTATGACCGTAATTATTGCTGGAAATGAGTCTAGATAGAATATTATTAAATAACATGTTGAAGGTGACTGCCAATAACTCATAGAGATGAGTATTTTATATAAATTTGGGTCACTAGTTTATTACATTGTGTATACAGTAAACTGGAGTCAGTATTTATTGTCCAGATCACTTTCCTGGTGACTGTTTTAGTGTTTGTTTGACCAAGATTCAACATTGTCTTTGTTATATGTGAAGCTTTAACCCTGTACTGTACTGATCTATATTATACAGTACTGTACTGTATTGTACTGTATTGTACTGTATGTCAGTTGTAGCATTAATGAGGGACTACTGTACTGTACTGTTCCATAATATACTGTATTGTTCTGTTCTGATCCATATTATACTGTACTGATCCATATTATACTGTACTGATCCATATTATACTGTACTGTTCTGTACTGCACTTGGGGTTAATATTCAGGTTCTATCTTCACACAGTCAAGGACGTAGTTTTGGAGTGTGTGGCCATATGTTTGGCCACATACTTTACATTTAGTCTTGTTCACATCTGCCTGAGGGAAATACTGCCAGAGTGTGTGGCCATATGTCTGGCCACACACTTTACATTTGGTCTTGTTC
>NW_024719442.1:0-17128 GCF_018991925.1 Homarus americanus
TTGTTACATGTATTAAGTTTTACCTGGTTATTCTACATATTTCCCACACACACACTACTTTTATATTTTACACACTCTTTTCTCATTTACACTATTTACCACACCTTTCTGTTTATTTCCTTCACAGTTTCTTCTTACCATTATTTCTTTCTACACACTTTTACTTATACTTTTCACATACCTTTCTATAATACCTCTCTTACTCATACCTTTTCACTATACCATTTCCTATTTACATTTCTTCACATACTCTTTCATTTACCTTTTTATTTACATTTTTCTTTGTTTACATAATTTCATTTACACCTTTCCTTCACGCATACCTCCTTGACGACATTCCTCCTGTTTCCACACACCCCTTTCCCCACCCACACCCCCCCACACACCCCACACCTTCCCCACCACACCCCCCACCCACACCCCCTCTACCACACACCACCCCACCCACACCCCTCCCCACCACACCCCTCCCCACCCACACCCCTCACAGCCCACACCCCTGCCACACCCTTCTTATTTACATCACTCTCTTCATTTACACTCTTCATTTGCATGCACACACTCCTTCTTGTTTACACTTTCCCATTTACACTCTTTCATTTACATTTTACCACACTTACTTCCACACTTTTACTTCTTACACTCCTTCTTTCATTTTTCTTACACTCCTTCCTATCTACATCTTTCAGCACACCCTTCCCACTATCTCCCCCACCCACTCCTCTGCCACCCACACCCCTTTGTTACCCACACCCCAGCCCACACATTCTTCTCTCACATTCTCCACCACACCCTTCCTGAGCCACACCCCTTCATTTCACACCCCTTCAGCTTGTCACTCCTTTCATACACCTCACATTTCTACCACACCTTCCTATTTACATACCTTCATTTATACCTTTCCTACCTTTCTTACCATACCTTTCACACTTTCACACCTTTTCATACCTTCTTCATTTACATTTCTACCACATTTACCATACCCTTTTTATACCACACTTTTTAAAGCATTTGACACCTTAAGCCACCATGAGGAGACCAGTGCGTGTTACCAGAAAGTAAAGGTGACAAACAATAATGCCTGACTGCCTCTATTCAATTACTGCCGGTGAGAGAAGGAATTATAGGGAAAAAAAGAGGGTTAAAAAGAGATGAGCCTGGTTTTTCTCTTCGCTCTTCTGTAACGACCTTTTTCTCCTTCGTCATCAGCCTCGATATTTCTGCTCTTCGTCGATCGTTTCAACCGTTTTTCTCACCGTTTTTCAATATGCTTATGCCTAAACACCATCTCTTGTACTTTTTAACGGATGCTTTCATATTTCCTTTACCATGTTTTCTTTTATAAAACCGACTAACACCCGAAGTCAATACTGAAATAAACCATGTCACCAACTGTTCACGGTCAGGTGTTTTGAGCCAGCATTAATCCCCATGGCACTGTATTCCTCCCCGAACCTTCAGGTGTGTGTGTGTGTGTGTGTGTGTGTGCGTGTGTGTGTGGTGTGTGTGATGAAGCGTGGGATGGTGTGTATGTATGTATGTATGTATGTATGTGCGTGTGTGATGCTCAGATATGCGTGTGTGTAATAGCGCGTGTGTATGTGTGTAACAGTGTGTAAAAATAGTGTGTGTAATAGCGTAGTGTGTGTGTGCAATTATTGTGTTCACGTAAAACCATTACCGCGCAGGCGTTCAGTGAACGCTCTGGTGTCTTTTTAATACTGTTAAACAACTTCAATGCTGAGAACGCTGCCAACCCATATAGTAGCCCAATGGAAGAAACAATATGCGAGTTGCTGGAAAACACATTTTACAAGACTTCACTATATATAACAGAAACCAGGACGTGTGAAGGTAAATAACTGCCCCAACTAAACCCACTTAACAAACCTACCTAACCCCACACTCAACCTAACAAAACAGCTTAACAAGGTTAAGGTGAGGGGAGGAAGAGGATTGTTAAGGAATGATGAAGGATGTATAGATGAGAGAGAAAGTATATGTGATTGTTGACGAAGGGGAAAGAAGTAAGTTTTGGTTAAGAGAGGGAAGGGAGGGAGTAAATAGATGTGTGAGAGGGAGGAAGTGAGGGGAGTAAAGAGATGTGTAGAGGGAGGGAATTAGAGGGGAATGAGGAGGTTAGGATGTGTGAGAGGGAGGAATTGAGGGGAGGAGGGAGGTTAGGGAGGTAGAGAGGGAGGAATGATAGGCAGAGTGGAGGTTAGGATGTGTTAGAGGGAGGAATTAAGGGGGAGGTGAAAGAGAGGTTAGGGATGTGGAGAGGGAGGGAATTGAGGGGGGGAGGAGGGAGGTTAGGATGTGTGTGAGAGGGAGGGAATTGAGGGGAGTGAGTGGAGGTTAGGGTTGCAGAGGGAGGGAATTGAGGGGGAGGAGGATAGGATGTGAGAGGGAGGGAATGAGGGGGGGGGAAGGACAATGGATAAGGGAGACGTGGGGAGGAGGTGGGGGTGGGAGGGGTAAGGCATGTTAAGTAATGAACACAGGGTGGGAAGAAAAGACAGGTACAGACTAAAATTAAGCCTAGGTGTAAAATGTATTTAGAAAATTAAAGGTTTTTTTATTAAGAATTACATTAAAAGTTGGAAATACGTAGTGCTACTTTTGTCTTGTTCTGATTTAATAGAAGAGTTGAAATATGTTCAAAACAAAACACGCTTGTTTTTCAGTTTTACGAAATAACGCATAATACAAGACTTAATTATTATTTTATTATTTCAATACCAGCAAATGGAAGCTTTGAAAACGAGTGTTAAGAAACCTACATTACAGAGAAAGAATATCTTAATAAATATAATAATAATGCAAAAATTATATGTGACTTATTGCATATACTTTGTTTTGTAATCATTTATAATTTTTCACTTATTCTGAGAAACAGTGTGCGATGTATCACCATAGATTAGATGTATATGTGTGAGGTGATGTCTGTTTGTAGAAGACATCTTATTTTTGCCTACCAGAATGACTCATTTTTCTGTTTTTTTTATTCTTTTATTTATTTCTCACAGGTAACTCACTTACAAAGACAAACCAGTGTGGTGTAGTTTATACAAAAATGATTTTGTAATGTGTTTGTAACTTCAGGGTGAAAGGGGAGGAGGACAAGAGAGTGGGAGGAGGACGAGGAGGGAGAGGTGTGGGAGGAGGAGGGAGGAGGAGCAGGAGGAGGAGGAAGAGGAGGGGTGGAGGAGAGGAGTGAGGAGGCAGGAGGAGGAGAGGAGGGGAGAGGCAAGGTGCAGAGGAGGAGGAGGGGAGGAGGAGGAGAGTGGGAGAGGCAGAGGAGGAGGGGAGGAGGAGAGGGAGAGTGGAGATGGATGCGTAAGAGGAGGAGGAGAGCAGAGATGAGAGGCAAGGAGAGAGAGGGGAGGAGGAGAGGAGGGAGAGGAGGAGTAGTGGAAGGAGGCAAGGTGTGGAGGAGGAGAGGGGGGAGGAGGAGGAGAGGGGGAGAGGCAAGGTGGTGCAGGAGGAGTAGGAGGAGGAAGAGGAGAGTGGGAGAGGCAAGGTGGAGATGACAGGGGGATGGGAGAGGAAGGTGGCAAGGGGAGAGAAGGAGAAGATGAGCAAGGTATGTGAGGAGGATGAGGGAGAGAGGGAGGAGAGGTGATGAGAGGAGGAGGAGGAGGAGGAGGAGAGGCAGGAGGAGGGGGAGGAGAAGGAGCCTGGGAGAGGCAAGGTGGCAGGAGGAGGAGGTGAGGAGGAGGAGGAGAGCGGAGAGGCAAGGTGGGTGCAGGAGGAGAGGGGAGGAGAGGAGGGAGGAGGAGAGAGATGATGAGGATGAGGAGGCAAGGTGATGAGGAGAGGAGGAGGAGAGGAGAGGCAAGGTGGCAGGAGGAGGAGGGAGGAGGAAGGTGTGGTGGGAGGAGGAGGAGGAGGAGAGCCTGGGAGAGGCAAGGTGAGAGGAGGAGGAGGAGGAGGAGAGGGAGAGGGCGGTGGGCAGGAGGAGAGGGGGAGGAGGAGGAGGAGGCAAGTGGTGGACAGGGAGGAGAGATAAGGTGAGGAGATGATGAGAGTCATGGGAGAGAGAGAGGCAGAGGTGGGGGTGGGAGGAGGAGGGAGGAGAGATGTAGAGGCAGGAGAGGGAGAGGAGGAGGAGGAGGTAGGTAGGAGGAGGAGGAGGAGGTGGAAAGGAGGAGGAGGAGGAGGAGAGGTGAAGGAGGAGTAGGGGGAGGAGGAGGAGGAGAGCCTGGGAGAGTGCAGGAGGAGGAGGGGAGGAGGAGGAGAGAGTCTGGGAGAGGGAGGGAGGAGGAGCAGGAGGAGGAGGAGGAGGAGAGGAGGGGGGAGGGAGGAGAGGCAAGGTGTAGAGGAGGAGGAGGAGGAGGAGAGGCAGAGGAGGAGAAGAGAGGAGGGAGATGGGAGAGGCAAGGTGTGGTGCAGGAGGAGAGGAGAGGAGGGGGAGGGAGAGGAGGAGGAGGAGAGGGGGAGGAGGAGGAGGGAGGCAAGGTGCAGGAGGAGAGGAGGAGGAGGAGGAGACCAAGCGAGAGATGCGAGCAGAGGATGGGAGAGAGAGTGGGAGAGGAGGAGGGAGAGGGAGAGGAGAGGAGAGGCAAGGGTGGGAGGAGGAGGGGAGGAGAGGAGGAGAGGGGAGAGGCAGGAGGAGGAGGGGGAGGAGGAGAGTGAGAGGCAAGGTAGAGAGGAGAGGAGGGGAGAGGGAGAGGCAAGGCAGAGAGGAGGGGGAGGAGGAGAGGAGAGTGAGGCAAGGGCAAGAGGAGGACGGATGAGGAGGAGGAGATGTGGGAGAGTGTGGCAGATGATGAGGGGGATGAGGAGGGAGGGAAGAGGCAAGGTGTGTGCAAGGAGGGAGGAGGAGGAGAGAGGGAGAGGAGGAGGAGGAGGAGAGTCTGGGAGAGGTAGGAGAGGGGAGAGAGGAGGGGAGAAGGGAGAGGGAGGAGGGGAGAGGAGGGGAGAGGGGAGGCAAGGGGGTGGAGGAGGAGGAGGAGGAGGAGAGAGGAGGGTGGCAGGAGGAGGAGGAGGAGAGGCAAGGTGGGTAGAGGAGGAGGAGGGAGAGGTGGAGAGGCAAGGTGTGGGCAGGAGGAGAGGGGATGAGGAGGAGGATGAGTTAAGTGATGACAGGGATGATGATGAGAGATGTAGAAAGGCAGAGAGAGGAGGAGGAGGGAGAGTCTGGGAGAGGCAAGGGGTGGAGAGGAGGAGGAGGAGAGGAGGAGGAGGGAGAGGAGAGAGGCAAGGTAGAGGAGGGGAGGAGGAGGAGGGGAGGAAATGGGGAGGAAGGAGAGGAGGAGGAAGAGAGGAAAGTGGGAGGCAGTAGGAGGAGGGGAGGAGGAGGAGGAGGTGGGAGAGGCAAGGTGGTGCAGGAGGAGAGAGGGGAGGAGGAGGAGGAGAGCTGGGAGAGGGAGGTGGCAGGAGGAGGAGGAGGAGGAGAGGAGAGAGGAGAGTGTGCAGGAGGAGGCAGAGGAGGAGGAGGAGTGGGAGAGGCAAGGTGCAGGAGGAGGAGGAGAGGAGAGCAAGGTGGCAGGAGGAGGAGGGAGGGAGGGAGAGAAGGAGAGGATGAGAGTCAAGGTGAGAGCAGAGGAGGAGGAGGGAGAGGGAGAGAGGAGGAGGGAGAGAGGAGGAGGGAGGAGTGTGAGAGGAGGAGTAGGAGAGGAGTAGGGGCAGAGAGGAGGAGGAGGAGGGAGGGGAGAGGCAAGGTGGTGCAGGAGGAGGAGGGGAGGAGGAGGAGGAGAGGGAGAGGCAAGGTGGGCAGGAGGAGTAGGGGAGGAGGAGGAGAGGGGAGAGGCAAGGTGGTGGGAGGGGGGAGGAGGAGGAGGGAGAGGGGAGGTGTAGGAGGGGAGGAGGGGAGGAGGAGGAGAGGGGAGAGGCAAGGTGGTGGGAGAGGGGGAGGAGGAGGAGAGGGAGAGGCAGGGGTAGGAGGAGGAGGGAGGGGAGAGAGGTAAGGTGGAGGAGGAGGGGAGGAGGAGGTGGGAGAGGCAAGGGGGGGCAGAGGAGAGGAGGAGGAGGAGGGAGGAGTAGAGAGGCAAGGTGGCAGGAGGAGTAGGGGAGGAGGAGGAGGGAGAGGGGAGAGGGCAAGGTGTGGCAGCAGGAGGAGGAGGAGGAGGAGGAGGGAGAGGGGAGGAGGCAAGGTGGGTGCAGGAGGAGTAGGGGAGGAGGAGGAGGGAGAGGTGGAGAGGCAAGGTGGTGCAGGAGGAGGGGAGGGAGGAGGAGGGAGAGTCTGGGAGAGGCAAGGTGTGGGCAGGAGGAGGAGGGGAGGAGGAGGAGGGAGAGGGGAGGAGGTGTGCAGGAGGAGTAGGGGAGGAGGGAGGGAGGGAGAGTGGGAGAGGTAAGGGGTGGCAGGAGGAGGAGGGGAGAGGAGGAGGTGGTGGTGGGAGGAGGAGGGGAGGAGGAGAGTGGGAGAGGCAAGGTGGGTGTAGGAGGAGGAGGAGGAGGAGGGAGTCTGGGAGAGGCAAGGTGTGGCAGGAGGAGAGGGGAGGAGGAGGAGGAGAGGCAAGGTGTGGCAGGAGGAGGAGGGAGGAGGAGTGGGAGAGGCAAGGTGGAGTAGGGAGGAGGAGGAGGGAGGAGTGTGGGAGAGGCAAGGGGTGTGGGTGGTGAGGAGGGGAGGGAGGAGGAAGGAGAGTCTGGGAGAGGCAATGTGGTGTGCAGAGGGGAGGGAGGGGAGGGAGGAGGAGGGGAGAGTGGGAGAGGCAAGGTGTGGTGCAGGAGGAGTAGGGGAGGAGGAGGAGGAGAGGGGAAGGTGCAGGAGGAGGAGGGAGAGTGAGAGGGGTGTGGGTGCAGGAGGAGGAGGGAGAGTCTGGGAGAGGCAAGGTGTGCAGGAGGAGGAGGGGGAGGAGGAGGGGAGAGGTGGGGAGAGGCAAGGTGTGGTGCAGGAGGAGTAGGGGAGGAGGAGGAGGGAGAGTCTGGGAGAGGCAAGGTGGTGCAGGAGGAGGGGAGGAGGAGGAGGGAGTGGAGAGGCAAGGTGGCAGGAGGAGGAGGGAGAGGCAAGGTGTGGTGCAGGAGGAGTAGGGGAGGAGGAGGAGGAGAGTCTGGGAGAGGCAAGGTGTGGTGCAGGAGGAGTAGGGGAGGAGGAGGAGGGAGAGTCTGGGAGAGGCAAGGTGTGTGGGAGGAGGAGGAGAGTGTGAGAGGAGGCAAGGTGGTGCAGGAGGAGTAGGGGGAGGAGGAGAGGAGGTGGTGCAGGAGGAGGGGGAGGGAGAGGAGGGAGAGGGGAGAGGCAAGGTGGTAGGGAGGAGTAGGAGGAGGAGGAGGAGGGGAGGCAAGGAGGGGGAGGAGGAGGGGAGGGGAGTGCAAGGTGGCGGGAGGAGGGGAGGAGGAGGAGGGAGAGGGGAGGTGGTGCAGGAGGAGGGGAGGAGGAGGAGGAGAGGGGAGAGGCAAGGTGGCAGGAGGAGGAGGAGGAGGGGAGAGGTGAAAGGTGTGGTGCAGGAGGAGGGGAGGAGGAGGAGGAGTGTGGGAGAGGCAGGTGGCAGAGGAGGAGGGGAGGTGGAGGCAAGGTGGCAGGAGAGGAGGAGGAGGAGTGGGGAGGGCAAGGTGTGGTGCAGGAGGAGGGGGAGGAGGAGGGAGGAGGGGAGGCAAGGTGTGGTGCAGGAGGAGGAGGAGGAGGAGGGAGAGGGGGAGGCAAGGGTGCAGGAGGAGTAGGGGAGGAGGAGAAGGGAGAGTCAGAGGCAAGGGGGGTGGGTGAAGGAGGGAGGGGGAGGAGGGAGGGGAGGAGAGGGGGAGGAGGTGTAGGGAGGGGAGAGGGGAGGAGGAGGAGGAGAGGGGAGGTGTGGTAGGAGGAGGAGGAGGAGGAGGGAGAGGCTGGGAGAGGCAAGGTGTGCAGGAGGAGGAGGAGGAGGAGGGAGAGGGAGGCAAGGTGTGGTGCAGGAGGAGGGGAGGAGGAGGAGGAGAGTGAGAGGCAAGGTGTGGTGCAGGAGGAGAGGAGGAGGAGGAGGAGGAGTGGGGAGAGCAAGGTGGTGCAGGAGGAGGAGGAGGAGCAGGAGAGTCTGGGAGGCAAGGTGTGGCAGAGGAGGGGGGAGGAGGGAGAGTGTGGGAGAGGCAAGGTGGTGCAGGAGGAGTAGGGGGAGGAGGAGGAGGGAGAGGGAGAGGCAAGGTGTGGTGCAGGGAGGAGGGGGGAGGGAGGGGAGGAGGGAAGGGGAAGGTGTGGTGCAGGAGGAGGGAGGAGGAGGAGGGAGAGGAGGCAAAGGGGGGTGCAGGAGGAGAGGGGGAGGAGGAGGAGGGAGAGGGGAGAGGCAAGGTGGTAGGAGGAGAGGGGAGAGGAGGAGGGGGAGGGGGAGAGGCAAGGTGGAGGAGGAGTAGGGGGAGGAGGAGGGAGAGTGTGGGAGAGGCAAGGTGTGGTGCAGGAGTAGGGGAGGAGGAGGAGGGAGAGTCTGGGAGAGGCAAGGTGTGGTGCAGGAGGAGTAGGGGAGGAGGAGGAGGGAGAGTCTGGGAGAGGCAAGGTGAGGAGGAGGAGGAGGGGAGAGGGGAGGGCAAGGTGCAGGAGGAGGGGGGAGGAGGAGGAGGGAGAGTCTGGGAGAGGCAAGGTGTGGTGCAGGAGGAGTAGGGGGAGGAGGAGGAGGAGAGCCTGGGAGAGGGCAAGGTGTGGTAGGAGGAGTAGGGGAGGAGGGAGGAGGGAGAGGGAGAGGCAAGGGGTGGTGCAGGAGGAGGGGGAGAGGAGGAGGAGAGTCTGGGAGAGGCAAGGTGTGGTAGGAGGAGGAGGAGGAGGGAGAGGGGAGAGGCAAGGTGTGGTGCAGGAGGAGGGAGGGAGGAGGAGAGTCTGGGAGAGGCAAGGTGTGGTGCAGGAGGAGGAGGAGAGTGTGAGAGAGGCAAGGTGGTGCAGGAGGAGGAGGAGGAGGAGGAGGAGGAGGAGGAGAGGCAAGGTGGTGCAGGAGGAGGGAGGGGAGAGGTGAGAGGCAAGGTGTGGCAGGAGGAGGAGGAGGAGGAGGAGTGTGGAGAGAGGCAAGGTGTGGGCAGGAGGAGGAGGGAGAGTGTGAGAGAGGCAAGGTGTGGTGCAGGAGGAGGAGGAGGAGGAGAGGAGAGATGACAGATGATAATAGGACAAAGAACATGGTGCATTAGTTAATTATGTACATTATATATACTTAATGTATCGTGATGGACGTGAAAAAAAAAAAAAAATAGTAAAACATCATGAATTTTTTTTCATGTTGGGAAGAAAGATGCTGCCAAAATAAAACACAAAAAAAAAATATAAATGATAAGTAAAGAAAAATAAGGGAATATCCAATAATCAAATAGATATTCAAAATGTAGTATAGAGGCATAAATTATTAATGGAAGAAAATGTGATGATTCCACGTCTAATTTTGTCTCCATCACACGACCGATAGACGAAATGAATACACGACCGACAGACGAAACGAATACACGACCGACAGACGAAACGAATACACGACCGACAGACAGAAACGAATACACGACCGACGAACCGAACCGAATACGACCGACAGACGAAGAATACACGACCGACAGACGAACCGAATACACGACCGACAGACGAACCGAATACACGACCGACAGACGACCGAATACACGACCGACGATGAAACGAATACACGACAGACAGACGAAACGAATACGACCGACAGACGAACCGAATACACGACCGATAGACGAAATGAATACGACCGACAGACAAACGAATAAACGACCGACCACTTTTAGCCTGGATGTTTGCGGTGCAGGAGTCATTCATTATTCAGGTACCTGCTCGGTTGGGGTCGAGGTCAATTTCCTCTGCCGAGTCAAACATAATTTTACGTCAATATTCACGGGATTAACAGTGACTATTCGGCATATTACTGAACTCGAGGTGACGAAAATCACATTAAACTACGGTCAGAGGTTAATATTCAAGAAGTCGAAGTCAATATTCATGAGGTCAGGGGTTAGTATTCATGGTCAGGGATCAGTATTCAGAGGTCAGGGTATGGATTCAAGAGATTAGGGTCAATATTCATGAGGTCAGGGTCAGATATTCATGAGATTAGGTTTTTTTTTATATATATCCCCTCCTTCCACCCTACTGCACCTGTCCCACCACACCAACCTCCTCCACCCCCACTGCTTCCACGCCTAGTACATTGGCATCCCTGAGCCTGGCCACTGTTTGTAAACTTTGTGGTCACCGACTCCAACACCCTCTTTCACCATCCTCATTTGCCCTGTGCCTCCTCCTACAGGTCCCCAGCCGTTACCAACACACCTCTCCCCTGACCAGATATCCCTCCTCCTAGTGACAGGCCTGGCACTTGACATTAATAAGGGACCTGCCGCTTTGCCATAAACAGATAAATTGTACCGAGAATTTCCCCCACACACTCATAATTCTGTCACTTTGTAACTTGACAAACCCATGACCCTTCAATCTTACGCCCTTAATGCATGGAGTCATAAATGCAAGCATGAACTTAGCATGCTTCCCCCATAGGCGCTGTAAACGCTTCTGCGCTTCACCTTGCACAGAATGTAATAGGGATTGCCCAATAAATAGCCCCCTCGTGGGCAATCTGTAAAAAAAAAAATCTGTAGATATCACCAGAGCTGGCTGGTTATTGGGCCCATTACATTCTGTGCAAGGTGAACGCAAACGTTACGCCAATAAGCAGCTATCAATACCATGCATAAGCGTCACAAGGGTCAAAAAAAAAAGAAACATATTAAAGAAATCGAGGCGAACGCAAAATAAAGTAATCGTGAGGTCAGGGGTTAAGTATTCAAGGGTCGGGGTTAATATTCAGAGGTCAGGGGTTAATATTCAAGAGGTCAGGGGTTGATATTCAATAGGTCAGGGATCAGTATTCATGAGGTCAGGGGTAAGTATAAGGTCAAGGGTCAGTAGTCCATGAGGTCCAGGGTTAATATTAAGAGGTCAGGGTTAATATTCAAGAGGTCAGGGGTCAGTATTCATGAGGTCAGGGTTAATATTCAAGAGGTCAGGGGTTAATATTCAAGAGGTCAGGGTTAATATTCAAGAGGTCAGGGGTTAATATTCAAGGTCAGGGGTCAGTATTCATGAGGTCAGGGGTTATTATTCAAGAGGTCAGGGGTTAATATTCATGAGGTCAAGGGTCAGTATTCATTAGGTCAGGCGTTAATATTCACGGGGTCAGGGATCAGTATTCATGAGGTCAGGGGTTTGGATTCAAGATGTCAAGGGTCAGTATTCATGAGGTCAGGGGTCAGTATTCATGAGGTCAGGGGTTAGTATTCAACAGGTCAGGGGTTAGTATTCAAGAGCTCACTATTCAAAGTCAGGGTTAGTATTCAAGAGATCAGGGGTCAGTATTCATGAGGTCAGGTTTCAGTATTCAAGAGGTCAGGGGTTAGTATTCAAAAGGTAGGGGTTAGTATTCAACAGGTCAGAGGTCAGTATTCAAGAGATGAGGGTCAGTATTCAAAGAGGGTCAGTATTCATAAGGTCAGTGGTTAGTATTCAGAGGTCAGGGGTTAGTATTCCAAGGTCAGGGGTCAGTATTCAAGAGTTCAAGGGTCAGTATTCAGAGGTCATGGGTCAGTATTGAAGAGGTCAGGGGTCACTATTCAAGAGGTCAGGGGTCAGTATTCACGAGGTCAGGGTTAGTATTCATGAGGTCAAGGGTTTATATTAAAGAGTTCAGGGGTCAGTGTTCAAGAGGTGAGGCGTTATTGTTCTAGAGGTCAGGGTCAGTATTCCAGAGGTCAGGGTCCAATAATAAAGAGTTCAGGTGTCAGTGTTCAAGAGGTGAGGCGTTAATGTTCCAGAGGTCAGGGTCAGTATTCCAGAGGTCAGGGGTCAATATTTAGTATCTGCTCTTGTTATTCGTTGTCGGTCAAGGATCAGTAATTAAATATAGAATTACTAGCGGAACTCCCAGCAGAGTCGCCCCGTCGACAGAGCTGTGACCTTCGTGCTGGTGAAATAACATCTCTCAGTTCTGTGTCCATTGTATACAGCCATGTCATCTTATGCAAATCCATTGGTTGTTCCTGAGCAGCTTACACAAACTTGTAGCCTTTGAACGGTCGTACATACAGACACCCCAGGCATACACACAATACACCCCTGACATACACGCAGACACCCCTGACATACACTGAACACCCCTGACGTACCGAACACACACACACACACTCAGATGGCCTCTGATACCCAACAAGACAAAACACTAACAGTATAATCAATGAAACGGATGAGCAATATAATATACAATAGCGGCTTTATCATCATTTTATTTGTATGTTAGTCACACTTTTTGTTTTATTTGTCTGTTTCCTGGTGTTCCAAGACGTGTTCACACTTTATTACCGGCTGGGTTTAGACAGACGTAGTAATAAGACATGGGTTAAGTTTATTGCGGTCGTCAAGAAAATCTTCACACCACTGCGGCTCGTTTTGTTCACCCATACTTCTAATGCTTTCATCTGATATTCTGCTTGGCTGTAGTAGGGAAAACGACAGAAAGATGGACAGACTTAGAATTTTTCTTTAAACTCAAGCAAAATAATTGTCCAGCTGAACTCTGCAAATTCCTAAGACGGCCTTGGTTTCGTGGCATTTCGATGTTCCGTCAAACGATAACTGTTTAGTACACAAACAGTTACCAGTCACACAAACAATGGTCTGGCTACACATGTCACTCATTGTCACTGTTATGTTTGTAGATTAAGATGCGTATTATAGTTGGTCGTTGGCTAATAGGTGATGAAACTTGAGTAATTTATTGGTGGTTAACATGCGTACTATGGATGCCTTTACCGTAGAATATCTCATTATTACCTTTTATATTAATGTTATTTTAAGTCGTCCATCCTTAGTGAGATGCACAGAGTACCTTTGACCGCCAGATAGGTATAGGAAGTAATAAGTCAGGGTTACTTATATGGAGTAAAGTTATTTATCCTTTGATAGAGAAATAAACGTGGCGATCACTTAATTAAATCACCTTTAAAAAACTCATTTTGTTTCAGTGTGTGTTATTTGTGGAAGATATAATCACACTTTTCCTAGACAAGTATATGAGTTCAATATCTAGGTGACCCGATAACTAAATGTCAAAAAAAAGGAGTTAATTATTTGTCATTTGCAAGTTATTTTGTAATTTCTAGTTTTTCTCTTTTTTTTACAAGGAAGAATATGAAGAATGAGAATTTCTCACTTTATAAGGTATATTTCTTTCAAGAATGATGTTTGCAATGTACAGGTATAAGGTTTTCAATTATCAGTATTTAGGTAAGAATAGAATTAATGGCTGGCTGTAAGTCCTTGCTCGGTTCCATGTATATAGATTAACACTGAACATTTTGTAAATAGTATAATAATGTATCATAGCCACCTGAGGCTAATAACTAAATTACCTCCATCCTGAAGGATATATTATCCTGCTTCTTATGAGCACACAGGGTTTGTATATATTATGTCTCTTATAATGATAATAATGCCCTTAGTTATATGAGCACACAGGCTTGTATACAATTTGTTTGTGTAGAGTCATAATAATGCAAGCAGGAGGGACACGAGAGTTGCAGTAATTTATATGTGGTAGCATTATCATGTTTCTGCAACACCACCACTACATAACTTTAACAAAGCTTTTATGTTTTTATTCAGATAATTGTTGGTTTATGATGAACTTAGTAGAGTGACCAACTAATCCAAACCAAACTTAATTCCGATCGTGAAGCTTTTACCAACTTAATGAACTGAAAAACAACATATATATTGAAGGACATTCTGACAGACGGACAGGGTTAACACTCAGGGTGGGTATGTAGAATGTCGTATCAGTCAGACCAGATCAGGTAATCGCGCGGCAGTACGTGGGAAAATATATAGTTCGGGCCACAATAACACTCCTGACGATAGTCTTGGAGGAAATGTATTGCCTATAAGGTTACCCAGGAAGCTACAGTGTGGCTCTTGGTTAACTGGAATGTGTGTTTATAGAAAAGACTTATTTCATTTGATCATTAATAAGTGTATAACCTTTGGTATATGCAAATAAGAGCTCTTAACGTATTGGTATTTCTGACATACATTTAGAAAAAATGGTAAATGTTATAATATAGCAGTTTTACTCTAATACTGTATATATACAGAGAGAGTTTCATATGTATTTTTTTTTCGTAACTGTTTAATGCATTGTATAAACTTTTATAACGAAGGATCAATGACATAAACTCGTATTTTCACGAACTATTAAAAAATAGTAATTTAAACTGGAAGAGTTTGTATGTCAACGATGGCTGGTGTGTGTGTGTGTGTGTGTGTGTGTGTGTGTGTGTGTGTGTGTGTGTGTGTGTTGTTGTATTACTGTTTGTAAACTCTGAACACTATACTGCATCAGTGAAACTCTCAAATTATACATAACTGTCTGCTGACTCTATGAATATAATTATATGTTCTATCAAAAATATACAAACATATTTCACCATGGCCAGCTTATTTATTGTGATATAGATACTATTTTTAAACATCTGTGGGTAACTTACTCTTGAGTTCTCTAAATATATTTAGTGAAATATGAACAAACGTTGCTTCTATAATTAGTCGCTCGCTGAAAGGTGGAAGACATCAGTCATCATAAATGTTAATTAAGTTCGCCTGAAACAACGCGGGTCAAGAAAAAAAGACGAAATTATAAAAATAAAAAAAACCTAAAAGATTACCGCCTTAGTGTGACCCACAACCTGCGCCTTGTGCCTCCCTCGCTTCTCTCCTTTACTCTGTTTATATCTGGACTACCTCACCCTGGTCATCAAACTGTTTACTGCTAAACTACCCTACACTGGCTATCAAACTATTGTTAATAATTACATTTAAGAAGCCTTAGGTCATTAGCGTCACCATCTCCAACGGCACAAAGTTTAACGATGTGTGTTTCTTCTTAACGAACTTTCCTAAGTAAAAGGACGACTTTAATTCTTACAGTTTAAGTTACTAGTTTTTCCCCTACAGATTGTAGAAACTGAACTTGAAAAATTTTCCTTGAAATTTTTAATGTGAATTTGTGAAGAAAAAATGGAGACGATTGACATATACTAAACATAGGCTTTTTCTGTTACATAGAAGGTATTCGGGTATATAATTATATAATGAGGTGCGTGAGAATCCTGGGTTGCGTGAGGATCCTGGGGTGCGTGAGGATCCTGGGGTGCGTGAGGATCCTGGGGTGCGTGAGGATCCTGGGGTGCGTGAGGATCCTGGGATGCGTGAGGATCCTGAGGTGCGTGAGGATCCTGGGGTGCGTGAGGATCCTGGGGTGCGTGAGGATCCAGGGTGCGTGAGGATCTTGACGTACCTGGGGATCCTAAGGTGCGTAGAAATCCTAGGGTGCTTGAGGATGACTAGGTGCGTGTGGATACAAAGGTGAGGATCATATAATATGGACCGGGATTTCTTTAAAAAATAATATATATTAATTTTTTATTCATATAATTTTCATCTAGTGGCTGGCTTATAACTGGAGCTCGTGAGAATTTAGAGCTAAAATATTCACCCTACTGAAAGGTTGATGAGAAAGAAAGAAAAGAAAAGCTCTGGGGTTGTGAATTTTTCAAGTAGTAAAACCGCGGCACATAATTATCATTCAAGGGAGTTAAGGGTCTTGGGACTTGCCTGTAAATTAAGGTTTAAGCAGTTAAGGGCCGTAAGACCTCTGCCTTATTATTTGTATTTCTCAAGTTTGTGTAACATTCACCAACATCGTGTCGTTCCTTAGTGACGTAGTTTTTTAATAATTGTTGTCTTGAATATTAAGTTTAAGCAAGTGTTTACAGAAATATAAAAAAAAAATGACGTGTCTAGGTTCATTTCTTTCATCGTGACGTCAAAAACAGTTATTAGGAGTCTTGTGACGTCAACAACACGTTAACTATGAGACTTGAGACGTCATCAGTATCTAGACAGCTTATGACGTAAACAGCAATAGCTAGTAACCTCTTAACATCACATTATTCATTCACCGTAAAAACATAATATTCATTTCGGTGGTAGTAAGAACCCCTGATTTTAACACTTTAAACCTCTTGACTTTATCATCCATCAACAGGGAGGTGGAGTAAGAAAACGTGAATACTAATGGAGTTATATATTAATACATTAATACAGGCAACACTACTGCTGGTGCTGAGTTACTGCAGCTGATTGACTATTGAACGTGTTGACGACTATCTTATGCCTCAACCCGATAAGATCTTAAGAAATTATTAATAGCAATATGTTAAAAGTTGTATGTGTGAGTCAGGCGGCCGACTGTGTGTGTGTGTGTTGGGAGGGGGTGTTACGTCACACTCTTACTTCCCTCAAGGAGTTTATTAATAAAACGACCCTTCCTGGGGTTCTTTATGTATACCTGGTAATATTCTCTCTCTCTCTCTCTCTCTCTCTCTCTCTCTCTCTCTCTCTCTCTCTCACACACACACACACACAACTACTACACTGCCTCTGCCACCCAGAGGTCCACATATTCACTTTTCCACCATGGCTACACCCCAACGCACCTTCTACCTCAGCCCCCCACCCCAGCGCACCTCTTCCTCCATGGCTCCACTCACACATTCCCAACCATTTGGGATACGAAGATAGAAACAATAATCCAGAGTTACTATAATTGTAGTGTGTATTTTGGTCATCATATCCTGGTCAACATACCTCCTCACAGCGTTCGATCCCAGTCAGGTGATACTGTAGTCAAGATTTCTTTGTGATATTTTTCTTATCTAGCCCCAGTAATATACAGATTGAGCATAAAGTCTTTCCTGGTTACAAACATTTATTACACAAAACATATACTAGGTACAAACATACATTTTTGCAACAAATATGCGAAAAAAACTCTATGAATTCGTCTACACAATGCTACAACATTCATGTTTCTATTTAGAATGGTCTTCGAGATATGATTTTCATAATCATATCTTATATATACTCATATATAACAACCAAGGGTGAGAAATAAATTATATTTTAAAATTGCTTGTATTATTGACCACAGGGCCAAGAGCTCATCATCCACCCTCCCGCGTCCGCTGCAGTAACGTGTTGGTTGTGCTGATCTACCTACTCTCACATGTTGCGGAAACACACAATTTACCGAAGAAAATTTGAAAAAGAATGAACAGAGTTTATTAGTTGAAAAATCCAAGAATCCTGCAAATATACCCGACAGTTAAAAGCAATACGTAACTA
>NW_024719443.1:0-12677 GCF_018991925.1 Homarus americanus
CAATCTTAAGGTGAAATGAGCTGGGGTGGCTAATCTTCAGGTGATGTCAATAATAACTTCTTCTGAACACTGCACAAACAAACAGCACTTTTGGACAGGTGACGAAAGATGGGATTGTGCAGAAGAGACAGTAAAGACTTGAAAATTGGGTCGGAATTGAATGTGGAGGAAATGTGTTGAAATAGTGAGGAGGCAGTAATGAACGAGGTGTGGAGCCTGTAAGGACCACACCATAAATGTTCTTTAAACGAAGGGTAACAGAAAACATCCTCTTCTGGTGGTTTGAAGGTTATATCCATGTTATTTTGGCGACCATCCTTGGTCTTAAGTTAAACCTTCAGTTACGTAACGTTAGATCAACTTACACGTCTTAGGAAACCTGGACCGTGTCTGAGGAATGTGTTGGTGGGGAGATGACGTGGGCAGTTTCTCTCACCAGTACAGCGGGGCAGTTTATCAAGGTCTCGAAAACGTTCACTTTGTCTTGTAAGACTCGGTAAATGATCCAGCAACAAAGAGAAACGTACATTTGCTTAACGAAACGAGAGCAGAACAAATAAGTCCAAGAGGTTGTTCTTACAACAGGACCCGGGAAGTGGACGTTTTTGAAACTAATTTAAACAAACAGACGGCGCGGAAAGACAAACATCATGACATTGATACAAGTCAAGTGTTGTAACTGGGGTGCGCTATTCACAAGAAAGGCTGAGTTGTAGAGCAAACAGAGAGCTACTTCAGACCCGAGCTTCAAGCCTCGTCCAATTCACCGCCCAGTTCCTGTGTTGCCCACCAAGTTGGCTCCAACCCGGAGGAATTTGTTTTTGCGTAGGAATTGCCTGCGTGAATGCCACCTTGATGAATCCTGATAACTCTGCATTCACATGGTAACAAGAGCGAGGTGATTGGTGCTGCCGAGAGCATGACGGAACCAAGCCATCATCATCATCATCTCCCTGGCGCACAAATCAGGGAAGTTGTCTCCAGCAAATGGCAGAAGGTTCTTTAGGTGGAACAAGTATCTCAAGATATACATTCCAGGGGAAGGATGTTGATACGGCACAGGTGTTGCACGGTCCTGGTAGGGGAGTGGGAGAAAAAGAAGACGGGATTGGCAAATACTGATGAGCAGGTGGGATAGAAAGCAAGAAAGAAAGGAAAGTGAAGGAAGGGAGGGAAGAGGGGAGAGGTGCCACAGCTGAACTAGCAAGAACGTGTGTTGACATTGGTGAATTATCGCCTGAGTTTCCTGACTACATCTTGCGCTGTCTGCCACTGGTGGGCTGGTGAGTGTGCGGTGGCGGGGGCAAAGACTCACCTGGCCAGGTACGACATGGTGTACAGTTACTTGTTGACCGTTTACCTACAGCTGGGTTAATTAACGAAGAGAGACACGGTGGGGAGGGGATAGAACAGTTCACTGTAAACATAGGGGCCAGAGCCTCCCTAACCTGTTGCCAGCAAGTGCGAGAGACCTCCTAAAACACTTTAATGGAAACCTTCAGGAGGAGATTTTGTGAGCTACTTCACAGTGTGTATAATGAGTCACCCGAAGCGCTGCATATTAAAACAGTCTGGTAAACGAGCCGACATGAAGGCAGCATGAGTGAGGACCACTGGGAGGGGAGAGAAAAGCCTCAGTGAAAACAACGTCCGGTAAGCGCCAGGGTTCATGAGGAGCGGCGGCGGAGGCGAGGCTAACTACGCACTAACACATCTCCATCATTTCATGTTTTAATTGCTGTAGCTGACAATCATACTCGACTCGGAGGGGTTGCCAAGGTGAAAGGGCCTGAGCGAGATCACTTGACGAGACACAACTTATTTCTGGATTTTCTGCTGGAAATTATAAAGATGCTTGTGATCCCTCATACGACGCAGGTAAATATAGAAATACTTCCGACAAACACCACCAAGTTGTGAATCGTGAATTATGTCTTAATGATAGTCGGTACACTCAGAGGCCAGGGGTCGGATACTCTTAAGTCGCCCATTGTGTTACATTATTTCCGTAACAGAGAAGAGGACACGTTCACTTCCATGAGGTGTTCATGGCTACCATCATCACTACACATCATCCCTATAGTTCACATCAACACTACACAGTTCACATCATTACTACACAGTTCATAGCATCATGACACGTCATCACTATGGTTCACATCATCACTACACAGTTCATAGCAACATGACACATCATCACTATAGTTCACATCATCACTACACAGTTCATACCATCATGACACATCATCACTATAGTTCACATCATCATTACACAGTTAACATCATCACTAAACATACACTAAAGTTACATCATCACTACACAGTTAACATCATCACTAAAGTTTCATCATCACTACACAGTTAACATCATCACTACACAGTCCATAGCATCATGAAACATCATCACTATAGCTCGCATCATCACTATAGCTCGCATCATCACTATAGCTCACGTCATCACTACACAATTAACATCATCACTAAAGTTCGATCATCACGACACAGTTCATAGCATCATGAAACATCATCACTATAGCTCACATCATCACTATAGCTCACGTCATCACTACACAATTAACATCATCACTAAAGTTCCATCATCACTACACAGTTCATAGCATCATGAAACATCATCACTATAGTTCACATCATCACTATAGCTCACGTCATCACTACACAATTAACATCATCACTAAAGTTCCATCATCACTACACAGTTCATAGCATCATGAAACATCATGAATATAGCTCACATCATCACTATAGCTCACGTCATCACTACACAATTAACATCATCACTAAAGTTCCATCATCACTACACAGTTCATAGCATCATGAAACATCATCACTAAAGCTCACATCATCACTATAGCTCGCATCATCACTATAGCTCACGTCATCACTACACAATTAACATCATCACTAAAGTTCCATCATCATTACACAGTTCATAGCATCATGAAACATCATCACCGAAGAGGACACTCCCTTGGAGGTGGTCACCGAAGAGGACACTCCCTTGGAGGTGGTCACCGAAGAGGACACTCCCCTGGAGGTGGTCACCGAAGAGGACACTCCCTTGGAGGTGGTCACCGAAGGGGACACTCCCGAAGAAGTGCCCCGTAGAGCTCCTGCCCAAAAGCTCCGGGCCAATAGGCCTCCTCACCAGGCCAAGAATACCTTGGTCCCAGGGGCCAAAGGTCATCTCAAATCATACGTTGAGCACCGAGCATACATGGTCGCTGAAGCCCGTAAAGCTGCTGCCCAACAGGGCCGGGCCATGGCCAATGAGCACCGCCTGAAAACTCGGACCAAGAATACCTTGGTCCCAAGGGCCACCGAAGAGGATACTCCCCAAGAAGTGCCCCGTAGAGCTGCTGCCCAAATGTTCCGGGCCAATAGGCCTCTTCACCAGGCCAAGAATACCTTGGTCCCAGGAGCCAAAGGTAATCTCAAATCAAAGGCTGAGCACCCAACTAACACGGTCGCTGAAGCCCGTAAAGCTGCTGCCCAACAGGCCCGGGCCATGGCCAAGGAGCGCCGCCTGAAAACTGCATGAAACAAAAGTGATTATTAATCCACGTTTTTTTCTTTTTGTTTATGTTTTTGTGTAAACTAAAAATGAAGTATAAATTAATATTATTTGTATTATTACTCCACAAATAACTTATAAAGCATCTCCTGCATACAATTCTTACTGCACTTACTTATATCACATATATACAGAACTGGTAATACCTGGGTATAAATAACACTTTAAAATAGCCCAACTCTCATACACAAACATATCACTCACCGGGGTATTCTGTCTTGCTGTCCAAGCATTTTCCTAGTTTAAGGCCAACAATATATATATATATATATATATATATATATATATATATATATATATATATATATATATATATATATATATATATATATATATATATATATAAACATATATGCTTTAAACCACAAGGAAAGAAGAAAACACGAAGTCCCCAAGCGCTTTCGTGTAATTCACATCTTCAGGGGTGAGTTAACTTTTGAGAAAAGGAAAGGGTAAAGGAAAGAGAGAGAGAGAAGGCCATCAATAGTAATCATTCGGGAAGTTTAGCTGTGAAAGATAAAATTACACTCAGTCTAATTGAACTGCCGCGTCTATGCCAGAGTTTACTACAAAGTCCCTAGTGTGTCTCCCCCCCCTCTCTCTCTCTCTCTTTCTCTCTCTCACACACACACACACACACACACACACACACACACACAGGGTGACCCGGTCCAGCACGTGTCATAGACCACAGCTGGGGTGGGGAGGACAAGAATTTAATACCAGCCTCCAGGGGTAAAAGTGAATTTCATTGGTAAAAAATGGGAGACAGTTACTTATAATGTGAGTTAGGCAGTTAGGCAGAACGGCAGGCAGGCACATACATACATACATACACACATACATACATACATACATTCATAAATACATACATACATACATACATACGTACATACATACATACATACATACATACATACATACATACGTACATACATACATACATACATACATACATACACACATACATACATACATACATATATATATATATACATACATATATATATATATATATATATATATATATATATATATATATATATATATACATACATGCATGCATGCATACATAAAGGGGAGACAATTTGTGAAATAAAAGAGATGAGAGGAGGGGGAGACATCATCCTACACTCAGAATATGGTCTGACAGCCAAGACGTGACCTACCTACTATCACACATCATGTCTGTCTGTGTGGCAGGGAGGGAAGACAGGGAGACTAGGGAGGGCAGGGAGGAGAGAGGGGGAATAGTAGGGAGGGTAGGGAGGAGAGGAGAGGGATAGTAGGGAGGGCAGGGAGGAGAGGGGAGAGATAGTGGGGAGGGAAGATAAGGAGATCATCACTACACAGTTCATAGCATCACTATACATCATCACTATAGTTCACATCATAACTACTCAGTTCATAGTGTCACTACACATCATCACTACACAGTTCACAGCATCACTATACATCACCACTATAGTTCACATCATAACTACATAGTTCATAGTATCACTAAACATCATCAGTATAGTTCACATCATAACTACACAGTTCATAGTATTACTACACACCATCACTACACAGTTCATAGCATCACTATACATCATCACTATAGTTCATATCATAACTACACAGTTCATAGAATAACTACACATCATCACTACACAGTTCAGAGCATCGCTATACATCATCACTATAGTTCATATCATAACTACACAGTTCATATTATCACTACACAGCATCACTACACAGTTCATAGCATCACGATACATCATCACTATAGTTCACGTCAAAACTACATAATTCTTAGTATCACTACACATCATCACTACACAGTTCATAGCATCACTATACATCATCACTATAGTTCATATCATAACTACACAGTTCATAGTATCACTACACATCATCACTACACAGTTCATAGTATCACTACACAGTTCATAGTATCACTACACAGTTCATAGTATCACTATACATCATCACTATAGTTCATATCATAACTACACAGTTCATATTATCACTATACAGCATCACTACACAGT
Organism: Homarus americanus; assembly: GCF_018991925.1. Lineage (NCBI taxonomy): Eukaryota > Metazoa > Arthropoda > Malacostraca > Decapoda > Nephropidae > Homarus > Homarus americanus. The sequence continues at coordinate 5,626 of NW_024719443.1, forward strand.
TCATAGCATCACGATACATCATCACTATAGTTCACGTCAAAACTACACAATTCTTAGTATCACTACACATCATCACTACACAGTTCATAGCATCACTATACATCATCACTATAGTTCATATCATAACTACACAGTTCATTGTATCACTACACATCATCACTACACAGTTCATAGCATCACTATACATCATCACTACAGTTCATATCATAACTATGCAGTTCATAGTATCACTACACATCATCACTACACAGTTCATAGCATCACTATACATCATCACTATAGTTCACATCATAACTACATACTTCATAGTATCACTACACATCATCACTGCACAGTTCATAGCATCACTATACATCATCACTATAGTTCACATCATAAGTACATAGTTCATAGTATCACTATGCATCATCACTATAGTTCATATCATAACTACACAGTTCATAGTATCACTACACATCATCACTACACAGTTCATAGCATCACTATACATCATCACTATAGTTCACGTCAAAACTACACAATTCTTAGTATCACTACACATCATCACTACACAGTTCATAGCATCACTATACATCATCACTATAGTTCATATCATAACTACACAGTTCATAGTATCACTACACATCATCACTACACAGTTCATAGTATCACTATACATCATCACTATAGTTCATATCATAACTACACAGTTCATAGTATCACTACACAGTTCATAGTATCACTATACATCATCACTATAGTTCATATCATAACTGCACAGATCATAGTATCACTACACATCATCACTACACAGTTCATAGCATCACTACACATCATCACTACACAGCTCATAGTATCACTACACATCATCTCTACACAGTTCATAGCATCACTACACGTCATCACTGCAGTTTACATCATCACTCAGCTCTGTAGTAGCGGGTAACCTCTTACTACATTCTTTCACAAGTGCCTGAGGAATCTAGGGCTCCTGGGGTGCCTTTATTATATATATATATAAAACATTTTCTTTCCAAATTGTGCGATCAGTACAAAAGATTTTTACAAGAAGCCAACGTCATCACTATAGCATAAGAAAGTTGTCTTTACCCCCAAATTTCAATTTCATATACTGTTCTTCCCTCATCACCACCCCCAGAAAGTTAGATAAAGATGAGTGAATTCGATACAGATGTAGAGTACCTGGGGACCTATCACCCATATTACAAAAGTTTAAGAATGCTTCTCCTTGAAGAAGTGTGCCTGATAATGGAAAACACAAGTCGTCCTTTCGGCCAGCGTGTCCTGTATGTCGAAGAGGACTACTTACAGTACCTGCCTCCTCTGGTACCCGGTGAGGGAGTGTTCCTAGTGGTGTCACTGGGAGAGGATGTTTTCCACTGTGTATCCATGTACCGGTGTCCCGATGGCCGGTACCTCTACCACGACTCCACACCCCGGCCAGTACATGTTTGCTTTCATGAATACGTGGACCGTCACGGCATCCCCTACGAGGATGTATCAGTTGTACAAGCAATAGTTCAACAGCCATTGTACCAGACCTGCGCCTTCCACGCACTCGTCTTCCTCGACTACGTTACGAGTTGTGAGTTAGACGACTCATGGCTCATAATGCACCATTTTAAGAGACAAATGGGACGACATACTGAGAGGACCGCCATACTCCGCGTCCTGAGAATGATCCACGAGCTACCTTTTGACATCGACATGTCTGCTCACTGGACCGGATACAACAGTCTTTTGCCCTCCTACACCCCGGTCCACACTCACAACGTGCTCAGATGTCGCGCCCAGAGGTATGGCCGGTTCTACGATGTTGGCACCGGCTGATTCATCCCCCACTCATTTATTCACTATCATATCAGCCATTCATCGCATAACCCGTCCAAAAACCAAAACAACAACACCAAGAAAAAGAAGACAGTAGGCCATCAGAGTAATAAAGTGCAAGAATGATGACCAAGAATAAAAAACCCCTCAAGAATGACTCAGAAGAACAAAGAAGACAGCAGCTCCGGCCGAAATAGCCGAAAGGCGAAGTGGCCAGATATTCTAAAACAACAACTCCACATATCAAGAAGCCCTCAACACACTGACCCTTTCGACTCTCACTGACCATCACCACGACCTCATCTGCAAATTTGGTAAGAAGCTTCTACACCATCCTCGACACCGGCTCCTACTACCACCTGAGATCCCTAGTCCGAGAATTGCTGTTCGACACCACAACCGCATCCAGCCCATACGTGCACGAACTGATCGCTGTAAGAACAGCCCAGTCCCAACCATTGTAAAAATTATCAATAACTTGTAATAAATCAGTGTATTCACTCCCAGTAAACACTGCTCCTTACACTATCACTATGTTGAAATAAACTGTAGTTTGAGCTTTTCCCCATCTAGTTTTTATATGTCTTATTTGTGTCACTTATGTTACTTGTATATTATTTGTAATTCGTAATCCATTCCCCAAATATGTAACTGTATATTTTCAGCCTTCTGGCTGCCAAGCTCTTTCAATAAACCGTTAATTATTATTATTATTGTTACACACACACACACACACACACACACACACACACCGCAACCACATCCAGCCCATGCGTGCACGAACTGATCGCTATAAGAACAGCCCAGTCCCAACCATTGTAAAAATTATCAATAACTTGTAATAAACCAGTGTATTCACTCCCAGTAAACACTACTCCTTGCACTATCACTATGTTGAAATGCACTGTAGTTTGAGCTTTTCCCCATCTAGTTATTATATATCTTATTTGTATCACTTATGTTACTTGTATATTATTTGTAATTCGAAACCCATTCCCCAAATATGTAACTGTATATTTTCAGCCTTCTGGCTGCCAAGGTCTTTCAATAAACCGTTAATTATTATTATTAGACAGCTACCAAACAGGGAGGTACTACCGCCTGGGAAGATATTGGAAGCAAAATGTATTCTAATGGTAGACCCTGCTGCTATATGGCATCACGAAAATTGTGACCAAGTCCCAGTTGAGGGAAAATGGGCTGTTATTGTTACCTGTTTTGATGGGAGGGGTGTTGCAAAGTTTCTCTCTCACTCTTTTTTCTCTCCCTCTTCATTTCTCTTCCTCCTCCTCGTCTCTCTCTCTCTCTCCCTCTCTCCTCCTTTCATGTCACGAGGATGTATCAGTTGTACAAGCAATAGTTCAACAGCCATTGTACCAGACCTGCGCCTTCCACGCACTCGTCTTCCTCGACTACGTTACGAGTTGTGAGTTAGACGACTCATGGCTCATAATGCACTGTTTTAGGAGACAAATGGGACGACATACTGAGAGGACCGCCATACTCCGCGTCCTGAGAATGATCCACGAGCTCCCTTTTGACATCGACATGTCTGCTCACTGGACCGGATACAACAGTCTTTTGCCCTCCTACACCCCGGTCCACACTCACAACGTGCTCAGATGTCGCGCCCAGAGGTATGGCCGGTTCTACGATGTTGGCACCGGCTGATTCATCCCCCACTCATTTATTCACTATCATATCAGCCATTCATCGCATAACCCGTCCAAAAACCAAAACAACAACAACAAGAAAAAGAAGACAGAAGGCCATCAAAGTAATAAAGTGCAAGAATGTTGACCAAGAATAAAAAACCCCTCAAGAATGACTCAGAAGAACAAAGAACCAACATCATCACTACATCACTACCAACATCTTCACTACACTACCAACATCATCATTACATCACTACCAATGTCTTCACTACACTACCAACATCATCACTACATCACTACCAACATCTTCACTACACTACCAACATCATCACTACCAACATCTTCACTACACTACCAACATCATCACTACCAGCATCATCACTACCAACATCTTCACTACACTACCAACATCATCACTACCAACATCTTCACTACACTACCAACATCATCACTACCAACATCTTCACTACACTACCAACATCATCACTACCAACATCATCACTACCAACATCTTCACTACACTACCAACATCATCACTACCAACATCTTCACTACACTACACTACCAACATCATCACTACATCACTACCAACATCTTCACTACACCACCAACATCATCACTACATCACTACCAACATCTTTACTACACTACCAACATCATCACTACCAACATCTTCACTACACTACCAACATCATCACTACCAACATCATCACTACCAACATCTTCACTACACTACCAACATCATCACTACCATCATCTTCACTACACTACACTACCAACATCATCACTAAATCACAACCAACATCTTCACCACACCACCAACGTCATCACTATAGCATAAGAAAGTTGTCTTTACCCCCAAATTTCAATTTCATATACTGTTCTTCCCTCATCACCACCCCCAGAAAGTTAGATAAAAATGAGTGAATTCGATACAGATGTAGAGTACCTGGGGACCTATCACCCATATTACAAAAGTTTAAGAATGCTTCTCCTTGAAGAAGTGTGCCTGATAATGGAAAACACAAGTCGTCCTTTCGGCCAGCGTGTCCTGTATGTCGAAGAGGACTACTTACAGTACCTGCCTCCTCTGGTACCCGGTGAGGGAGTGTTCCTAGTGGTGTCACTGGGAGAGGATGTTTTCCACTGTGTATCCATGTACCGGTGTCCCGATGGCCGGTACCTCTACCACGACTCCACACCCCGGCCAGTACATGTTTGCTTTCATGAATACGTGGACCGTCACGGCATCCCCTACGAGGATGTATCAGTTGTACAAGCAATAGTTCAACAGCCATTGTACCAGACCTGCGCCTTCCACGCACTCGTCTTCCTCGACTACGTTACGAGTTGTGAGTTAGACGACTCATGGCTCATAATGCACCATTTTAAGAGACAAATGGGACGACATACTGAGAGGACCGCCATACTCCGCGTCCTGAGAATGATCCACGAGCTACCTTTTGACATCGACATGTCTGCTCACTGGACCGGATACAACAGTCTTTTGCCCTCCTACACCCCGGTCCACACTCACAACGTGCTCAGATGTCGCGCCCAGAGGTATGGCCGGTTCTACGATGTTGGCACCGGCTGATTCATCCCCCACTCATTTATTCACTATCATATCAGCCATTCATCGCATAACCCGTCCAAAAACCAAAACAACAACACCAAGAAAAAGAAGACAGTAGGCCATCAGAGTAATAAAGTGCAAGAATGATGACCAAGAATAAAAAAACCCTCAAGAATGACTCAGAAGAACAATGAAGACAGCAGCTCCGGCCGAAATAGCCGAAAGGCGAAGTGGCCAGATATTCTAAAACAACAACTCCACATATCAAGAAGCGCTCAACACACTGACCCTTTCGACTCTCACTGACCATCACCACGACCTCATCTGCAAATTTGGTAAGAAGCTTCTACACCATCCTCGACACCAGCTCCTACTACCACCTGAGATCCCTAGTCCGAGAATTGCTGTTCGACACCACAACCGCATCCAGCCCATACGTGCACGAACTGATCGCTATAAGAACAGCCCAGTCCCAACCATTGTAAAAATTATCAATAACTTGTAATAAATCAGTGTATTCACTCCCAGTAAACACTGCTCCTTACACTATCACTATGTTGAAATGAACTGTAGTTTGAGCTTTTCCCCATCTAGTTTTTATATGTCTTATTTGTGTCACTTATGTTACTTGTATATTATTTGTAATTCGTAACCCATTCCCCAAATATGTAACTGTATATTTTCAGCCTTCTGGCTGCCAAGCTCTTTCAATAAACCGTTAATTATTATTATTACACACACACACACACACACACACACACACACACACACACACACACACACACACACACACACACACACACACACCAACCACATCATGCCCATGCGTGCACAGACTGATCATATATAAGAACAGCCAGTCCCAACCATTGTAAAAATTATCAATAACTTGTAATAAACCAGTGTATTCCCTCCCAGTAAACACTACTCCTTGCACTGTCACTATGTTGAAATGCACTGTAGTTTGAGCTTTTCCCCATCTAGTTATTATATATCTTATTTGTATCACTTATGTTACTTGTATATTATTTGTAATTCGAAACCCATTCCCCAAATATGTAAGAGGTTGTTCTTACAACAGGACCCGGGCAGTGGACGTTTTTGAAACCAATTTAAACAAACAGACGGCGCGGAAAGACAAACATCATGACATTGATACAAGTCAAGTGTTGTAACTGGGGTGCGCTATTCACAAGAAAGGCTGAGTTGTAGAGCAAACAGAGAGCTACTTCAGACCCGAGCTTCAAGCCTCGTCCAATTCACCGCCCAGTTCCTGTGATGCCCACCAAGTTGGCTCCAACCCGGAGGAATTTGTTTTTGCGTAGGAATTGCCTGCGTGAATGCCACCTTGATGAATCCTGATAACTCTGCATTCACATGGTAACAAGAGCGAGGTGATTGGTGCTGCCGAGAGCATGACGGAACCAAGCCATCATCATCATCATCTCCCTGGCGCACAAATCAGGGAAGTTGTCTCCAGCAAATGGCAGAAGGTTCTTTAGGTGGAACAAGTATCTCAAGATATACATTCCAAGGGAAGGATGTTGATACGGCACAGGTGTTGCACGGTCCTGGTAGGGGAGTGGGAGAAAAAGAAGACGGGATTGGCAAATACTGATGAGCAGGTGGGATAGAAAGCAAGAAAGAAAGGAAAGTGAAGGAAGGGAGGGAAGAGGGGAGAGGTGCCACAGCTGAACTAGCAAGAACGTGTGTTGACATTGGTGAATTATCGCCTGAGTTTCCTCACTACATCTTGCGCTGTCTGCCACTGGTGGGCTGGTGAGTGTGCGGTGGCGGGGGCAAAGACTCACCTGGCCAGGTACGACATGGTGTACAGTTACTTGTTGACCGTTTACCTACAGCTGGGTTAATTAACGAAGAGAGACACGGTGGGGAGGGGATAGAACAGTTCACTGTAAACATAGGGGCCAGAGCCTCCCTAACCTGTTGCCAGCAAGTGCGAGAGACCTCCTAAAACACTTTAATGGAAA
>NW_024719444.1:0-12112 GCF_018991925.1 Homarus americanus
ACAATTGGAAACAGGAACTAGTCAATCCACTGTTTACCATGGTGAGATGTATCAAGTGAAACATGTATATGGGGCAAGTGTCAAGATCACAAGATGTTGTAATCGCTAGACTAAGGTTAGGATATAAGTACCTCTGGCAGTATGTCCCTCAGGCAGATGTGAACAAGACTTAATGTTAGGTGTGTGGCCAGACATATGGCCACACACTCTAGCACTACGTCCTCGACTGTGTGAAGATAGAACCTTTTTGTGACAGACACTGTAATGTGCTTGAATGCCTTTCATGAAGATGTGAATAACAATATATATGAAGTATGCCTCACACTGCAGTATGCCCCCTCACACGGGTATGGAGTCAACTTCTTTGTCCACAAGTAAACAAACAATATACTGGAAATACCTCGTAGCATTTAATGGCATAATAATCCTGACCACGGGGGACTGTTATACACACCATTAAGTGACCTCTATTCTGTAAACTTTTTTGTGCTGCCGCCCACAGGAGGAGTATAGGGTGCACAACAAACTAGCCGCTGTCTGTAACAAAATGCATTCAATTCAGTCCGGTGGTGGTTGCTAACACGTCCATGAGCCTATGGAGTACCATCGTCGTGTGTGTGTGTGTGTGTGTGTGTGTGTGTGTGTGTGTGTGTGTGTGTGTGTGTGTGTGTCAGTTTATAGTGATGTAAGAACCTCTTCCTCACCAAAACATTCTTTTAGCTCCCCGTAACTCCTCTCCTCCTCCTCCTCCTCCTCCTCCTCCTCCTCCTCCTCCCTCATCATAACTCTCCCTCTCCCTCCTCTTCCTCCCTCTCCATAAATCTCCTCCCTCTCCAAAACTCTCTCCTCCTTTTCCCTCCCCTATAATTCATCTCCTCCTCCCTCAAAACCACATCCTTCAAGAAGTATAAAGATGTTTACACCAAATCCTCTCTCTCTCTCTCTCTCTCTCTCTCTCTCTGGCAAGGATGTAGTTCGTCACCTTTTCACTTGTTTAATCAATCTTGCGTCACTTCTCACATGTCGAGCGTATTTAAGTCAAGAGGAAATCTGCCATTTTTTCCCCAGGTGTTGTGTCTGCCACTCTATATACTCGTAGGTCTGTGTCTGCCACTCTCAGTACGTCTCAGAGTGCCACAAGCCTTCCTTCTCTATCAATGCCATTATTGATGCCAAAGACGTTCTCACTTTTAGCTTTGGTCATTCTAATATGTCTTTGATCATTCTCCCTTTAATTATTTTGTCATTCTGACTCGTATATCTTTAACACTAGCTTATTTTTCATCATTCTAACCCCTAATCATTCGCCATTCTAACTTCACTTTTGGTCAATTTATTCTTGACTTGTGATCATTCTAGTACCAGACAGCTACCAAACAGGGAGGTACTACCGCTTGGGAAGATATTGGAAGCATAATGTTTTATGTAATGGTAGACTCTGCTGTCATATGTGACCAAGTCCCAGGTTGCTCATCTGACTTTCTACCTCATTTACACACAATTGCAGGGTTTCAAGTGTTTCTCTTACTTGGACAACACAACATACATATATTGTTTCTCACTCTTGATCTTTTTTTCATTTTTGTATTTCTTTATTATTATTATTATTATTATTATTATTATTATTATTATTATTATTATTATTATTATTATTATTATTATTATTATTATTATTATTATTATTATTATTATTATTATTATTATTATTATTATAATTATTATTATTATTATTATTATTATTATTATTATTATTATTATTATTATTATTATTATTATTATTATTATTATTATTATTATTATTATTATTATTATTATTATTATTACATTTACGCCCCCCAGGCCCCGATGTGGGTCAGTGACCTGTGCCCGGGTGGGTTAATCCCCGTAAAAAAACAAAAAACAAACATCATTCTACTCCTGACTTGTGATCATTCTAGCACCTCATCATTCTCCCCAACGCAATAAACACCAGTTCTCCAACTCAACAACCATTCTAACGTATCCTAACTATCTTTTATAATCATTCTACCTCTCTTCCTCACTTCTCTCTCACCAATATAATCATTCTCTCATCTGTGTTCACCTGTGCTCACCTGTGTTCACCTGTGTTCACCTTTTATGTAGCTCACCTGCCTCTTAACACTGGCGAGAGTCTTAAATTATTCTCTGTTGTTTTCTTTTTTATTCTAATTTTATTCATCTCGTTTACGTATTTTTAGGGAGGGTCGTTTATTGGGGGTCGGATTTTGGGGGGTCGTTCTTCGGGGGTCGTATTTTGGGGGGTCGTTTTTTTGGGGTCATTTTCGGGGGTTCGTTTTTTCCGGATGGTCTGGAACGTTTTTGGGGGTCGTTTTTGAGGTCATTTCGGGGGGTTCGTTTTCGGAGGGTCGTGTTTGGGGTCGTTCTTGGGGGGTTCGTATTTTTGGGGGGTCGTTTTTTTTAGGGGGGTCGTTTTTTGGGGAGTCGTTGTTCTTAGGGGGTCGTATTTTTTAGGGGGGGTCGTTTTTTGTGGGGGGGGGTCGTTTTTGTTTATTTTATCATGTTGATGTTTTGTATTTTGGTCTGTACGTTTCACCAAGACTATTACTATTCATTCACCAGTATCAGGGTACACAGACTTCAAGAGTCTAGTGACCACAGTCTGCCAACAATGACCTCATCTTCCTGCTCCTGCTCTTCCTGCTCCTCCTCCTCCTCCTCTTCTTCCTCCTTTCTTCCCTCCTTCAACACTCTCCAACACACATTCACCAAGAGAGAGACAAAGAGAGAGAGAGAGAGTGTGTGTGTGTGTGTGTGTGTGTGTATGTGTGTGTGTATAAAAAGATTAAAGGCAGGTTGGTCTGTATTTGCCTCTTCTGTTCTTGCTGTACCAGGAAATTGGATCTTGGGGAGTGACAGTGAGGGTCTCAGGGCGTTACAGTGAAGGTCAGGGCGTTACGGTGAGGGTCAGGGCGTTACGGTGAGGGTCAGGGCGTTACAGTGAAGGTCAGGGCGTTACGGTGAGGGTCAGGGCGTTACGGTGAGGGTCAGGGCGTTACGGTGAGGGCTGGGAGTTACGTAGGAAGGTCAAAGGTAAGGGATGAGATTTCGTCTTGGCTTCTCTCTACGTCTCTCTCTCTCTCTTTCTGTCTCTCTCTTTCTCTCTTTCCGTCTGTTTGTTTGTCTCCCCTTCTCTCCTCCTGTCTCTCCCTTCCTCTCTCCCCATCTCTGTCTCTATCTCTCTCTCTCTACACAGTTCTGAGGATCATGGAGCAGTATCGTCTCTCTCGTCATCATTTTTGTCACACGATTCGCCAAACTTATTTTATTTTCCCTTTGAGAACGATGACTTAACCTTTTCGTCCTGAGGGGCTCACTGCAGTACTGTCAAATGTCGTCCCTGTTTCTACCCCTCCAGGTTAATGTTTGGATTTATCTGGGGAAATATTTTTAGCTTTTCGGTTTTTTTCCCCTCAATTGTTTCGATTTTTAGGGGAAATTTATGAGTTTTAGGGGAAATTTGTGAGTTTTAGTGGAAATTTATGAGTTTAAAGGGAAATTTTTGAGTTTTGAGCGGGTAAATTTCTTTGTGTTTTATTATACTAATTGAATTTATTGAAACAGATCAGATACCTTTATTTTTAACAACTCGTAAGGGATATCAGACTGTGTCGTGTCGGTGTCGTGTCGGTGTCTTGTTGTTTTGTTTTGTGTCGTCGTGTCGTGTCGTGTTTATATACCGGAGGGAGTATAACAACTCTTTCCTCACCGCGCCTCTTCTCATACACGGACGGCCACAAGACTGATCCAAACTTTAGTGTCTTCAATGATATTTCTCTTTACAACTTTTTTCATTTTCACGAAACTATTCAAACACCCTTTCTTATCTCCCTTCTTTCATCTCCCTCTCTCTCTTCTTCTTCTTCCTCCCTTCCTCTCTCTCCCCATCCCTCCCACCCTTCCTCCCTTCCTCTCTCTCCCCCTCCCTCCCTTCCTCCCACTACACACAATAAACTCCCCCAACCGCGTCTCTTGACTCCCCCCAGAACAGGTATTGGAATAGTTTAGTCTCGGGTACTGACTGGAGACGAGTGTTGTAGTGTCCTATAGTAACAACAACATTATTAACAACATCAACAATAACAACAACAGCCACCACCACCCAGGACCATTCACCACCACCCAGGACCATCCACCACCACCCAGGACCATCCACCACCACCCAGGACCATCCACCACCACCCAGGACCATCCACCAATACCCAGGACCATCCACCACCAACCAGGACCATCCACCACCACCTAGGACCATCCACCACCACCCGGGACCATCCACCACCACCCAGGACCATCCACCACCACCCAGGACCATCCACCACCACCCGGGACCATCCACCACCATTCTTAACAGACACACGCTCATTTAGTTTGAGGCAAGAACTCAATTGGGTCGTTTGGGCATGGTAGAGAAGCCGGTGTGGTGTGGTGTGGTGTGGTGTGGTGTGGTGTGGTGTGGTGTAGTGTGGTAGGTGGTGTGGTATGGCATGGGTGGTAAGGAGTGGGTGTGGTGTGGTGTGAGATGGGTGGCATAGGATAGGTCATCAGTGCCACCTAATGATATCTTCTACACCTGGGGAAGCCTTAATGAACCCCACAGGTATCCGTCAGGTAATGAATCACACCTGAACTGTCTCTTCTCTTCATATAAATCATCTTACCTTCACCGTCTTATTTCTTATTTAAGGTATGTTGTTACAGGTAAGTCTCTCTCTCTCTCTCTCTCTCTCTCTCTCTCTCTCTCTCTCTCTCTCTCTCTCTCTCTCTCACTTTAGTTTTAACTCTATTTTATGACCTAATAATTTTTGAGGGCGATGCTTCCGTTGTACAGTTTACCAACACCAGCATCCTGTAGTGCTAGTGCTGTAGTGTACACTCTTCATCCACCACTGTGCATCCTTCATCCACCACTGTACATCCTTCATCCACCACTGTACATCCTTCATCCACCACTGTACATCCTTCATCCTCCACTGTACATTCTTCATCCTCCACTGTACATCCTTCATCCACCACTGTACATCCTTCATCCACCACTGTACATCCTTCATCCACCACTGTACATCCTTCATCCTCCACTGCACATCCTTCATCCACCACTGTACATCCTTCATCCACCACTGTACATCCTTCATCCTCCACTGCACATCCTTCATCCACCACTGTACATCCTTCATCCTCCACTGCACATCCTTCATCCACCACTGTACATCCTTCATCCTCCACTGCACATCCTTCATCCACCACTGTACATCCTTCATCCTCCACCATCCTTCATCCACCACTGTACATCCTTCATCCACCACTGTACATCCTTCATCCTCCACTGTACATCCTTCATCCTCCACTGTACATCCTTCATCCACCACTGTACATCCCTCATCCACCACTGTACATCCTTCATCCACCACTGTGCATCCTTCATCCTCCACTGCACATCCTTCATCCACCACTGTACATCCTTCATCCACCACTGTACATCCTTCATCCTCCACTGTACATCCTTCATCCACCACTGTACATCCTTCATCCTCCACTGCACATCCTTCATCCACCACTGCACATCCTTCATCCTCCACTGCACATCCTTCATCCTCCACTGTACATCCTTCATCCACCACTGCACATCCTTCATCCACCACTGCACATCCTTCATCCTCCACTGCACATCCTTCATCCTCCACTGCACATCCTTCATCCTCCACTGTACATCCTTCATCCACCACTGCACATCCTTCATCCACCACTGTACATCCTTCATCCACCACTGTACATCCTTCATCCTCCACTGTACATCTACCATCCTACATGTACAGTCAGTCAACACAATATCGTGTCTGTCTCTTAGTCAGGTAACACTTAACCTATCAGAGCTTCAAGAGTCAGGTGAGGTCATTATCCTCAGGTAACATACAGGTGATTGGGGAAACGAAAGGTTAGGTTAGTTTAGTTTAGGTTAAGTCACTTCCGGTTAGGTTAGGTTAGGTTAGGTTAGTTTAGGGATTATTCGTCATTTAAAATATGAAGGGAAGAAATGACAAAGAGGTGGATTTTAAACTATCAAGTCATTAACAGGGTAGATAGTTCCCTTTAGCCATTGTTACTACTATCATTACGACTACAGGTACAACTTCTAGTCCTGCTGCTCCATGTACTACTTCTACTAATACTATTAAGAGACAAATACAAAATACCATATTGTGGAAATTATCAAAACTTTCATAAGCAAAAATATCAAAAGGAAAGTTGTTTTTAATCATTCAAGTCAGACCAACACGACTCTCCCAGATGCTCAGTTGACTTCCTTGTAAGAGGGAGAGAAAGAAAGATCAAGTCACACTCATCCAAAAGTCAAAGACCTCCGAGGCACTTGAGAATGAGAGAGACGAGTTCGTTGACAAAACCAGAATCGTTTAGAAGTGAGAGGAATTCACTCAGGCAGTCATGAATCCCTTGTGTAGTGAGGAAGGATTTATAGTCTTAGTCCTGCAGTCATTATTAAACACTCACTGGGGCTCAAACCTTCTGGTGTGACACGTATGATGGAAGACACTTCAAGGGAACACAAGGTAAAATGACAGCAATAATGTCACCAATTATGAATATTTTGTTTTAATGTTTTATGAAGTGAACAATATCGTGAACAAACAGGTGTCTAGTGTTAGGATATATTTACAAAGTTCATTTTATATTCCAGGTTACATTGTAGATCCTTAATTAATGTTGCATAAACATTAGTTATTTTGGGTCGACTGTTCACACTGTTTATGTCGTGTACCTCAAAATAGACCAAACAATAACTTTCTTTTGGTAATTTCAGGTAACTACAGGTGCGTTAACTAATGACGAACAAGCTAATTCTGCGTTATTATTCCCTCAGTATTTAAATCTTCATCCACTGCCTAAGAAATTACTAAATTACATTCTTACCTTCAGCATTAATTATTCACTGTAGTAAGTAATCCAATCCAGAGTGTAACTTACTGATAACACTCATCTTTTACAAACTTTAATATCATCCATTGTAGGTGCAAGGTCAGTGTTAGGTCTGGAGGCTACTGTAGGTGCAGGTCAGTGGTGTGTCTCGAGGCTACAGTACTTGCATGTCAGTGGTGGGTTACTGTCAAATACTGTCAAGAGGTGTGAACAGCTTCCATATGGAGAGGATCTTTAATTGAAGTCTAATGTGTCACTTCACAGAGAGAAGGACGATGCATGAGTGGAGCAGGTCGCAGCTGCTTGCATGACAGTCCTTGGATAAAAAAACCCGCATGAGAAGCTACGTGCTGAGGGGGTAATATGTCATGCACGGACCTTCATAGGCAACTCTTGCGTGTGTTCAGGTGTTCCGCGTGTTCAGGTGTTCCGTGTGTTCAGGTGTTCCGTGTTATAGTATTCCGTGTGCTCAGATGTTGTGTTACGTATGTTCAGTTGTTCTATGTATTCATCGTTCCGTGTGTTTAGGTGTTCCGTGTGTTCACGTATTCAGGTGTTCCATGTGTTCAGGCGCTCCGTGAGATTAGGTGTTCCGTGTTATCATGTATTCAGGTGTTCCATGTGTTTAGGCGTTCCGTGTGTTAAGGTGTTCCGTGTGTTCAGGTGTTCCGTGTATCTAGGTGGTCGGTGTGTTTAGGTGTTCCGTGTGTTCAGGTGTTCCGTGTTATAGTGTTCCGTGTGCTAAGGTGTTCCATGTGTTCCGTGTTCAGGTGTTCCGCGTGTTTAGGCGGTCAATGTCTGAGGAGTAATGCAGACACACGTTTTGTGCCCTAATAAAATCAGTGTGTGTGTGTGTGTGTGTGTGTGTGTGTGTGTGTGTGAATACAATAATATGAAGCACCTTAATACTAAAAGACCCATTTTCTTATATAATCATGTACTGTATTATTTTCTTGTCATACGCACAACTCTTACACCTACATGGGGCTAAATGGCCCCCTTAAGCTAGTCTGCCATTGGGTTGTGCTTGTAGCGTAGTATTTCTAAGGCAGACGTCGAAATTTAACTTAACCTGACGGGCTCCCTCTAACTGAAGGTCTTCCGTCTTATGCGGCCTGTGAGCACACGAGACCTCAGTCGATATGAAGAGTATTTTATTACAATGTATCAAAAACTTTACCAGGATGTGCAAATAACATCTGAACGTAAATACGAAGTAAACACAGAATAAATAAACACATAAGTTACTTGAAAGCACATAACACCTAAGGACAAGGAACACATCAACACAGCAACACCTCAAACATCTCAACGACCTCAACAGAAAAAAACTCAAACAAGAAACACTATAAGAACAAGGAACATATCAACATAGCAACACCTCAAACAAGGTACACCTCAACACACAAGAGCAACTCAAACAAGGAAAGCTTCAATGCAAAAGAACACCTAAACACAAAAAAATGAAACGAGAAACAGCATAATAACAAGGAACATATCAACACAGCAATACCTCAAACAAGGAACACCTTAATCCATAGGAATACATCAACAAGAAACATCTTAAAACACAGGAACACTTCAACAGGCAACATGTCAACCCATGCAAGTTACCCAAAGCAGTAAACATAAGCACGACACATTGAAAACTCAGACCTAAAGCAAGTGAGCGAGTGACTTTGTGTTACGTATTGGTGGTACGGAACTACAGGGGATTTGGGTCCTATAAAAAACAGCTGATAATACAGGTACAAAGATTGTTATTAGTGAATGATATTTATATTGATGAATGTTCCTCATAACAACCAACACTGTCTTATTTCACTCTGGCAAGATACGATACTAAAAGCACATACATTTCCTAATCACCCCAGAGGTTCAAGATGGTATACTGTACTCTGCTTAAATAAAAATATATGACTGACGATAAAAGTACATACGAAAAACAAGAATAATTCACAATTACTTAAAAAAACAAAACAATACCACGACCACCCAACAGATATACAATAACACCTTTCTCCTTGTAGTAAAATTAGTAGAAAAACTACTACGAAACAATCACACACCACTTACTCGGTAGAATTAATGACAGTCATGTGGCCGCAAATATAGCGATATAAGTGGCTACGAAAAAGTTACGATGGTATTTACTTAGGCAGCAAGTCAAGATGATGTCGCATCAATGAGGACAACTGCATGAGCTGTTCAATGGTCTGGAGACAGTCAAACGTCCTTTAACATTACGAAATGCAAGACCCTACAAATAGGATACAACAACCCCAATCACAACTATTCTGTTAATGACAACTTCCTGGATACTGTCGATAAGTTAAAATCTGTTGGCGTTGTGACAGATCAATCAATCACTTGAAGGCGACGCAACGAGTAGGGGGGATGCCCCAGCAGTAATAATAATAATAATAAAAAAAATATATTTGGGAATTATAAAGCGTACCTTTGAATACAATGATAAGAAAATGCTTCTTATTGTATGGATTTTTGTATTCAGGCATGGAAACCCTACCTCCAGAAAGATCTAACACCCATAGAAAAGGTGCAACCAAGATGATTCTTTAACTATGCCATCTCGATTATCCAAGTAAACTAAGGGCCTCAAGACGAACAACTATTCAGAAAAAAGCCCAATAGAACAGATCTCATTAAAACAATTAAAATCTTGAAAGGGACAACACGAAGGGACAACTTCAAGCTCACCAAGCTATCATGCAGAACGAACACAAGGAAATACTTCTTCACATAGAGTGACAGAGAGTGATAGATCTATGGGACGTTCTCCCAGCTCAAGCCGTGGAATCGAGAACAGTACTGGGCTTCAAAATAGCCCTAGACAAAATTAACAAGATCAATGGAGGGATCCTACACAGGCCACTGGTCTTCCCTTGACTTGGCCACCTCTAGTAGGTGGCCGTTAGGTAAAGAAGAGGCACACAATAAACTACCCCAT
This sequence comes from Homarus americanus, assembly GCF_018991925.1. Classification (NCBI taxonomy): domain Eukaryota; kingdom Metazoa; phylum Arthropoda; class Malacostraca; order Decapoda; family Nephropidae; genus Homarus; species Homarus americanus. The sequence goes on from NW_024719444.1 coordinate 9,941, forward strand.
ATTAAGGACAGCCACGGGTCTTAAAGGACACGACAGAGCACGGCACCTCCAGATATCTTGAATTACGAATACAACAGCCGAGGACACCTGACTATGTTAATCATTTACTGCTGTTCATTTTACACTTGGAGCACCACTACTACAATTATATGTTAATATTACTTAAGCAATATAAAACAAAATCTGTCCTGAAAGGTATATTACCTTTTTTTATTGGAGATGAAAGATATTTTTTCAGTTACGAGAAACTTCACCTCCTTGAGCGTCAGTCTGAGATTTTTACAAGTCACTGTTCTTCTTCAACTATAAGTCTCTTGGTGATAATTTATCCTCTGTTATGTGCTCTATTCAAAATGTTCCAAGTTTTTACAAACTGGAGTCGAGTACAAGAGATTTTGTTTTGTTTTTTCTGAGCGAGAAAACACACATAATATTAACGTTTATGACGTCATCAGCCAGGCTTGCTCTCATTGGTCGGAAGTTCTTGTCGAAAAAATTTGAATTTGGTTCATTATTGGAAATATTAATTAATCTTTAAAGCTTTAAAATCAGGTTATTACGGAAAATATGCACCTGTGCCCGGATAGGCTATTTCCCGCAAAACCAAAACCAAAACTGGCAACTACATGTTGGTTATGTCCATGTTTCATAAGATCAGGAATAATTGTTTAATATTCTCTATGTACTGTATATGCCTTCACTGACTTACTCTTTATAATAGCTCATCTTCTATTCTTTCTTAATTATGATTCATAAAAACTACAAGCATAGCAACTATTCAAAAGTTATGGAACCAATAGTTACATAATTTTTTTTGTACGAATTAAAGAGTTAAATCAAAATTCCTAAGTACCGACATAACACAGCGAGGATGTTTCTATATAAATGAATTTAAAACTAATACTCTCTACGATAAACAAATTTGTTATATTCAAGCAATAAAAATAAATGATAATTCAACTAGGAATGTATCAGATCTTTCAGCTGTTTTTAATTTTGATTACAAACGAAAACAACAGTCGTGATTCATGTCGATAAGTTATCAATAAATTAAAAAACAAGACAAAAGAGATTATTAATAACAAAATCATTGAATAAGTTGAATACACTTAACTGTATAGTTCTTATTTTCCGTAATAATCTGATATTAATGCTGTACAGAATAATTAATATTTCCAATAATGAACCAACTTATAAGTTTTCGACAAGAACTTGTGACCAATGAGAATAGGTTAGGCTGATGACGTCAAGAACTTGTGACCAATGAGAATAGGCTAGGCTGATGACGTCATAGGCGGGAGGTGTGTGTGTGTGGGTGTTTCTCGGTTAGAAAAAAGATACAATCTCGTGTACTTGAACCATTTAAAAAACAAAATAATATTTTAAACCGTTGACATTACTGAAGATAAGTTGTCACCGAACGACTTAATTGTTGAAGATTTTAGTAAAAAGGAGAAAATTTCCTTTTGAACTTCTCTGACTGACACTTCACAAGGTGTTGTTTCTCAACGCTGAAACAACTCCCATCATCTATAAAATATACACAAGGTAAGATACGTTTTAGGGAAAGAACTTTATATGGTATAATAAACTAGGACTAATAATGGTGATAATAGGGTATTTATGATCGAACAGTAGTTGGGGCTGAAACTGAAAATTTACCGATAATATAATAGTTCTTTCTTGGGAGAATCAGGTTGTTTCCCATATTGAAATTCAATTTTTTAAGGTAACGCGATATTAAAAGTTGGTATAAATCGAATGGCGGTGTTGACTGAATAATTACCGTATTTAGTTATAGATAAATGCAGTATTAGAGTTCAGGTGGAAAATGAAAGGAATTATCAGCAGTAAGAGGTTAACGTAGGTGACGCCGCCTACACCTGTCCTCCCCGCCTCCACCTGTCCTCCCCCGCCTCCACCTGTCCTCCCCTGCCTCCACCTGTCCTCCCCTGCCTCCACCTGTCCTCCCCTGCCTCCACCTGTCCTCCTGCCTCCACCTGTCCTCCCCTGCCTCCACCTGCTCCTCCCCCGCCTCCACCTGTCTCCCCTGCCTCCACCTGTCCTCCCCGCCTTCACCCCTGTCTCCCCTGCACTCCCACCTGTCCTCCTGCCTCCACCTGTCCTCCCCCACCCCACCTGTCCTCCCCCTGCCTCCCACCTGTCCTCCCC
>NW_024719445.1:0-29025 GCF_018991925.1 Homarus americanus
AAAAGTGCATTCCAAATAATATGCATATAATACTGAAAATCCTTTATTTTTTCCATATTAGTACATATACATTTACATTTTTACATGGATTATTTTTATAGTGGAGTTTTACAAATTAAATGCCAATTGAAAATGTTGATGGATTTATAAAACTTGAATAAAAGTAAAAAAGTTTTTTTTTTTATTTATAATGAATTACTTAACAGACCAAACTGAAGCATAATGCAATAAACAAAAAGTTCAATAGAATACCAGGATATTGTAAATTTATAATTAATTTATATTCAGATGAAGATTACAGTCAATGAGAAACCTGTGATTGTTTTTTCTTCGCCAATTCTGGGATACGCGGAGGAGTGCTTGAAAGGGCACAACGCAGGTCATTTTCTACCTCTAATCTACCCCTTTACAATCTTATCATTATAATACCTAGGCTTAGGTTTTGTGGTATTTCCATACTATTCCCTTGGCTTATTCAAAATGAAATCAATCACTCCTAACAAATCATCATAAAATATGTTTTAATTTTTAATTCCAAGCTTTTTGTACTCTTTATACCACTCGCCGACTTTTGCTACAAATTCACTATGTTGGCCTACTGTTACTGTATACCTTTTTCTATTGTTAACATAATTTTTTTTTTCAAATGAAACTTCACTTTAATTGCAAAGTGATCACTCAAAAGCGTAACCACAATATCCAAATTTGCATGCACATCTAACATATTAAAAAGTATTGCATAATCAAGTCTACCCCCTTTAACATGTGTCGGCTCACCAGCTGCAAGGACCCTAGCATCTTCTATAGAGTCTAAGATATTTTTCAGAACCATTCCGTTGTGATTTTGAGAACCTCTACTGCCAAGATTGATGTGCCCTAATCAAATCACCAATTAGTAAACAATCATTAGCAAAAATAATGTCCGGCAGATCATCAATTGTCAATGAATCAGCATGTACATAAGCATTAATAATGAACAGTGTAGTATCTTGAAGCGTAATACTAACATACAAATACTCGGTACCGTTTATTTTTAGAGCGGAATGAAATGATGCTGGAATATCATCTTTGATATAAGTCGTCAAACCTCTACAATTTACAGTCAAATCAGCTGGTAATTCAAAACTTTGATAACCTCTTAGTTGCAAAGATATTCCGTTTGTCCCAACCTCTTGCAAAGCTATGACATCAATACTACTAGAATGAACATATGCATGAAGATCCGTTAACCTTTTTTTCAAACTATTACCATTCCAGGAAATTAAGCTGACATTATGATACATTAGAATAAATTTTCCCCTCACATTCTTCACCGAAATAAGAACATTCTTTTTAACGTCGTCCCTTGGATTTTCCATAAATTCCAAAACAGTCAAGAATGTTCGTCAGGTCAACAAGCATTTCCTTGTTTACTACATTCTCTTTAGAAACCGAACCAACTCTATTTCCTAACTGGCTATGATTACTATTTTGCTCTAGATTGCTATCCGCAATATTTGATTCCATCTCTACTAATGTTTCATTTTCTTTATTATCTTTATCTTTATTATCTTTATTAACAAGAGCAACATCACTATATGGCATAAGCTTCACCAAGCATTTCTTGATATCCAATACAGCTTGTTTGAGCTCATCAATCTCCTTACGGAGTTATACTAGAATGTTAGGGGCTGTAAGGTTATTGCCCCCGTTTCCTATGTCCTTCTGTGCTGCTGCATTTCGTATTTCCATACGCTTTTCCCACACATTTACAGCACTTCGTGTCCCTGCAACATCGCTCCTTACAGTGTCACCTTTATCCTTTTGATTAGTGGACTGAGGTCGTGATTGCAATTGCTGAACTTTCGGTTTTTTTAGGACACACCCACGAGCTGGCATTGTGAGCCCCCCCAAAAAATTACAGCATTTTGGTGTAATTTTCTCCTGTGCCTTAATTTTATCTCCACATACCTTAGATTCAAGCATTTTTCCACAGAATCTACACCGAAAATCATTATGGCATTTCCACGCCATGTGCCCCCCACTTACAACACTTATAGCATATTACTGGAGATTCGTTGTAGACAGCAACCCTTTTATATCCTAAACATCTCACAAAGATCTTCTCTGGCGATGGACCTTTGATTAGCGCAATTAGCTGCGACTTTGGTACTAGCTCTCCATCAATTTTAATTACACGTCTCTTGGCCCCAAAAAATCTATCGTCAGCCAACACATCCTCGGGGTCAAGGTAAACAGGATAATAAAAAATAATGATCTTCGTACATTTCCCAATGGACTCCACAGGTTTTTCCATCACTACATTATCAAAACCTTCTGTAGTTAGAGCTGTAATTGCTTCCTCATCCTTCAGAGTAATATTTGGAATATGTTTACCTTCTTTAAAGAGCACTTGATACCATTGATGGCGCTTAGCGAGTCTAACTGACCACTTTACCTTATCATGAAAATCCATGCCATTATTCTTGGGGAAGTAAAGGCATGGCCTCCTTGATGAGTTGCTGCCATCTAAACCATCAATGGGGCTTACACTCGTTGTACTGATCATGGTTGAAGAATGACTCACACCATCACACAATCAATTTTCTTTCGCTTATCCATCAAGTGGGAAATATCATCTTCACTGCTTGTACCATCTCTATTCCTCCTTTTATTCTTCTTTTTGCTATTAACAACTTTAAACGGCTCTTGTTCTTTACATTCACTGCTGCTGGACAGCTCCAAATCCCACAATAGTCCTCCAGCACTACCCTGGGTTACATTGCTGTGTCTGCTGTATCCACCACTCGATTCAGTCATTTTAGTAAGCGACCTGCTCGTTGAAGCTCTTCCGTCAGCCATGACAGTACGTGTCCAGTCAGGGAAGTGTAGGAGAGCGACCAGCACGTCCGACCAGAACGGCCAGCATTCAGGAAGTCTGTGAGGAGGGTGACGGGCTTGTGGCAAAGGGGGTAGGAGGGAGAGGTGGTAACAGGGATGGGAGAGGGACAAAGAATATTGTCTCCAGCTTCAACCAGCATTTATTAAGCAAACTATTAATACCTAATAAAGAGAATAATGTGGTATTGGAAATTAGTAATTCTTTGCCTATTACTGATGTGGTTATTTACTATATATTCGTATATTACTGACCAAATGTTGTGAGACAATAATTATGCCAAAATAATACTACGCTACCCCCCCCTTACACTCATGGCCATAAGCCGCGCTCTGTTCCTCCAAGTCTTTCCCTCCCCCACAGAAATGTTAGGAACTGTCACCAGCCCGAGGGGTGTAAAACATATTTTTCTTTTCAGATGGGTTGACTCTTCTCACACAATGATTAACAGATGCATTTGATTACGGCTGTAAGCAATGTAATATTAATGTAGTGTACCAAAATGGGGAGAGTGATAAATTCAGACAGTGACTTTGAACACCTTCAAAGAGATCTAGATACCTTACATGAGTGGTCAGTAAACTGGCAAATGAATTTTAATACTGATAAATGCAAGGTACTACAGATAGGAAGACGAATACAAACGTTAAGTATAAACTAGGTAACGGAAATAGAAAACTCAGTTTGTGAAAAGATCTAGGTATTTGTTAGCAACGACTTGAAACCTAGAAAACAATGTATTAGCGTTCGCAACAAGGCAAACAGGATTCTTGGGTTCATATCTAGGTCTGTGAGTAACAGAACTGCTGACGTTATCTTGAAACTTTACCTAGCATTAGTGAGGCCACACATGGATTATGCGGTTCAGTTCTGGTGTCCTTATTATAGAATGGACATAGATTCTTTGGAGAGAGTACAAGAAGAATGACAAAATGATCCATAATATTAGAAACCTTCCATATGAAGAAAGAGACTGAAAAGCTTGGAAGCACATTCATTAGAGAGGCGTAGAGTTAGGGGAGATATGATAGAGGTGTACAAGTGGGTAAGTGGGATTAACAAGGGTAAAATGGAAGATGTTCTGAAGCTCAGTAATAACGAAATAACTAGAACAAATGGCTTTAAATTAGATAAATTCCGATTCAGAAAGGATATAGGCAAGCACTGGTTTGGTAATAGAGTTGTGGATATGTGGAATAGGCTACCGAGTGCTATTGTAGGATCGGGGACGCTGGGGAGCTTCAAGACGAAGTTGGATAGGCACATGGAAGTGCTGGGATGGGTGTGAAAGGGATCTGCCCTGCATGTGCCAGTCGGCCTCCTGCAGTATCCCACTTTCTTATGTTCTTATGTTCTTAATACAGTAATCCGAAATTACCAAGCACGTATAAAATAACACAAAACTATGATTGCTAAGCAGTTCAACATTGTGAGAGGATATTTTTATTATTACTGTTTATAAAAATACGAAACACAGCTTCAGTGGTTTAAATATTTTGTCTATTGGACGATAATACTCTTATGAGAAAATTTGGTGTCAGCAGGAACATAAGAAATTAAGAACATAAGAATGAAGGAAACTGCAGCGGGCTAATTGGCCCATACTGGGCAGTCCCATTTACACCCAACCCCAATCGCTCATATATCCATCCAACCTATGTTTGAAGCTATCCAGCGTATTCGAGTCCAATATAATGTTTGGTAACTTGTTCCACTCGTCCACTAATATATTTCCAAATCAATGTTGACCTATTTCGAGCCTAAATCTAAATTTGTCTAATTTTAAACCATTGCTACGAGTCCGCTCCTGGTTGGATAGTTTGAGTACCTGTGTAATGTCAACTTTGTTTAGCCCTGACTTCCATTTATACACCCAGATCATATCGCCCCTCCTTTACGTCTCTCGAGTCAGTGCAAATTAAGATGCTTTAACCTGTCTCAGTACTCAAGGTTCCTAATGCCCGGGATTATTCTTATCATTCTCCTCTGAATTCTTTCTAGGGATTCTATATCCATTCTGTAGTACGGTGACCATAACTGAACGGCGTAATCCAAGTGAGGTCTCACAAGCGCAAGATATAGTTTTAGGATGACCTCGCTAGTCTTGCAACTAACACTCCTTTATATGAACCCAAGTACTTTGTTAGCCTTGTTTCGAGCAAATACACTTTGTTTACTTGGTTTAAGTTTCCTACTTATCATTACTCCTAAATCTTTCTCGCAGTCGGATTTCTCTATAACAGTGTTGTTAATGTGGTATCTGGTTTCTCTGAGGGGGAATTAGGAGCGTCAGAGCACCAATATGATGTCGCTTGTAGTAAGGAATACTCAGTAGGTGGATATAATATACTAGTTTAGGTTGGGATAAACCAAAAACACGCTATTGCATCCAATTTGAAGTAATGTTTGCACAAATACTCTTGTTACTTTTGGCCAACCTGGGACATGTGTGTCGTTGCATCGTCAGTAAATTCAACAATCAAGAATAGGAGACAGGGTATTTCTATTCCCACCTCTATTCGACCACATGAAAATATCTGTAATCGTATCAGCTAATATCACGTTCGATATCTGTGTGAGTCATTCATGGGAACTCTGAGTTGACATGTTAACACTTTGACCTTTACAAACCCTTAAGCAAAACATAATCACACCACATTCTTTAAAAAGGCTAGCACTATCCACAGTTTTATCAACATAAGTTACAGTACAATAAATGTTCACTGAAATCGACATCACTAAGTCTCAATTACAGGAAACATTGTCATTTGGTTAGTGAATCTACCACATTCAGGAAATATACTTAATAACAATAATGTAAAGGAACTATATTACACATAATTGAAAGTCCATCTGCATAAAACACCCTATAAACTAGAGGAGGTAGTCCCCACGTTATATTGGATTTTCACCCTCCTCTCTATACGCCAACTGTTGTTCGTCATTGTAATAGTTTCTCAGTTTTTTAGCCCTTTAACCAGTCAGAGTGAGAACTAGGTTTTCAAGACAGCCAATCACGGAAAAAGAGGTGTTGTTTGGCTTCCAGCCATGAAGGCTCACTTATCTCCTGGCGTCCACGTGGATAGACAGCAGACTCGGTTAATCTTATAGGGTCAGATCATCGCCCTGCGAGACAACGGCCTCAGTATGAGGGCCATCGCTCACCAGTTAGGTGTCTCGCCTAGGACTGTTTCCAAACTGGATGCAGAGATGGGAGGAGAGGGGAAACTTGACTGAACTGGATATGTATGAATGCAGGACTGTTCTAAGCATTTTTTTACATACTCCTAATGTTCCAGAGTCACTACTTGGCAGTAAGACGAGCGCACTCCCCAGGCAGCGGAAGAAATCCCTTCACGTACGCTATTGCTATCAGAGGCGAGCTACGGCTCAATATGTCCAACGAGACTGTGTGGAGATGGCTGCATCAGGTGGGATTCCACCATAGGTAGGGCATGGTAATGAATAAACGGTTAATCATATATATATATTTGGGCATTGTAAATAAGTAAACTATAAATTTTACGTTACAGCCAGAAAGAAGTCTTAGTACAGCATAAGTAATGAAAAACTTACGAACATCTGTGATAGCGAAAGAGCTGAAAGGCAGTTTTTTTTACTCTTGTATCAGATATAAATCATAATGCTATTGCAAATATGCATCACAAAACCTATTCTCACTTACGAGCAGAACATCGCTAGTCTGTTGCTCTCTAATTGTTAATAATTTATCAATTCGAATGAAAATATAAAATAACTAAATTTCACACGCTTCCTGCAAACAAGGGGCGCCTCACCGATCAACACAGTGCTGCGAGGCTTGGTATCGATCGCCAGTTTATTGGCGAGTGGTTAGACTATTAGTCAAGATTGGTCTTCTCTGATGAGAAGAACCTTTGCTTTGACCATTCATCGCCAGATACATTTGTGGAGGCTGAATAACAAGAGGCATGTTAAAATACCCTTCGTTATGGTCATACTGAAACCAAGGCTAAAAATACATGAACGCTGTTTATCTATTAATCAGCCTTAAAGATAAGCATAAGCTATTAATTGGTGTACACTTAAGCATAAAATTGGTGTCATTAACCGGCATAGGCATTTTTCAGTGTGTTACACTGGGAACACTAGGATTACGGGTTTTCACTTGGGATACGACCGTCGCCAAGGTGTAGGCGATGTGACACAATTTGAGGGAAACTGCCCAAAAATATATAGACGTCCTGCAAAATTTTTTCCTTCCTTAGTTGCAAGAACGAAACTTCCCATTCCCACCAGGTATAGTCATTTTCTTGCACGATTGCTGCCCTATCCATACAGCCAGATTAAGTCACAAACTGGTTTCACAGCAAGAGAATTTGCTTCTCATGGAGTGGTCAAGCAAGGGTTGCGACTGTAATCCTATAGAAAACATATGGGGGACAATGGTCAATACGTGGGAGCCTGAGACAGAGAGGACATCTCAACAGCTGATGGCCCTTACGAGAAGGCAATGGGAAATGTTCCGTAAACAGCGGCAACTCGAACTTAGTCTCTTCAATGCCTGAGAGACTCCAGCAGTCATTGAGAAGGCGGGAGGATGGACACTGTATTAATTGTGAAATAAATGCTAATACTATTAACAGTAATATTGAGGTAATGCGTAAGTTATGATTACCTTACCCCTGAGAAAATTATGCATAACACGTAATAATCAAACTAATTGCTTATTTAAAGCTTGATGGAACGGTCAATTAAACAGTATGTTAGACAATTAATTTGTAAATTGGTCGAAAGAAAATAACAACTGTTTTAGTATCTGGAGTAAAATGATAAGGCTTGATTTTTCTACTCCTATATAATGATCGCACATGATGGATAACTTGTACGTTATCAGAGTTTTAATCACACAGTGTGGGGGATGAGAAGTAAGCATAAATACAAAAAGTATTTTTAGAGTTTCATTTAAAAATTAGCATATTACTCTCTTCATTTACAGCTAGTCAACCCCTGAGAGTAGCTACATAATTTTCATTTCAGATAAAGCGAACTTCTCGGAGTAATTATACTCACACCCACGTGTGTACATAATATATATATATATATATATACTTTATATATATATATATATATATATATATATATATATATATATATATATATATATATATATATATATATATATATATTTATATATATATATATATATATATATATATATATATATATATATATTATATATATATATATATATATTTATATATATATTTCATTTTCAGTCCATATAACACGCGGACTTTGAATATCAGCCTCCTGACCTACTATTCATATCGATAATATCTTATATATATATATATATATATATATATATATATATATATATATATATATATATATATGTATATATATATATATATATATATATATATATATATATATATATATATATATATATATATATATATATATATATATATATATATATATATATATATATATATATATATTTATATATATTTATATAAAATGCATTGTATAAGGATTACAGAACAAAATATGGCCATGGAAGGAAAACCAAAAGAACATACTGTAGTTATGACTGAACTGCTGATACCTGACCCTACTGATCGCCATAACGGATGAAGTGCACAAAATTGTACACAGGGAGAGTTTTCATGGTCAGTTAATACTAAGGAGGGTAAACTTTATGAACTGTAAAATTAACTGAAAATTGGTTGGTGTTAAATAACTGTATTTAGGTACAGGATAGAGATCAAACGAAAGCAACATCTACACCTGGCAGTGGTTAACCATACCAGGTAGAGCAGCGTGGTTAAATCTAAGTTGAATCCTTCCCTGCTTAGCATAGTCGCTTCAGACGTTGCTCTCGGAGGCTTCCTCTAAATGACTATACAAACAAGTTTCACTGAAGTTATTCTAATATGAATCGGTGCTTAGTAGCTTCCTCGCCAAATCTAAGCCATCTCTTTGCAAGTCGTTTACCAGGAAAAATATTTATGCTAGCCAATCCATAGGGTAATTAATACATACCTTCCTTCCTAATTATGTACGCCACTGCTTGCATAGGCTGCCCTCAGCCTGTTTGAATGAATTAGGAATATTGAAAAGTTTAGCAGGTATGGCAACTTGAATTCTCAGTGTTTATTGACATCATGCAGTAACCTTTGAGAATGAAGGAGAATAAGTAAAAACTGAGTCTAGCCATGGCCGGCTACTGGCTAACCTATACACCACAGTACTCTGTCATGTCTATTAGTCAATTGCTTCTTAAATATATGACAAGCATATTACGCTTCTTTTTATAATCTTTGTGTAATTTGACAATTCTATGAATTAAGCATGTCTTTTAATTTCCTTGTCATCCTTGGTTATAGAACCAATGTCATGGATATTCATTAAACAAATATGAGTAGTTCCCTGTAATTAGGCTCTACCACGCTTTATTACTTAAAATACCGATTAATGTCTATCAACTGCACAAGGGTCATTAAGACAAAAAAGACTCCCTTTAATAATAATTAGAACCAGGGCGGGGAGGGTCCGTGGCCTTCTCCTTCGCCCCTTGTCTGCCACACCCCAGGTGGGAGAGGTAGCATTCTCCCTTCTCATATCAGTGCTATATGGCCTTTGATGCCTAGCACTGTGGATTAATTTCCATTTTCCACGTACCTGGCGCTCCTCTCGGAGCAGCCAAGTCAACTGTTATGTTGGCCCATACCAACTCCCTCCCCTGAACCCTCCTCCCCACCGGAATATCAGCAAGCTCACGCCAGAAGTTACTATTTCATTTAGGAAAGAAATAGAACCAGTGTTAAACAGAGGTGAACAGTGGTGAACAGTGCTTAAGTCAGTGAGAACAACTCAACAGTAACAGTGGTACCCAAGTTGACCTTTCACACAGTGAGGTCCCAGGTACCCAGTGATAACGGCCCGTGAGACCCAACTACCAGCGATGTGTTAATCCGTCTACGATAGGAAGGCCTGGAACCACACCTCACTCATATAACACCATCTGTGAGGGAATTACTACACCACGTAGGCCCCTCATAACACCATATGTGAAGGAGTTACTACACCACGTGAGGCCCCTCATAACACCATCTGTGAGGGAATTACTACACCACGTGAGGCCCCTCATAACACCATCTGTGAGGGAATTACTACACCACGTGAGGCCCCTCATAACACCATCTGTGAGGGAATTCACTACACCACGTGAGGCCCCTCATAACACCATCTGTGAGGGGAATTACTACACCACGTGAGGCCTCCTCATAACACCATCTGTGAGGGAATTACTACACCACGTGAGGCCCCTCATAACACCATCTGTGAGAAATTACTACACCACGTGAGGCCCCCTCATAACACCATCTGTGAGGGAATTACTACACCACGTGAGGCCCTCATAACACCATCTGTAGGGAACTACTACACCACGTGAGGTCCCTCCTAACACCATCTGGGAGGGAGTTACTACACTACGTTTTTGCTGTTCAACACCTACATTAATCTGTATGTTCACTGTATGTTCCTTTACCTTTCTCTAACGAAGGCTTTTGTTAAACCACCAATGTATTTAATAAGTCATTTATGTCCAATGTATATTTTCAGCCTTCGGGCTGCAGAACTTTTTCAATAAACCGTCAATTATTATTATTATTATTATTATTAATATGATTAGTGTGAGGATCTGTTATGGTGACAGTGGTTGCACAAAGCAAGAATGAGTAAATATTACGTCACAGCCAGTATGAGTGAATCACGGTATTAAGGAACAGGTTAACGTATTATATGCTTCTAAATAATAAGAAAGCCAATTCTTGCTAGCCGCACGAATCAATTTCAATTTCAATTGTTTATTCCTTGATAGAGGAAGCGGGATCCTAGTGCTGTCACTAGGTACCCCTGTACAATGACACCAGAAGCATCTGGCAAGTGTGACAAGTATATACAGTATAAATATTATAAAGGGGCTTACTAAAGCCTAAGGAAGGAAGGATATTCCTTTAACACATAATCAATGTTATTTACATAATATCTGGCCAGTATGGGGAGGATCATCGTGTCTCCGTCAGGGGGTCGTAGAGTGGTGGACCAGCAGGCGTCACGGAAGCGTTGTGTGTGGGCACATCTTAGGAGATAGTGGATAAGGGTGCTGCTGTCGGGTCTTCTGCATAATGCACAAGAGCGTTGCTCAGGGGGTGCGGGGATACCAATCTCCCAAGCAAAGTCATATCCAATGAAGATACGGGCAGCAATCACGTCCCCTTTCCGCGACCCTTTCCCATAGACGTACGAAAGGTTCGCACGAATCCTCTAACAGTCTAACCCATCTCCACTCCTACCCTTTTCACCCCCCCCCCCCTAGCCCGTCATCCTCCTCTCCTACCGGCCCCCGGTCCTCCACTCCACGTCACTAGCGGGTGCTTCGGTCGAGAGTTCATACTCCCGTGACTCACAACTCTGAGACGATGATTGATAACGCTGACTGTAGCAGGTGGAAGTGTGGGAGGCTGTACTTATTTCATCAGTAAGTCTGTTCATAAATTGGTACATACCTCATCAGTAAGTCGATGTATAACTTGGTACAGACATTATTAAAATTTGTGTATACCTTGGTACAGCCAACATTAGTACAGACAAAGTTAGTAAACCTATTTATAATTTGGTACAGACTCATAACTAGAACTTACTTCTTGTAGGTTTTGTAGACGAAACATCACGACAGCGGCAAGGCAACAAGTAGACTTACAGTATGTACAAAATAATGTAGTGTAATATTCTAGTTAAGATGCAGTTACTATGGATTATTGTGCACGAGGCTTGTTATATTAGTGGATGGTCACATGATATAGCGGTGAGTCCTGAATTTTGGCTTGTTCAACGCTTTTGTGTGACGTGAGTTAAGTACATAACTGTAATTTTGTATTAGGTAGCAGGAGGTGTCGATATTTCAAGAGAGCCAGTACTGCTCTACCGAATCTATGACATCGTTACTTGAATGTTTTAATTTCAAGGCTTGAAAGGTATTCTTGACCCTGTGCAATTATGTAATCAAACAATCCACAAACCTGTACTGTGCAGTCAAGGAATTAAGTATCTTCCTCACATTTTACGAATACATCGCGGTGGAACGTGTGTGTGGGAGCTCCGTGTTTTTCGTCGAAAAACAGGGTCTTTCCAGGAGTACCCAGTCTGATTTCTAGGAAATCTGATTCGTGAGTGACTAGTGAATGTCGAGACCAGTACAATATCTATCTGTGATCCCCCTAAGTAGATATATTTGTCAATTTACTGGTGAATCTGTGACTACCACGTGAGATGTAGGCCCACCAAACTCCCCTCAGTGCCAGGGATTGTAATCTGAGCCATGTCCACCCCCACTGTCCAACCCACCCCCCCCACCGTTCAAATCCCCACCCCCACCCTCCCCTGTCAAACCAGGCCACCCAGCTGACCACAACTCAGCCATCTCCACACAGCTGCTTTTATTCAGCCCTTACTTAGCTCCAATATGTCTAACTTGGCTGCTAGTATCAAAATTCAAATTTCACTTAGAAACAACAGCTGACTATCGTGATAATGGAAGTCCAACGGATTCTCATATTGCGACATCATACAATAAATGAATAAGGAGACCATCAGGAAGCTATTAGAGGCTGACCGGCGTCTCAGTGGGATTTGTTAATTGAGATGAACATAAGACCGGGTGGATTATGTGGATGACATAGGGAGGCGAAACAACCTCAGGATTGCCGGTATCCCTGAAGACACCAACGAGAACTGGGAGTCATCCCAACGCAAAATTTCACACTTGCTGAATGAACATTTTCAACTTCCTGAAGTAAAGTTTGATCGTGTTCAACGCGTCGGGAAACCCAACTCCTCCCGCCCCCGCGACATCATAACAAAATTCTCGTACCCCTATGACCGGGACAAAGTGTTTTATCAACGCAGTAAACTGAAAGGCACCACTATCTTCGTCAACGAAGATCTCTGCCGAGGTACGACTAAAGCCCGTCTACAGAAAATGGACCTGTTTAAAGAAGCCAGGAAACAAGGTAAACACGTGACGTTCAATCATAAAACTCTTGTTGTAGGGGTTGGGCAAGTAGACACCCGCCCACTCACCCACCCGCTGTACAAACCCTCAAGCCCTCGAGAACCCTTCCCTACCGAGGTGTCCCAGCCACTGTCACTATCACCTGCGGAGTTTCCCCTTGTCGGCCAATTCAAGTACTGCCACGCTCACCCTCTGTGGTGGAAACCAAGCAACCTCAAACCTGGAGTGACAGTAGCACCTCCCACTCCACCTGGGATCACCCTCAACAGTCATCCTAATTCTGTTGGTTGTAGCACCCCTAGAGTACGTTACACTCCAACCCCCACTATTATAATGTTCTTAGATCTTCCTTTTTCGCACCTCAGTAACCCTGAGTTTTTACTGTTCCTTAATCAGTATCAATGTCCCCACAATAATGATGCTAGTGTCATTCCCTTAGATGTGCTAGATCGTATGTGTTACACCCCATTTACCCATGGTGTCGACACAATACTCCCTCATATCGATCCTGATATCTTTCTACAAAACTCACTGGGTTACACCAACCCAAACGTAACTATTACTCTCCTGACTCCCCCGAGTTTAGTTCTAGTCTCCTACTACGTCATTCCTTCTCCTTGATTAGCCATAACATCAGGAGTATTCCCCTTCATCTAGATACCTTTTTAGATCAGTGTTTATCTTCCATTTCCCTAAAATATGATGTACTTGGGTTCTGTGAGACCAAACTCACTAACGATATTGACCATTTGTATAACATTCCTAATTATAATTGACACTGCGCCAACACGTCACGACACAGTGGTGGTGTCGCCCTATATGTTGATATCAAGTATAACACTTCTGTATAAGAGATGATTTAAAGGTTCAGGAGGAGTACATGGAGAGTGTTTTCATTGAATTACGTAACGACACACGAAATATCCTAGTAGGGATAATCTACAGAAGAACCCACTCTAATGTAAGGAATTTTCTTGATAAAATTTCGGAGATTATCTCTATCATAAGTTCAGAGAGGAAAGCCTGCTACATCACAGGAGATTTCAACCTTGATCTACTAAAATCAGAAACCGACACCTCAGTATTAGACCTTCTTGCTACTTGTCATTCTAAACTCTTCTTCAACACCATAACCAAACCCACGAGAGTAACTGCCACCTCTGCCACTGTGATAAATCATATCTGGACTAGCAACACTCCTAACAACCTAGCAAGTGGAATTATTTATAACAATATCTCAGATCACTTCCCAGTTTTTGCCATGTATGAAACAGCCACAGGACCTGAAAGGTCTAGTAGAGTCTCAATTCAATACAGAGACTACTGCGCCGACAACATGCTCCATTTTTAAAACAACTTAATGAATGCTAACTGGGATCTTGTCTATGCCTCCAACAACCGAAACGTGAACAGCTGTAACTCCTCTTGCATCTTTAATGCTTGCTTTGATAAATGCTTCCCGCTCAAGACTAAGTCAGTGAAAACTGTATCCATTTCCAAACCCTATATCACAAGCGTAATTAAGATAATGATAAAGGAAAAACATAAATTCTAAAGTAAATTTGCAAAAAGACCCATAACTTTCGGTGATGCTTATCGAAGTATCAGAAATAGAGTAACTCAAGCAGTTAGAAATGCCAAACGTAACTATTATACAAAAAAGCTCCAGTCAGCATCAGGTGACGGTAAGAATACCTGGAATGTCATAAATTCTATTCAGAACAGGAACACTGAGCCTTCGGCCCTCCACTCAGCTTTTATGATAAACGATTCAGTTATAACGGAACCCTCCCTCATTGCAAACCACTTCGATGAATATTTTATTAATGTTGGCAAAAATCTTGCAGAGAGCATCTCTGATCACCATGAGGAATTCAGAGCCTACCTGCAAAACAGACAGCAAAATGAACTATTCTTATCCCCTGTCACAGCAGATGAATTACTGGCCATCATAAAAATGTCCAAAGATGCAGCAGCAGGCGAAGACAATATGCCAATGAGCATCATTAAGAAAGTGGCCCACTTATTACTACCTGTTCTCCTCCACATTTGTAACTCCTCCTTCACTAGTGGTGTCTTTCCTGATAAACTGAAAATTGCTAAAGTCCACCCGGCATATAAAAAATCTGGGGACAAAGGTCTCTTCAAGAATTACCGCCCCATATCAGTCCTCCCAGCCTTGAGTAAGATACTGGAAAAGCTAGCATGTAATAGACTAAATTCCTTCTGCAATGCCAATAACATCTTTACAGACTCCCAGTTTGGATTTAGAGCTAGAAGGTCGACTGAGAGTGCTCTGCTATCCTTTACTAATGTCATCTTAAATTCCTTTGATGACAGTCAGTTCACAGTCGGTATATTCTTGGACCTCTCTAAAGCCTTCGATACTGTCGACCATACCATCCTCCTTTCAAAGCTTGAACATTACGGCGTTAGGGGCCTGTCCCACAATTGGTTTACCTCATATCTGTCCAACAGGATGCAGTATGTCTGTTATAATAACCACCAATCTGACTCCTCGCCTATCTTGTATGGAGTCCCCCAAGGTTCAATTCTCGGTCCAGTACTGTTTTTGTTGTACATAAACGACATAGTCCACGCCAGCCCACTCATAAAATACAACTTATTTGCAGACGATAGTAATCTCTATGCCAGCAACTCAGACCTCCATTCCTTGATGAGAACTATGAACACTGAATTAACTAAAGTCGGGACCTGGGTAATACGTAATAACTGATTCTTAAACCTTGAGAGAAACCCACTACATGTCTTCACCAAATAAAAAACTTATCTCGGAGTTATTGTTGATGAGAAACTTAACTGGAGAAACCACATACAAGCCATACAAAGTAAAATCAATAAACAGTGCGGTATCATGTATCACACTCGACAGTCACTCACTCTCACAGCAATGAAAGAAATCTATCATGATCTTGTTTATCAACACCTGATACACTGTCACACACTATGGGGGGCCTCTGGCTTTTCAAAGACACAATCTCTGGTTACTGCACAAAAGAGAGTTGTACGGACAATGACCTACTTGAAAAAAACAGATCACACAAACGAAAAATTTGCTATATTGAAATTTTTAAAATTCGAGGATATTAACACTTACTGCTGTGCCCTCTTTGTTTACAAATCTATCAATCACTTGCTTGACAATAATTACTTCCAGTTCCGGAATAATCAGAGATACAACTTAAGGCACCCAGAGCTACTAAGACCACCCCCCATGCGCTCCTCTCAGTCCCAGACCTCCATAAAATATCATGGTGTGAAGGTGTGGAACAACTTACCCCCACCCATCCGAGCAAAGACTACGCTCCCTTCCTTTAAATCATCTCTAAAAAAATATCTATTGTCGAAGTATTAATATTTCTTGTAACACTTACTATATTTACAGTACCTGCTTTTATTGTACCATCAAAACCGTTTTATCGGAAATTATCATGTAAATAAATAAGTAATTACCATTGCAATAAACATAATTGCCAACTAGACATAATCCTGACAGCTCTGTCCTCTTGTTCAACCTTATTACTGTACAACCCAGGTTGTACTGCTCCCCCATTATACTTATGTTTTTAAATTCCACTCTAATGTATATATATATATATATATATATATATATATATATATATATATATATATATATATATATATATATATATATATATATATATATATATGTCGCGATCCCACTACCCTTTATACTTGGGGAGTGAATCCTACCCCAAGTTATTAACAAATAAAGGAACAAATAGGGAACACGGCAATAATTATCCTCACCAAAAACCTACTCAACTAAATGTACTTGAATAAGTAAGAACAGTTGAAATAAGTGAATCACAAAAGGGAAGATAATTAATTAATTCAATTTATGTTCTAAAGGGAGTAATGACTAGCAAACATGAATTTACGGAAATAAGTACGTGTATAATAAAATAAGAGTGATGCCGGAAGGGCGAAAATATGCTGTAAGGAGTTAGACCAAACAAATATTACTTAACATTACTATATTACATAAGACATACGAAATATATATATATACAACAATCACTACAAAATGATTATTTCCTACCAAACAGGAGATACCTTACCACCAGGATCCCTTCCTAGGCCTAACTAAACGTGTCACTAATACCTGATACCCCTAGGGCATTGCAGAAGACTGGATAAAGCACTAGACAAGGGTCAAAGCTAGAGAACGAATGGACACGTGTAACCTATGCCACGGGTTTTTCGCTACTGGGGAGCGTGGGCACGCCGAGGAGCGCGTCTCATCTCACGTGATTCAGGACATTTGCTGGATATTTTATATAATTAATTAATACTCTCTTGATTTGAACTTAACAGAGTAAGACAATGATGCATATAAATTACATACATAAATATACAATTAACCTAAGTAACTAAGAACAATAATAATATAATAAGTACAATTAACAATTTATTAATAGCTTGTATGAAACGTAGGCATGAACATATGCCTCACGCTATGCGAGTTCCCAAGCGCTACAGGCACGTGACACCTCCCCCAAAAAAGTGAGCTTACAACTAACTGGAAGCGAAAATGGATATACAGCTACACAGTGAAAGTAATAACTAACACAATTGGTTTAAATCAATATGAAGCAAAATAATTCATAATATAAACACAAGGTACTCAATGACAATAAAACAAAAAAATAATTTGCATATAGACATAGTTACTAAATAATCAGACTCGAGAAAGTGCATCAGCCAACACGTTCTCTTTTCCGCGGATATGGGAAATGTTCAAGTTATAGGGCTGAAGTGATAGAGCCCACCTCAAAAGTCTTTGGTTGGTATGTTTCATCTTGTCAACAAAAGTAAGTGGGTTATGATCAGTGAACACTTGAATGGGATAAGCAGTGCTGCCAATATATACTTTGAAGTTTTCTAGTGCCATGATCAGTGATAAAGCCTCCTTTTCAATGGTGGCATAGTTTCTTTGATATTTGTTAAATTTTCTAGAAAAATAGCACAGCGGATGAAGCACTTGATCACTCTCACCCTCTTGCAGAAGCACAGCACCGGCGCCAATTTCACTGGCGTCGACATGGAGAGTGAACTGTTTCTGGAGGTCAGGTGCAAGTAGTACAGGAGCATTTGCCAGCAGGGATTTAAGATTCTCAAAAGATTCCTGGCAAGCCGTAGTCCACTTGAAGGTTTTCTTGCCACTCAGCAGGTCAGTCATGGGAGAGGCAACGGAGGAGAAGTTTGGACAAAAACGGCGGTAGTACCCCGCCATACCCAGCAACCTCATCACACTCTTCTTATCGCCTGGCACTGGATACTGTTGAATTGCCTCAATTTTGGCTGCTATAGGCTGGACTTCCCCTTGTCCGACCACATGCCCCAAGAAAGTGACGTGGGCATGGCCGAACTCAGTTTTGACGAGGTTCACCGTCAGCTTGCTTGCAGCCAGTACGGAGAAGAGGGCTTGTAGACGACTCATGTGATCTTCCCAGGAACTGCTGAAGACGATAAGGTCGTCTAGGTAACAGCGGACACCTTCCAGACCAGACGTGATGAAATTCATGAGGCGTTGAAAGGTTGCAGGGGCGTTCCGCATACCAAACGGAAGGACTGTGAATTGGTACAACCCCTCAGGAGTGACAAAAGCAGAGATGGCCCTGGAGCGTTCAGTCAGTCTTATCTGGTAGTAGCCCTGGAGGAGATCCAACTTGGTCATGTACCTTGCCTGTCCAAGATCGTCGATCACGTCGTCGATGTGTGGCAAGGGATAACCATCGGGTTCAGTGACAGCATTCACCTTGCGATAATCCACACACAGCCGCATTGACCCATTCGGCTTTGGAACTAGAACAACAGGGGATGCCCATGGACTGATGCTGGGTTCGACGAGGCCTAGCTCTTGAAGACACTGTACCTCGGCTCGCACACACTCCCGCTTGAAGGCATTAAGACGGTAGGGACTTTATATTATTGGCTTGGTCACTAGAGAGATGGCACAACTTAGCACTGGGGTCCTCCAAGATAGTCGAGTTTTCAACTTTTACACTAGACCCATTTATTATTTCAGAAAAACACTGATCTTTATCATCCTTACACTCTGGCACAATGATACAATTTGGCAAGGATTGATCAACACAAGCAACTGCTTTTCCCAGGGTTTCGTTACGAACATGATATGACTTTAAAAGATTGACATGGATAAGGCGTTTTTTCTTACGCCGTTCAGGGGTGCTAATCACCTAATTCACGGACCCCTGTTTTTCTAGTACTTCATATGGACCACTGTATTTGGATTTAAAAGGGTGATCATGTAAGGGCAGGAAGGCCAACACCTGCTCCCCCACTTGGAATTCTCTAGGTTTTGCCTGATGGGCCTTATCAAAATGCAGTTTCATTTTCACCTGAGCACACCTTAAGTTGGACTGAGCAAGTTCTACAGCCAGACGCAACTTCTCCTTGAATTGGACCACATATGAAGCTAAGGGCGTCGCGCTCTGATCACTCAACCAACACTCTTTTAACACCTTAAGAGGCCCTTGTGCCTCATGTCCATAGACGAGCTGGAAGGGCGAGAATCCTAGCGACTCTTGTTTACTGTCCCAAACAGCAAACAAAAGCAGGTCAACTCCCTCGTCCCAATCCTTCCCAGTCTCCAGACAGAAGGTGCGCAGCATGAGTTTTAGTGTCTGGTGAAATCTCTCTACCACCCCCTGTGACTGAGGGTGATAGGCCGAAGACCTCAACTGCCGGACTCCCAGGGTTTGCATTACCTGATTAAACAACCGGGAAGTAAAATTGGAACCCTGATCTGACTGCACCACTGTAGGAAGGCCTACTTGAGTGAAGAAGTGGGTTAAGGCTTTGATAACATTCTTCGCTGTGATGCGGCGCAAGGGAATGGCTTCAGGATAACGGGTTGCACAATCAATAATGGTTAGAAAGAACTGATGACCACGAGGGGTCTTAGGTAAGGGACCGACACAATCTATGACCACCTTACTAAAGGGCTCTTCAATGACTGGGATAGGCTGCAGAGGGAATGGTTTAACACTGGGGTTCGGTTTCCCCGCTACCTGACAATCATGGCAAGTGCGACAGTAAGAGCTGACGTCTTTCTTCATCCTAGGCCAAAAGAACTGGGATAAAATTTTTGCATAGGTCTTCCTAACTCCTAAATGACCACCCACCCCATCATGAGCGATACTAAGTATGTCCTGCCGCAAAGATTTGGGAATAACAACTTGATGATGAACTAACCAAGGGTGATTGGCAGGAGAATTGGAGGGACGGAACTTCCGCATTAATACACCAGACCTAGTGTAGTAGCAATTTGATTCTTGCTCAGCTTCTGTCTCAGTAACTGACCTATTGAAAACACCTACTAGCTCAGGATCCCCTGCTTGTAGCTCAATAAACTTACTCCTAGTGATGGGAGAGGAACCAAAACTAGTGACATCTGGGTTCCTATCTCCATCGGAACTAATCTGGAGGTTATCTGGTTGTGGGGAATCCTCAAAAAATTCACTGAGACCAAGATCAGTATGGTCCGGCTGGATAAGATTATCCTCGGACTTCTCACAGTCCTGGAGGGAAACTTCATCAACTTCACTAGTCTCTTCTACCTCTGTACTGCGGCTCATGCTACGGGTCACAGCACACGCAGGGAACAACCCTGGAAAGTCTAATTCCAACTGCACAGTATTATTCTCGGCAGTGGGACAAGATGAGATCACAACATTAGGGAACATCATGTCACCAACGAGGTCATTTCCTATCAATAGAGAGACCCCTTCTACAGGTAAGCTATCTACTACTCCTAACGTGACATAGCCTGACTTTATGGATGACCGCAGGTACACTTGACAAAGGGGAATACGCGACCCACCGGTCAAACCGTTCACAAGCACCCAGCTACCAGTATAGCATGAATCCAGGAATGGAGCAGCTTCTTTAGTAACAAGAGATAAGGCTGAGCCTGTGTCTCTCAAGAGTTTAACAGAAATGGGTTGACTGAATTGATCCAAAGCTAAGGAACCAGGAGAACAAAATGGTTCAAAGGTTGATATCATAGAAGAGGGGGAAGCATTCAGGGCAACAGTCTGACTGAGGGCAGTGACACAGGGCTCCAATAATTTCTCAGATTGCTCGGCCACCCTGACCAAAAGAGCGGGGGATCCTTGGCGAGAGGAATTTCTTTTCTTTAACTTGAGACAGTCGCTGATGACATGTCCTGGCTTCTTACAGTACCTGCAACTAGAGTTTCTCTCACCAGTAGGAGTAGATCCACCTGTCCCATGGACCATAGGCTCACCCGGGGTAGATGATGCAGAACCTGAGGGTCGGGTCGGTATGACAAGAGGCAGGGACCCCGATGTAGATGTTGGTGTGGGCCGCTTGAAGGAAGTGAAGGACTGGGACATGGGAGCATAAGACCTGGAATTTACATTTCTATTAGTTAAGGAATAATGGTCAGCCACTGGACCAGCATCAGCCAGGGTACAGATACCTCTCTGATCCAAGTGTGCTCGAATGTCGCCTGGGATACACTTTCTAACCTCCTCTAGCAGGATTAGTTCAACAAGCTTGTCATGTTCTACATGGGCAGACTCACTTTCAATGCACCTCCGACAAAGGACCTGTTTCTGCCTGAAGAACTCCACAAATGTTTGTTTGTCAGTCTTCCGGCAGTTACGGAACTGTTGCCGGTAGGCTTCAGGAACAAGTTTATAAGCACTCAAAACCGCGGACTTAAGAAGGGCATAGTCTAGGCATTGATCCTCAGAGAGGGCAGAAAACACATCTAATGCTTTACCAGTGAAAGATCTATAAATAAGTTGAGACCATTGAGAAACAGGCCACTTGTTAAGTCGGGCAATTTTCTCAAAAAGAGAGAAGAATTTGTCTGGTTCTTCCTCATTAAATTTAGGAACACTGTTGAGACATTTGTCTACACTGAATGTTGAAGTATTACTACCTTGAGCCAAACCTCGTTGTTTGAGAGTTTCCAGCTCCACCTCGAGTCTTTTGAGTTCAACTTGTAAGGCCAAATTACTTGGTGTAACAATTTCCTCTGAATTTCCCGACGGTTGGGCTATGATTTCATTGTCAATAAGGTAGTTGAGGACAGCCTCTTCTAACCTAGCCTTATTCATGGAAGAGCGGCCTTCTACTTCATAATAAGCAGCGAGGGATTGCCACTCTGCCTTAGTAAGCCCCTTCAGTACTTCGGCTGAAGGTGAAGCTAAAAAGCTTTCCAGGTCAAACATGTTGAACTCAAAATCGAGTAGCGAAAAAAAGTAACCGTGGCAGCTAAGCTAACTAGCTAGCTAATTAATAATGTCAAAATGCAATCAACTGTGAAACACAGCAAGGGATTAACCAAACACCTGGTACACAAGATAAGGGTTAACTCACCAGTAGCATAAGCAATAACAGGAGCAATATAAATGAATACTGTAAACACAGCAACTTGCATCCAAAAATACTTAGCGATGAAACAACACCTGGCGAGAAACAACACTTGATATGACACAACAATGGTGGTTAGCTCCCGGACAGGCCCCGACTTGTCGCGATCCCACTACCCTTTATACTTGGGGAGTGAATCCTACCCCAAGTTATTAACAAATAAAGGAACAAATAGGGAACACGGCAATAATTATCCTCACCAAAAACCTACTCAACTAAATGTACTTGAATAAGTAAGAACAGTTGAAATAAGTGAATCACAAAAGGGAAGATAATTAATTAATTCAATTTATGTTCTAAAGGGAGTAATGACTAGCAAACATGAATTTACGGGAATAAGTACGTGTATAATATAATAAGAGTGATGCCGGAAGGGCGAAAATATGCTGTAAGGAGTTAGACCAAACAAATATTACTTAACATTACTATATTACACAAGACATACGAAAT
Organism: Homarus americanus; assembly: GCF_018991925.1. NCBI lineage: Eukaryota > Metazoa > Arthropoda > Malacostraca > Decapoda > Nephropidae > Homarus > Homarus americanus. The sequence goes on from NW_024719445.1 coordinate 22,869, forward strand.
ATATATATATACAACAATCACTACAAAATGATTATTTCCTACCAAACAGGAGATACCTTACCACCAGGATCCCTTCCTAGGCCTAACTAAACGTGTCACTAATACCTGATACTCCTAGGGCATTGCAGAAGACTGGATAAAGCACTAGACAAGGGTCAAGGCTAGAGAACGAATGGACACGTCTAACCTATGCCACGGGTTTTTCGCTACTGGGGAGCGTGGGCACGCCGAGGAGCGCGTCTCATCTCACGTGATTCAGGACATTTGCTGGATATTTTATATAATTAATTAATACTCTCTTGATTTGAACTTAACAGAGTAAGACAATGATGCATATAAATTACATACATAAATATACAATTAACCTAAGTAACTAAGAACAATAATAATATAATAAGTACAATTAACAATTTATTAGTAGCTTGTGTGAAATGGAAGCGTGAACATATGCCTCACGCTATGCGAGTTCCCAAGCGCTCAGGCACGTGACAATATATATATATATATATATATATATATATATATATATATATATATATATATATATATATATATATATATATATATATATATATATATATATATATTAGGGAGTGACAGTTTGGCAAAAGTTTTCAGAATCTAATTGCTTGGGTTGGATTATTTGTCTATCGGCCACGCTAATTCCGAATATGTTTGAGTTTTTTACATCATTGCATTAGAAGGTTTGTGGATACTTTTGGGTTCGGCATGAAAAACGCGAAAAAACTGTAAATAATAAAGGGACTGGCAATGTGGCACAACCTGTTAAAATCAAGTTATTGAATTGGAATATTCGACTACTGTGTACACTGGTTCATAATATGCTATTGTTTTACAACTCAATGCGCTACAAATTATGCCGATATTTTTGCTGCAAGTCACCACATACGTATATTTCGAAAACCAGGGCCCAATATTACCAACGGCGTGGATAGATTCCGTGGAATGAATTCAGGACATTCCCGCTCATGGAACATTACCAAACTCCGTATATGTGCCAATGGCAGGCCAATGGCAATATTTACAGAGTTTGTTGAGGCTCCCTGGACGGGAATGCCCTGAATTTATTCCACGGAATCTATTCACGCCGTTGGTAATATTCGTCCCAGGACTGATCAACGAATTCAGCCCAAGTAGCTTGACTTGGACAGTTAAGGACAAAATCTCAGTCCGTACTTTTGAATAAAATATTGTTCAATAGGTGGTGATATTGAAGTGCTGAAAGTTGTTTTTTCTGTGTTGTTTTGCAGTTAGTTCAAAGGGCCGCCACCAAGATGGGTCGTCCTAAGATTAGCAACACTCAGCTGCGCCAGGGTAACGATAAGGTGTTCGGGGTTCGGATGCCTCTGCCATCTAACAAGTTGCCTCTGAACAAGGAAGTTGGAAGTGCCCTGGCTTATGAAGCAGAAAACGAGAGGTTAAGGAGAAGAACAAATGCTTTTGATTATATGGATGCCACCAACAAGGTGACTGAGAAGGTACTGGATGTGTATAGGAAGGCCACTGTCCCCACTATCTCTGAAATCAGGGTGAAAATGAGAGTCCACGACCTGTGGAGGATGCGGAGGGAGACGATGATGATGAAGGAAAATGGACAGAAACAGAAAAGGAAGAAAACGAAGAACGGGAAGCTGAAGATGAGGTTCGAGGATATAGCTGAGAAGTTGTTTGATGTGGCAGACGACAGCAAAGTGCACGAACGAGAGAAAAGCTTCCTGGCAGCCCAGAGGAAACCGGGAAGGGAGGGCTGCATTGATGGCGTTGACAAAATTGTGACTGCCAAGCTGAAAGAAGAGAGGGAGAAGGAAGCGATGAGGGCAAAGAAAAGGGCTGAGGAAGAGAGGAAAACTGAGAAGATGAGGTCAAAGAGTAAGGAGTAGATGGAGAGGATGTCGTGTAAAGTGTAGGCAGTGGATGACAGTGCTCAGGAAGAAGATAGTGATTATAAGGATGTCAATGACAATGAGTTCAAGGCTATGGTCGACAAGAGAGCAAGATCAGAGAAAAGGAAAAGGGAGAAAGAAGCCGAGGACAGGATCGGAGAAACTGCTGACAGGTTCAAGGTATCCAATGATGCAGTGGCTCACATCGCAAACACCATCAGAGCTGCAGACAACATCATAACTGAAGGGGACAAGTCTAAAGTGACTAACTGGAAGAAAGTGGAGAGACGTATGTGGTGACTTGCAGCAAAAATATCGGCATAATTTGTAGCGCATTGAGTTGTAAAACAATAGCATATTATGAACCAGTGTACACAGTAGTCGAATAATCCACTTCAATAACTTGATTTTAACAGGTTGTGCCACATTGCCAGTCCCTTTATTATTTACAGTTTTTTCGCGTTTTTCATGCCAAACCCAAAAGTATCCACAAACCTTCTAATGCAATGATGTTAAAAACTCAAACATATTCGGAATTAGCGTGGCCGATAGACAAATAATCCAACCCAAGCAATTAGATTTTGAAAACTTTTGCCAAACTGTCACTCCCTAATATATATATATATATATATATATATATATATATATATATATATATATATATATATATATATATATATATATATATATATATATATATATATATATATATATATATATATTAGCAAGTAAATCACTGTGGGTGCAAGTGATCCAGGTATATGCTGATAACCACAAGGAAAGAAGAAAACACGAAGTTCCCAAGCGCTTTCGTGTAATTCACAGCTTCAGGGGTGAGTACAGACTAAGGAGAAGTACAAAACAAGGTATATAAATACAGAGGAGGGTGAGATCAAGACCACAATGGTGAGGTATTAGGTAATTTCCCTACTAATCTTTAAAAAGCACCGCAGCAGTCGGTAGTCAGGTCAGAGGGTAAGCTGACCCAACCTTCTCACATGGTTATAAATCTTCTTAATTACGAAATTATCCAGTTGTACATACCATTACTCAAATTCATGTTGACTGATTCGGTATGTTTAATGAGGCTAGATTCTATAATGTTCCTACTGTCACTAGAATTACAAGGTAATATTGAGGAGGCATTATCACAGTCAATGCAATGCTTCACCCTGAAGATGTGAATTACACGAAAGCGCTTGGGAACTTCGTGTTTTCTTCTTTCCTTGTGGTTATCAGTATATATATATATATATATATATATATATATATATATATATATATATATATATATATATATATATATATATATATATATATATATATATATATATATATATATATATATATATATATATATATATATATATATATATATATATATATATATATATATATATATATATATATATATATATATATATATATATGTAATATTCAAAACTTCAGTGTAATTTCAAACGCCGCGCCATTGGCGATGCTGAGTTCAAGGTCGTCTGAGGGAAGACCGCGCTCCTGCTACGTGCGAGAGTTTGTGGAACTAGGCCTATACGATATTGAATGTAGTTTACCGAATTAATAATGATGCGATTCATGAAGTTGAGGGACTATTATTGAATTTGAAATTATTATAGATCGTTTACCAGTCTGAATAATGTTACGGGTGTCCCAAGAAAGTTATTAGTTAGGCAGAAAATATGTCACTAGGCCTAAGCTAGTGCCTTGGAGAGACGCGAGGCTGGCTGGTCCTCAGTCACGTGAAAGCGAACGAACCTACAGGACATCCCTGCGCGTCCATCCACAGAAATAGTCACGTGGTCTAGTCACCTGTGTTGCTCTATTGCAGTATAACAAGTAAGTCTCATTCGATCTCAGATAGGGGTTAGATAGGGCAGTGATAAAGTTATTTAGAGCTAACAGTGAGTCAATGTCAGGGTTTCCGTCAAAACCCACTTGACTGCGAGAGATTGACTTCCGTTTGAGACTGCCGTTGATGATTGAGGATTGGCGATTGTCGCCGTTGGAACGATCAGTGTAGGCTTGTCACTGGTTAGCGGGGTAGCAAAGGATCTCTTGAGTGGACGGATTGCTCCCGACAACTAAAACGACACGGGACCAGCATCAGCATTGGGTGATCAGTTCTTGCCACGTGGGTGCACAACACCACGTGCCCTCGGTCAGCTAGAAGTATTACCTACTGGCCATGGTCACCTGCGGGCGTTCTCTCTTCCCGCCCATGGACGCACTGAGAGTACACTGAGGCAATCTGAGTAAATAAATGGTCACACACTGAGACCAGGAGTCTAGGGGATACCTAGAGGAACATTTTATCTCCCTTATTACGGGTGTATGTTGAGTTGGGTGGAGCATGGCTCACGGGTATTGGTGGACCCAATAACATCTCAATAATAGTGACAATATTTTTGTGTGTAGTTAATACCATTTTTCAGTTACTGATATTATCTTGACGTGTGTAGTAATAGTTCCTAAATTATTTTGATAGTATTGTTTTTTGAATGTTTGTGTCACTAAGTGGAACCAGAGTGATACTGTGATTTAATTCCTTTAATGCATATAATTTTTCTTTCAGGAAAAAAACACTCAAACTTCAGTCATTCCAACTCCACTTTGGAGGATAGCGGCGGTGGGGAGTGGGGGAAGGGTGTTACGTTATGGGACGAGGGGGTGAATAGTGATGGGGATGGGTGAACAGTGGTGCTGTACAGTAATGGGGTAGGGTAGTTCGTGGTGTGGGGGCGGGATGACCAGTAGTGGTACTCTAGAAAGGTAGGTCATGGTGTGTGGAGGTGAACAATGGTGGTGCTGTTGGGGGGGGGGGGTAGTTTGTGGTGTAGTGGGAAGGATTGGTGAATGGTGGCGGAGTGGCGGATGTGGTAGTAGTGTAAGGGAAGTGTTGGTAGTTGGAGTTCTAGATCATTGTGTGTGTGTGTGTGTGTGTGATGTTTGTGTGTGAAACAGGGCAGCATTTTGATCTTGATAAAAATGCTCACCTGGTCGGAAACTTTGATGGGAATGATCCTGACACATTCTTTGTTCATTTTGAGAAATTTGCTTCAAACCTTAAGTGGAAAAAATAACATTGGGCTGTTTTAGAACACACAGAGTTCGTACAAAAGGCTAGACAAATGTATAACAGTCTCAGCAATGAGTCTTGTATGGATTATGACTTTGTGAAGAGTAGTGTTCTACAAGAATATGCTTTGGGACCAGAGACTTATCGTACAAGACTCAAGAATCACCTTTGACCTAATTTACGGAAGTGATCATTGTGGAACAATTTAGGAGTAGAGTTCCTCCTGAAATTCATTTTTATATTAACGAAAAAAGAATTATGTGAAGAATAACGAACATCTAAGTCTATGCACATGACACTAAGGGGTTTATAAAGGCTAGCTCACGTGGTTCAACTCTGAGAGAGTCATGATCATGCCACTAGTTATGTACAGTCAAGGAATCAAGTATCTTCCGCACTTTGTCCAGTGAATATTGAAACTTGGCGGAATATTTTGGAATCGTTGCCGTGAATAGTGCTGGTCAATTAGCATGCAAGATTAGATATAAGCTTCGAATTCTTACATGAATCATAAGGAGCGTCGAATAGAAATCTCACAAATATGTTACCCGACTCGTATCAGAGTCATAGTGGAGGCAGTCTTACAAGTTACAACAATATTTCAGCGTGTCTAGATTACCTGTGAATGCAGCACGCTAGCCATGGAGAGGTTAACAAGGAGGCACGAGACCACGATAGCTATGATATCGTTGTATAGGAATGTTGTATACCCAGTGGACATAGCAGAGAGATACGAAGTATGAACCAAAACTGTGACGAAATGGATTGGGCGGTATATGGAAGAAGCCACATTGATAAACAGACACCTTTCAGTTCATCCTCGCTCAACAACACCATTTGCAAATGAACAGATTCATGAACAGATACAAGCTACGCCTACAATCATTGCATGTAAGATAAAGGAGGAGTTGGAACTGCAGTGCACATCGCGAACGATAAGGAGAAGACTGAATTCACAAAGTGTTCACTCACGCATACCAGAAAAGAAACCTGCATTAACCCAAGAACAGTAAGTCATATTTTGTGACAAGAAGACATTTTCTACAAATGGTCTGGGACCACCACGCATTTGGCGAAAGCAGAACACAAGGAAGAGTGAATATTGCGCCATTGTTCTGGAAAATTGGTAAAACAATACAGACATTATTTGTAGTAGCAG
>NW_024719446.1:0-44503 GCF_018991925.1 Homarus americanus
ATTGATGTTTTATATTTCGTGTAGTATGCCCGCCTTAGCCAAAAAGCATTAATTACTTGATATACTAAAAGTTTAAAAACAGTATAAAAGTTTTGATTTTTTATTACAAGTTAAGACAATTACAGACAAACTGTTTATGCACGGACCTTTTAGAAACACACTTTTCTGGCTTTTTTATTTGCAAAATCTTTCAAAATCATTTTAAAGTCAAGGGTTTTGGTAATGTCACTTTCTATAGATAGCATCGCCAAATTGTTTAGTCTTTCTTGTGAAATTGTTGACCGTAAGTATGTTTTAATCAATTTTAGTTTAGAAAAACTTCTCTCACCCGATGCGACTGTTACGGGCATTGTTAAGTAAATTCTCAAAGCAACAAAAACATTAGGAAATGCAGTGAATCGATTGTTTACTACCAGGTATTCAAACAGGGCTTGGGGCTTGGCGACACTGGTGGGCAGAAAAGTTTTCAGAGCTTCAAGTTCTTCAGCCAACAGATAACCATCTACATCTTTACTTGTTACAGTACCTACCTCTACATCAGTGTTCTGTTTTAGTTTGGTGTCAATTAAAGCTGCTTCAAGGTCTACTGTGTGTTTCCTTATTTCTGCCTTTTGTAAGCCCTGAAAGTTATTTAAAAATCCAAATAATTTTATATGGCTTTTAAGCTGCATAAATCTAGATTCTAGAGATTGAATAGCTTTGTCTAGCACTAAGGTAAAGCACTGAACTCTATATGCTTCTTTTGGATCATCGAAAGCTTGATCTTTTGCCTCATATGAAAACATTCTCTTCCTTCTTTGTAGTCGTTTATCTTGAAATTTCCTAAATTCTAGTGGTAATTCAACAGCTTCAGCCAAATCATTTGCGCCTATTAGGACATCATTAAAACCACTCTCTCTATATTTTCTTAGCCATGATAATAGTTTTTCAAATGACTCCATGCCTTCATCAATGTCCTTTGTTTTACCTTGTAGTTCCTTGCTAACATAGTTAACTTTAAAAAGTAAATCATGCCAAAATATCAAAGAAACTAAAAATTTATAGTCTTTTAGCTGGTTTGCTAAACCTTCTGTCTCTGCTTTTACCTTGGGCTCATCTGTTATCTCTGATGTTTCCACAAGTGCATCATATACTTCTCCAACCTGATAACGAATAGCTTTAACACTATCAATCCGACACTCCCACCTTGTGTCGCTCAAGGGTTTCACTGATAACCCAGGTACATGTTTCTTAAAAACTGCCCACCTCTTTGTTGATGCTGAGAACATTATGTAGATCCTTTGCAAGATCCCAAAAAATGTTATAGCATCTGGACAGCACTTGGCTACATCTCCTAGTAACAGGTTATAATTGTGACATGCGCAGGGTACAAAGAAGGCTCTTGGATTATCCTGCAACAGCCGTGCTTGTACTCCCGATGTGTGACCTTTCATATTGCTACCGTTGTCATAACCTTGGCCTCGAATGTCTTTCACATCCAATTTTAATTCCTCTAGTGTGTTTAATAATGTTTTATATAAATTTTCTCCTGTGCTACTTTCAACCTGCATAAACTGTATGAAATGTTCATAAACACCTGAAGGAGCCAAGTTGCCATCAGAAACATACCTGATCGTTAGAGACATTTGCTCCTGGTGGCTCAAGTCAGGTGTGCAGTCTAAAATTATGGCATAGTACTTAGCTGCTTTTACGCGATTCAGTATCTCATTCAAAACAGCTGTAGCCATAATGTCTAGTAGTTCATTCTGAGTATCTTTTCCTAAATAGTGATTATGAATTTCGTTGGCCTTGACTTTACGTAAATGTTCTTCAAGAACAGAGTCAAACTTTGCAAACAGCTCCACTAAACCTAAAAAGTTTCCATTGTGTACACTCTCATTACCAACTTTTTCTTCTGTCCCTCTTAACGCTAGATTTCTCTCAGCAAGAAACTGCACTATTGCCACTAGCCTTTTGAATACTTGCTGCCAGTACTTTGCATGTTTATTAATAGTTAGTTCACGTTCTTTGTCAATACAGTGAAACTTAGAAAAACACAATCCCTTTTCATTTCGTGGAAACTTGTTCACTGGAATATCAGGAGGCCCTTTCATTGTTAAATAATCTCTTATATTTCTATTTATATTCGATGGCCAACTTGCCGGGTCATCATTAATGTTAATTACAACTGTACTTGTGGATGATCCATCACTGTTTGATGTTTGGGCTTGGCCTTCTGACTCTTCTTTAGCTATAAGTGGACTTCTCACTTTGGCACTGTCTTCTGTTGTATTAAGATCGTCTTCAGTTTGATTCAACTGTGTCTGTGTGTCAACTTGAACTTTTTCAAACTGAATATCAATTTCTTCATTGTATTCATCAACTGTAATTGGACTAATGGCTGTATTGTCATTTTCTGAATCGTTTTTGTCTTCTTCATCTTCAATACATGGGCGTTTCAAAGGTGGAGTGACAAGAAATTTTTTGATAGCACCTCGATGTTTTTCATTTTCAAGCACCTTTGCCTTTGCCAGTGCTCGCTTCTGGTTGCCATTTAAATACTTACGCCCTCTGCCTCTATCTCTGCTTGTGCTTGCCATGATGAAAGGGCTTTTTATATTATCTTTTCAGAAATGACATATAATAAACTGAAATGAAAAAACGAACAAAATTATTCACAATGAGAAGTCCCTGGCACTTAAAAAATAAGTATGTGCATATATGAATGCTATAATTAAAACAAAAAATCGAAACACTGATCCTATAAAATAAAAACCACACAATGTTTATCACCACTTCACCGGACAAAAAAAGCTTTAACCGGACATATAACACTTTGGCATGGATAGCACACCGCTACGTACGCAAAGATTCGGTTACCTACATAGAGCTATAGTATGTGCTTGCATGTGCTCAGAATCACAAGTCATTTTCTGATTCATCATCGCTATTGTCGCTATCAATCATGTACTCAGGATCAACAATTATCATCACTGTCCAGCACAAAAATTATAAACAAACCACGCCTCGGTCGCCACCCAGTGGCCATGCTTCTCATTTTCAAGGTCAACACTGCAAAACTCATCTCAAATCATGTCTATGGCAACGACCGGAGTTTTGTCACTGTCTGACGATGATCACTGATTCACTGGTTATTACAGGACATGCTGATATACACAGCACAACGTTATCACTCGTATTTCCCCCTGAAAACAGCCAAAAATACAGACCCGACACACTTACACCGTCCAAGCGTTGGGAGAGAGTGAAAACTGTGTTCTGATTGGCTCGCACCCTTCCCGCTCCTGTAAATTATTATGAAAGTCAGGGCGTGTGGACCAACACCAGAGTTAATTCCCTTGGACTTTTGACAAAACAGAAAATTCTCGCACGTGACTGGGATCTATTATTTTGATGACAATAACAATGATTTTGTGTCTAACGTTAGCTTTTTTACCAATATCGTATACAGTTTAAAACTAACACACGTGTGTGCGGGGCCCCCTTGCGGCGCGGGGCCCAATTTGATTAAATTGGTCAAATAGATCCCTGCGGCTGGCTGGCTCTGGGTTCTTGCCTAGCATAGATAACCACACCCCTCTTGCAAGTTACTTGAGAAAGGTTCGTAAATGACTCATATCCAGCAATACTGAACTCGCATTCCTCTGGGTCGATTCTCCTGTTCTTGTACAACAGTTCTACAACTCCTACAATATCTGGTTGGTGTACTTTCAGTAGTGTTCAAACTCCACTTTTATCAAAAGCGTCTTAGTATTAGTGTACATGACATTCAAAGCCTGAATTTGTTCTCGGTAACGTCTCTGCTTTTAGTAGTAACCCGCCTCCCCCACATTCTCAGAAGCTGCAGCATTTGCCAAGTACACTGTATTTTGCAGTGTGGATAGACATGTCATTGTTTACACAGTGCTCGCCTCCTCCTGTCTGGTAGGCGGGCTGGTGCACCTCCCGGGGGGGGTAGAGCGTTTTTTTTTGTCGAGAAAGGAGGTTAAAGACGATTAGAGGTGGGGAAGGAAGTTATAGTTCAGAAGTGAAGAGACTTTGGAGGAGGAAGAGAGGGCAGGCTGACCGCCTAGCTAAGCTAATAGTGTGTTGGGGTTGTGTCATGGGTTAGTTATTGTCTGTCGGCACAGGCACTAGACATCCTACCCTGTCCCATATATGGGTGTTTAGGGCCTTATTTCATATTCCACCGACCCTACTGGCGGATGTTGGTCTCGAGGTTGTTTATTGCCTGGCCGTGTATATCGGGGGTGGTAATGGACCTTTTGAGATTTGGTAACTTTTTGGGAACTATATATGGTTGTTGTCGTTATCTGGTGGGAGTCTTTGTAAGAGTTGCTCTGATCGTTCTATCTTTTGCCAGATTCTGCTGGCCAAAGTGCAGCTGCTGGTTGATGGCTTCATTCTCAGGTCTCTATATACCTCTCGGCTGTGGTTCTGGTGAAGGGGTATCTTTCACCTGTGACGAATCTTAGGGCTTCATTTTGAACCACCTGTAATTTTAATATTTGAGTGGTGCTCATAGTATGAAGAGGTATTGCTGCAAGTTAATATCGGTGTGATAAATGATGTCACCAGGCAGAGTTTATTTTCTCAGGAAGCGCTTTAAAGCGGTATAGTTTTCTCAGCTCTCTTCTTGCTTTTCCTCTGGTGTACATGATGGGAGCAACTCCTGTCGTGGATACATGCAGCAGGAGAGGTGCCTCTGCTTTTTGTATTCTATCTGGGCATTATTGGTTACTAATGGATGGGTTTTCCTTGCATAAGTATCACTGTAATTTCAGGAGACTGTTTTGGATTTTCCATTGTTTTTCGTAATTATTTACCCTAGTTAAGTGCTTTTCTCCTCTTTCTAATGTCGCCGCTTGCTTCCACTACCCTCCCTCTGAATATAACCCATGTACATCAGTCCCCATTCCTCCTTGACTCCTCCGTCTTCTGCTTCAACCAAGTCCTGCAGAACTTCTTTGTGCTGTTTCCTGTGCATTACCGTGCGATGTGGGTGAATAGATATACAATGTCAGTCCGTTAATCTTTCCACGTCGTCCTTTTTTCCAGATAGTTCTTAATTGCCAGTCTACAGGAAGAATGTTCAGCCTCATAGTATCTACTGAACCAATACACAGTAGCTCATAGAGAATTGAAATGCATCTCTTCACAACATCTGAGACATAATGGATTTATGAGCGGCATTTTCTTTCTACATTCAAGATTTCAGTAGCCTACCTCAACTCAATTAATGGGTAGGAAGGTAAGTAGGTCATTTTATTTTATAGCAACTTTTCAGTGTGAGACAAGGATAATTGTTTCAGGAAGAATTTAGAAGATGCACACATAGTCTTTGACTGCACCAAAGCTGTTTTCATTTCATTTACAAAGTGATCATGGGATGGAATGGTTAGATTACGGTAACGATCCTCGGTGTTTCAGAAGAACACCGCCTACTATACATAAATTTGATAACATTCACCAACACTCTCAACTTGTCTGAGCCAACCAGTGATTTTTTACTCCAACCACTAATACAAAGTCCACGTGTTATATTCAGCCTAGAATTCAATTCATCAATCATGACGAATGAGATAATCATTAAAACCAAATTTTTGTTCTATGAAATAACGGAAGTGTACTAGTTCTAATGGTGAAAAAGATCCCATGCAAAAACTGAGAGGCTCGAGACGTCGACGACCCCCCACCGAGATCCAACCTCGCAGAAAGGGTATATCACTGCAGTATATCTACTCAATTGTGTGATCCAGCATCACCAACGCTGAATGTTGCTCTTGTTCACGAGCTAAAAGAAGACTCCGTGGATTAAAAAATAAAGAATAAATAAATACAATTATAATCTTCTCGAAGAGTCATGGCATCTTAGAGACCTCACAGTGTACTATACATAACTATATTGTTGACCAAACATCTAGTTGCCCTACCACCTGTCATAACATATGGGTTACATACTCTCTGACCTGAACACCTCGGTGTAGGATCGCTAAACTCTCCACACAGGTACCGATTAAACACTAAAAAATACTACGTTGGTACGGAGCCATGTCGGCTATAATATATTACTGAGGAAATCTTACACAACACTACATGTTAACATCTCAACTGTAGAGGGATGCTGAGATTCAGACAAATAAAAACGTCTAACAGTGGCGTCAAAGTATGAAGCCTCTATAGCGTGATACATAATTCGATGAATAATTGGAAATACTTTAAACCGAACGTAACTAGTTAAGGTAGGCCTGCAGCTGCCAGTAAATACAGCTCCACTCCAAGGCACCCAGGTCACCCAGCTGTGAATGTGTACCTAATACGACTAGGGAAGTAAAGTGAGGTCTGGTGCCACCCAGCCACGCTGCCTCCTCGCAAACTGTAGACTTGGTTATCATTCAGTCATAGTAGTCCGAGCCTATGAAACCTACATGCCTAAATTGGTCTTATAGAAATTTTGGTGCCATTGTTGGAGTGATATTGAAATGTTTTAAAGTTAAGTTAACAATTTAGGTGCCGTTATCTTCAGAGTAGAAGAACACTCATCGTAGTAACTAAGGTCTGGACAACTAAGGCTCAACAAACCACAACACATAATATTCACGAGAATAAATCTTACGACCGAAACCATAGTCTCCTCTTTCCACCTGAACTGTTTCTGTCCCAGTTACCTATTTCCAGTGTACAGATAACGGTTTGTGAGCCTTGTGACATCTTACAGTTTTTCACCTTAGTCGAACCTTCGTTAACTGTACTTACAAATCTAATTCACTTTTTCAGACATTTCCCATACAGTTTACCATCCTAAAATTACTCTCAACCCACGACCTGCAAACTCAGGATGGTGTTGTGTCCTTGGTCGATTATGGACTGCCCACCTCAGCCTAACCCAACCACAGTATCTCAAAATTTCTGACGTTAGTTTGACGAACTTTACCTAAACTCATTTCAGCAACATATGTTTCTCCTGACCATGACATATTATGCATCCCCGTCTGTCACATTATCTTTCTTTCCTTATCGCTCTGAGGTTTATTACCAGTTATGACCACAACTTAACTCTGTATCCTGGCGTCAGGACGGGGACTACACCAGATGCTATATCAAAATTGATCTAACAATTGACATTGGGCCTAACCTCAAACCTAACCTAACCTTACTCTAAGTAATCCGAAAAAATCTTAAAATATTGTCAGTATAAAATGTGGTGCATGCAGGTGGTGAATGTGTAATCTCAACAGGCAGGTGGAGTGCAGGTAGGTATCAAACAGGCAGGAACAGGTGCCAGGTGTGTGTGTCCTTGGCAGGCAAGGTGGGTGGGTGTGTGTGTGTGTCCGCTTCTTGAAGCAGCAGGTGGGTGGGTGTGTGTGTCAGCAGGCAGGTGGGTGGGTGTGTGTCAGCAGGCAGGTGGGTGGGTGTGTGTCAGCAGGCAGGTGGGTGGGTGGGTGTCAGCAGGCAGGTGGGTGGGTGTGTGTGTGTCAGCAAGGCAGGTGGGTGTGGGTGGGTGTGTCCAGCAGCAGGCAGGTGGGTGGGTGGTGTCCAGCAGGCAGGGTGGTGGGGTGTTCAGCAGGCAGGTGGGTGGGTGGGTGTCAGCAGGCAGGTGGGTGGGTGGGTGTCAGCAGGTGGGCAAGGTGGGTGGGTGGGTGGGTGTCAGGCAGGTGGGTGGGTGTGCAGCAGGCAGCCAGGTGGGTGGGGTGGGTGTCAGCAGCAGGCAGGTGGGTGGGTGTGTGTCCAGCAGGCGGGTGGGTGGGTGGGTGTGTGTGTCAGCAGGCGGGTGGGTGGGTGGGTGTGTCAGCCGGAGCTGGGTGGGTGGGTGGGTGTCAGCAGATTGGGTGGGTGTCAGCAGGCAGGTGGGTGGGTGGGTGTGTCTCAGCAGCAGGCGGGTGGGGTGGGTGTCAGCGGGCAGGGTGGGTGGGTGTGTGTGTCAGCAGGCAGAGTTTGGGTGGGTGGGTGTGTGTCAGCAGGCAGCAGGGTGGGTGGGTGGGTGTCCAGCAGGCTGGTGGGTGCGTGTGTGGCAGGCAGGTGGGTGGGTGTGTCAGCAGGCAGGTGGGTGGGTGGGTGTCAGCGGGTGGGTGTGTGTGTGTGTCCTCCAGCAGGCAGGTGGGTGGGTGGGTGTGTGTGTCCAGCAGGCGGGCGGGTGGGTGGGTGTGTGTGTGGGTGGGTGGGTGGGTGTGTCGGCGGGCAGGTGGGTGGGTGGGTGTGGCGGGCGGGTGGGTGTGTGTGTGTCCAGCGGGCAGATTGGTGTCAGCAGGCAGGTGGGTGTGTGTGTATGGCAGGCAGGTGGGTGGGTGTGTGTGTGTGTGTCAGCAGGCAGGTGGGTGGGTGGGTGTGTGTGTCAGCAGGCGGGTGGGTGTGTGTGTGTCAGCAGGCAGGTGGGTGTCAGCAGGCAGGTGGGTGGGTGGGTGTGTGTGTCAGCCAGGCAGGTGGGTGTGTGGGTGGGTGGGTGGGTGTCAGCAGGCGGGCAGGTGGGTGGTGTGTGTCAGCAGGCAGGTGGGTGGGTGGGTGTGTCCCAGCAGGCGGGTGGGTGGGTGGGTGTGTGTGTGGGCAGGTGGGTGTGTGGGTGTGTGTCCCAGCCAGGCTGGTGGGTGGGTGGAGTGTGTGTCAGCAGGCAGGTGGGTGGGTGTGTCAGCAGCAGGCGGGTGGGTGGGTGGGTGTCAGGCAGGTGGGTGGGTGGGTGTGTGTCAGCAGGCAGGTGGGTGGGTGGGTGTCAGCAGGCAGGTGGGTGGGTGGGTGGGTGTCATGGGCTGGTGGGTTACGTGTGTGTCAGGCAGGTGGGTGGAGTGTGTCAGCAGGCAGGTTGGTGGGTGTGTGTGTGTCAGCCAGGCAGGTTGGTGGGTGGGTGTCAGCAGGCAGGTAGGTGGGTGTGTGTGTGTCAGCAGGCGGGTGGGGTGTGTGTGTGTGTGTGTGTCAGCAGCAGGCAGATTTGGGTTGGGTGGGTGTCCTTGGGCTGGGTAGGTGGGTGTGTGTGTCCTTGAGAGCCAGGTTGGTGGGTGTGTGTCAGCAGGCAGGTTGGTGGGTGGGTGTCAGCAGCCAGGTGGGTGGGTGTGTGTGTGTCAGCTGGGCAGGTGGGTGGGTGTGTGTGTGTCAGCAGGTGTGGGTGGGTGTCAGCAGCAGGGTGGGTGGGTGTGTGTGGGCAGGGTGGGTGGGTGTGTGTGTCAGCAGGCAGGTGGGTTGGGTTAGATTGTGTGGCAGGCGGGTGGGTTGGGTGGACATCTGGCAGGCGGGTGGGTGTGTGTGTGTGTCAGCGGGCAGGGTGGGTGGGTGGGGTGTGTGGGGAAGATTGAGTGGGTGGGTGTCTTGAGCAGGTGCAGGTGGGTGGGTGGTGTGGCAGGCAGGTGGGTGGGTGGGTGTGTGTGTCAGCAGGCGGGTGGGTGGGTGGGCAGGTGGATGGGTGTCCAACCAGGTGGGGTTGGGGTGGATGTGTGTCAGCAGCAGGCCTTGGGTGGGTGGGTGGGTGTGGTAATGTGGGCAGGTCCTGGGTGGGTCAGCAGGCAGATTGGGATGGGTGTCAGCAAGGGTGGGGTGGGTGTGTGTGTGTCCAGCAGGCGGGTGGATTTGGGTGTGTGTCAGCCAGGCAGGTGGTGGGTGTCAGGCGGGTGGGTGGATCAATGTGTCCAGCAGGTGGGTGGGTGGGGTGTGGGTTGTCCCAGGCAGGTGGTGTGTGTGTGTGTGTGTCAGCAGGCAGGTGGGTGTGTGTGTGTGTGTGGGCAGGTGTGTGTGTGTCAGCAGGCAGATTGGGTGTGTGTGTGTTGTCAGGGTGGGTGTGTGTGTGTCCCAGGCAGGTGGGTGTGTGTGTGTGTGTGTCAGCAGGTGGGTGGGTTGGGTGTGTCCAGCAGCCTTGTGGGCAGGTGGGTGGGTGTGTGTCAGCCCAGGCAGGTTGGGTGGGTTGGGTCAGCAGGTGGGGTGGGGTGTGTGTGTGTGTCAGCAGGCAGGGTGGGTGTGTGTGTGTGTCAGCGGAGTGGGTGGGTGGGTGTGTGTGCATCTGTCAGCAGGCAGGTGGGTGTGTGTGTGTGTCCCAGCAGGCGGGTTGGAATTGGGTGTCAGCAGGTGGGTGGGTGTGTGTGCAGCAGGGTGGTGTGTGTGAGCAGGTTGGGTGGTGGGTGTCAGCAGGTGGGTGTGTGTGTGGGTGTGTGTGTGTCCCTAGGCGGGTGGGTGGGTCAGGCAGGTGGATGGGTGTCAGCAGGTGGTGGGTGTGTGTGTGCTTGGGCAGGTTGGGTGGGTGGGTGGGTGGGTCAGCGGGCGGGTGGGTGTGTGTGTGGGCGGGTGTCAGCAGGGTGGGTTGGGTGCGGGTGGGTGTGTGGGCAGGTGGGTGTGTGTGTGGTTGGGTGGGTGGGTGTGTGTGTGTGGCAGGCAGGTGGGTGTGTGTGTGTCAGCAGGCAGGTGGGTGTGTGTGTGTGGGCGGGTGGGTGTGTGTGTGTGTCAGCAGGTGGGTGGGTGTGTGTGTGTCCAGCAGCGGGCGGGTGGGTGGGTGGGTGTGCCCAGGCAGGTTGGGTGGGTGGGTGTCAGCAGGCAGGTGGGTGTGTGTGTGTCAGCAGGTGGGTGGTTGTCAGCAGGCAGGTTGGGTGGGTGGGTCAGCAGGTTGGGTGGGTGGGTGTCAGCGGGCAGGTGGGTGTGTGTGTGTGTGTCAGCAGGCAGGTGGGTGTGTGTGTGTGTCCCAGGCGGGTGGGGTGTGTGTGTCAGCAGCAGGCAGGTGGGTGTGTGTGTGTGTGTGTCAGCAGGCAGGTGGGTGTGTGTGTGTCAGCAAGTGTTGGTGTGTGCCTGTGTGTGTCAGCAGGCAGGTGGGTGGGTGGGTGTGTCGGCAGGCAGGTTGGGTGGGTGGGTGTCAGCCTTGGCAGGTGGGTGTGTGTGTGTCAGCAGAGTGGGTGGGTGGGTGTCAGCAGGCAGGTTGGGTGGGTGGGTGTCCAGCAGGTTGGGTGGGTGGGTGTCAGCAGGCATGGTGTGTGTGTCCCAGGCAGGTGGGTGGGTGTGTGTGTGGGCAGGTTGGGTGGGTGGGTGTCAGCAGGTAGGTGGGTGTGTGTGTGTGTGTGGGGCAGGTGGGTGTGTGTGTGTGTGTGTGTGTCAGCAGGCAGGTGGGTGTGTGTGTGTGTGTCAGGTAGGTGGGTGTGTGTGTGTGTCAGCAGGCAGGTGGGTGGGTGTGTGTCAGCAGGCAGGTTGGGTGGGTGGGTGTCCCAGCAGGTGGGTGGTGTGTGTGTGTGTGTGGCAGGCAGGTGGGTGTGTGTGTCCTTGGGCAGGTGGGTGTGTGTGTGTCCAGCGGGCAGGTGGGTGGGTGGGTGTCAGCAGGCGGGTTGGGTGGGTGGGTGTCAGCCTTGGGCAGGTGGGTGTGTGTGTGTGTGTGTGTGCAGGCAGGGTGGGTGTGTGTGTGTGTCAGCAGGCCTTGCGGGTGGGTGTGTGTGTGTGTCGGCAGGCAGGGTGGGTGTGTGTGTGTGTCCCAGCAGGCAGGTGGGTGTGTGTGTGTGTCAGCAGGCTGGGTGGGTGTGTGTGTCAGCAGGCAGGTGGGTGTGTGTGTAAAGCAGGCAGGTGGGTGTGTATGTCAGCAGGCTTGGGTGTGTGTGTGTCAGCAGGCAGGTGGGTGTGTGTGTGTGAGCAGGTGGGTGTGTGTGTGTGTCAGCAGGCAGGTGGGTGTGTGTGTCAGCAGGCAGGTGGGTGTGTGTGTGTGGCAGGCAGGGTGGGTGTGGCGTGTGTGTGTGTCAGCAGGCGGGTGGGTGTGTGTGTCCAGCAGCAGGCAGGTGGGTGTGTGTGTGTCCAGCCAGGGTGGAACAGTGTGTGTGTGTCAGCAGGCAGGTGGGTGTGTGTGTGTGTGGGCAGGTGGGTGGGTGGGTGTGTGTGTGTGTGTGTCTGGCAGGCGGGTGGGTGGGTGTGTGTGTGTGTCCCAGCAGGCAGGGTGGGTGTGTGTGTGTCCCAGCGGGCGGGTGGGGTGTGTGTGTGTGTCAGCAGGCTGGCCCAGGTGGGTGGGTGTGTGTGTCAGCAGGTGGGTGGGTGTGTGTGTGGTGTGTGTGGGGCCGGGTGGGTGTGTGTGTGTGTCCAGCGGGCAGATTGGGTGTGTGTGTGTGTCAGCAGGCAGGGTGGGTGTGTGTGTGTGTCAGCAGCAGGCAGGTGGGTGTGTGTGTGTGTCAGCAGGCAGATTGGGTGTGTGTGTGTCAGCAGGCAGGTGGGTGTGTGTGTCAGCAGGCGGGTGGGTGTGTGTGTGTGTCAGCAGGCAGGTGGGTGTGTGTGTGTGTCAGCAGGGCAGGTGGATTGTGTGTGTGTCCAGCAGGCAGGTGGGTGTGTGTGTTGTGGCTGTCTGTGAGGCAGGTGGGTGTGTGTGTCAGCAGGGCGGGTGGGTGTGTGTGTGTGTGTGTCAGCAGGCGGGTGGGTGTGTGTGTGTGTGTGTGTGTGGTGGGTTGGGTTGTGTGTGTGTCTCAGCGGGCGGGGTGGGTGTGTGTGTGTGTGGGCTGTGGGTGGGTGTGTGTGTGTCTGGGCGGGATGGGTGGGTGGGTGTCCAGCAGCAGGCGGGTGGGTTGATGGCCGTGTGTCAGCAGGTGGGTGGGTGTGTGTGTGTCAGCAGGGCAGGTGGGTGTGTGTGTGTCAGCAGCAGGCAGGGTGGGTGTGTGTGTGTGTGTCAGCAGGCAGGTGGGTGTGTGTGTCAGCAGGCAGGTGGGTGTGTGTGTGTGTCAAGCAGGTGGGTGGGTGTGTGTGTGTGTGTGGGTGGGTGGGTGGGTGTGTGTGTCAGCAGGTGGGTGGGTGTGTGTGTGTGTGTGTCCCAGCAGACGGGTGGGTGTGTGTGTGTGTGCAGGCAGGGTGGGTGTGTGTGTGTCAGGCAGGTGCTGCGTTTGTGTGTGTCAGCCAGGCAGGGTGGGTGTGTGTGTGTCCCAGCAGGTGGGGTGGGTGTGTGTGGGGTGGGTGGGTGGGTTGTCCAGCAGGTGGGTGGGTGGGTGTGGCAGGCGTTGGGTTAGTGTGTGTGTGTGTGGGTGGGTGGGTGTGTGTGTGTCTGGCGGGTAGGTGGTGTGTGTGTGTGTGGGTGGGTGGGTGGGTGTGTGTCAGCAGGTGGGTTGGGTGGGTGTGTGTGTCAGGTGGGTTGGGTGTGTGTGTGTGTGGGCGGGTGTGTCAGCAGGCAGATTGGGGTGTGTGTGTGTCCCAGCAGGCAGGGTGGGTGTGTGTGTGTGTGTCCCAGCAGGCGGGTGGGTTAGTGTGTGTGTCATGTGAGCAGGTGGGTGTGTGTGTGTGTGTGGGTGGGTGGGTTAATGTCAGCGGGTGGGTGGGTGTGTGTCAGCAGGCAGGTGGGTGGGTGGGTGTGTGTGTGTGTCAGCGGGCGGGTGGGTGTGTGTGTGTCAGCAGGTGGGTGGGTGGGTTATTAGTGTGTCCAGCCTTGGGCGTTTGGTGGGTGTGTGTCAGCAGGCAGGTGGGTGGGTGTGTGTCAGCAGGCAGGTGGGTGTGTGTCCCAGCGGGTGGGGTGGGTGGGTGTGTGTCAGCCCAGGTGGGTGGGTGTGTGTGTGTGTCAGCGGGCGGGTGTGTGTCAGCAGCAGGTAGGTGGGTGTGTGTGTCAGCAGGTGGGGGTGGGTGTGTGTCAGCAGGTGGGTGGTGTGTGTGTGTCAGCAGGTGGGTGGGTGGTGTGTGTCCCAGCAGGTGGGTGGGTGGGTGTGTGTCAGCAGGTAGGTGGGTGGTGTGTGTCAGCAGGCAGGTGGGTGGGTGGGTGTCAGCAGGTAGGTGGGTGGGTGTGTGTCAGCAGGCAGGTGGGTGGGTGGGTGTCAGTAGGCAGGTGGGTGTGTGTGTGTGTCAGCAGGCAGGTGGGTGGGTGTGTGTGTCAGCAGGCAGGTGGGTGGGTGGGTGTGTGTCAGCAGGCAGGTGGGTGGTGTGTGTCAGCAGGTAGGTGGGTGGTGTGTGTGTCAGCGGAGTGGGTGGGTGGGTGGTGTCAGTAGGCAGGTGGGTGGTGTGTGTGTCAGCAGGCAGGTGGGTGGGTGTGTGTCAGCAGGTGGGTGGTGTGTGTCAGCAGGCAGGGTGGTGGGTGGGTGTGTCAGTGGCAGGTGGGTGGGTGTGTGTCAGCAGGCAGGTGGGTGGGTGTGTGTGTCCAGCAGTGGGTGGGTGGGTGTGTGTCAGCAGGTGGGTGGGTGGGTGTGTGTCGCAGGGTGGGTGGGTGTGTGTGTGTGTCAGCAGGTGGGTGGGTGGGTGTGTGTCAGCAGGTGGTGGGTGGGTGTGTGTCAGTAGGTGGGTGGGTGGGTGTGTGTGTCAGCAGGCAGGTGGTGGGTGGGTGTCAGCAGGTGGGTGGGTGGGTGTGTGTCAGCAGGCAGGGTGGGTGGTGGGTGTCAGGCAGGTGGGTGTGTGTGTGTGCGGGCAGTGGTGGGTGTGTGGCAGGCAGGTGGGTGGGTGGGTGGTGTCAGCAGGTAGGTGGGTGGGTGTGTGTCAGCAGGCAGGTGGGTGGGTGGGTGTCAGCAGGCAGGTGGGTGGGTGGGTGTCAGCAGGCAGGTGGGTGGGTGGGTGTCAGCAGGCAGGTGGGTGGGTGTGTGTCAGCAGGCAGGTGGGTGGGTGGGTGTCAGTAGGCAGGTGGATGGGTGTCAGCAGCAAGTCTTCGAGTTTAACAACTTTCTAATATCTTTGGTCGTATTTACCTGTCCTGTGCTACTGTGACAGTTATCAACGTCAAGAATATAATGTTTGTTGCCAAGTTTTATACCCAATTTTGTGTCTACAGTTGTTTATACTAATCGTGTCACTCTTTACACTTATACTCAGATTATAACTGTTAAAATATCGCTATCATCAGTGCTAATCATGGGACTGTTGTGCAGTATGCTACGCTGCCCTGATAAACACCTTCACTTTATCACTTACATATCGGATCTTTGATGGTAGACTGTTATAACAATCGATTCTGAGGTGTTAAAGGAAACTTGTCCATTTAAAGGTAAATTTAATTACGATATTATCACACACACAAGTAAATTTAACAAACTAACCAGGGAAATATCACCATTCGCCGACACCGAACATCAGGTCGAACACATAACAGCTCCACCAACGAGTTGTCAGGGGTGGTATAGGGAGGCGAGAGGTCGACTGGACTATAATGAAGCTCCCCCTTCCCGAGCAGGATACTCAAGGGATGGGGTTAGCAGACTGAAGTCACCCCTGAAGGGGAATCCAGTAAACTCTGGTCTGCTGATGTTGATATATCAAAACAGAATGACTTTAGTTACGAACGGCAGCCGAGTAAGAACAAACGTTACACATGATCTACAGCTGGTAAATAGAGTACTCAACACAATCTCTTCACAATAAATACTCGACATATAAGATCTAAGATGCCTTCAACATATGTATTGAGTGGGAGTACATAATTGACTGTAAAATAAATTCCCTGAACCTCCTGAGTTAATTAAAAATACCAGAGTCCTTGAGCGATATAAAAAAGAAAAACGAAGGACTAAGAAATCCTGAAGTGGATAGAGAACGGACGTCTCTACTGGGGAACTCGAACGTTTCACGTGTTTTGTGGGCGCTGTAGCATAATATGAATAATTAAGTGTTGAACAGAATAACTGCGCAAACGTGACCATGACAACATGTTTAGTTTACTTCTCGTGGAACTCAAGAGAGTGGTGACTGAGCAATGCATTAGCCCGTCAAACAGACAGTAATACTTATAATCGTATAAATGTGGGTTACAAACATTAGGTTTATATAATTACTGTACATCACTCACAGTAACTTCCCTATGAGCCTTGAGTAGTCATCAACTGAACGTGTGTAATTCCACTAACCCCTCACACCTTGACTACCGAGTCATCAATCAAATAGCCAGTTCTCGCAAGTCCAACTCCCGTCTCTTATCCGCAGGAGTACCAGGGAATGTTAGACGTGTATCTGGGAGTGTCTGGAGTGTACCTTGGAGTGTCAGAGGTGTACCAGGGAGTGTCAGAGGTGTACCTGGTAGTGTCAGTGGTGTACCTGGGGGTGTCAGGGGTGTACCTGGGAGTGTCAGAGGAGTACCTGGGAGTGTCAGAGGTGTACCTGGAAGTGTCAGAGGTGTACCTGGGAGTGTCAGGGGTGTACCTGGGAGTGTCAGAGGAGTAACTGGGAGTGTCGGAGGTGTAACTGGGAGTGTTAGAGGTGTACCTGGGAGTGTCAGAGGTGTACCTGGGAGTGTCAGAGGCGTACCTGGGAGTGTCAGAGGTGTACCTGGGAGTGTCAGAGGAGTACCTGGGAGTATCAGAGTACCTGCCAACACTGCGTGACATAGACGTGACCGATCGCCCGGGCGGCTAGCGAGCCGATCTTTTGGTGAAGAATATAAATGAAGAGACGTGACCGATCGCCCAAGTGGCTAGCGAGCCGACGAGTGGCGAAGAGGATAAAAAAAAGAAAGAAAAAAGTAGATAGTTGGGCTTGTTTGAAGTGGAGTGGTAAAGACGTCACTGTTACGTCACACTTCACATTGCGCATGCGCAAACTTGAAAATCTTCGACCAGAGGGACCGGGTGGTAGGACAGATGTTTTTATCAAACAAAAATGATAAAGTCCAAAAGAAAAAAAAATAGATGCCACTGTGCTGATAACTGGGTCTTACTTTAGTTCTCTGCACAGACTGGGATTAGTAGACTCGCTGAATTTGTCAGAAATACGACTTTTAAGGGGGAGTCTCTTACAGCCTTTGTTGACAACCATGGCACGCATGTGCGTTCTCAGTGACACGTTGAAGGTAACAGGAAATGGTACAGGAACTCCACCAAAAGTTGTTCCAGAAGATAAGGTAATTGGCCAGTTTGGTGATGTGTATGGTGTGGTAGTTCAACTCAGACAAGAAATTCAGATGCTTAGAAAAAAGGTAGAGGACAACCAGAAGGTAATTGACCATGTTTGTGAACATAGAAATGTGGACGTTGACCTAAGAGGAGAGAAGGTTGAAAATAATGCAGGAATAAAAGCTGACAAACCATCTTTGGGGGACCGGAAATGTGGACATAGGGAAGAGATAACCCTCAAGTGGGGTGACATAAGGTATTAGCTCGAGTGAAAAAAGTAATGGAACAGTTTGTGAATGAAAGAATAAGTGTCTGTTGTTAATAGGGAAAATGGACGACACTAGCTGAAGTATAATTTAATTGAATGTAAATAGGTTACGTCCTAGGACCATAGATGTGCAGGCTTATGCACTGTTGTATAAGGTGGATGTTATAGAGAGACGGGCACGGAGGATGGTAATTTGTTGAATTTACGTAATTATCAATGTTTCTGTTTACCAGCTGTGAGAGGTTTGAATCACAGACCACGTTCTTTGTAGACTTTATTCTAACAGCGTCAGATGGTGACTGGCAACCGGGCGCTGCCATAGACAAGCCCCCCCACCTCAACATGGGAAAACATATCGTACGATGGTACAATCTTACACCGGCTAATAATAAAAATAATACAAGAGGTCTGTTAACTTATGTTCGGAAAAATGTACCGGTTGAATTGGTAAAGGCTGACAAGCAGGATGGGGTTGAAAGTTTGTGTGTTAAAATCTACGTCCAAGGAAGGTCTATATGTATTGTTAACATCAATGTAGTCACCCAAAAATGTCCTGTCGCGAACCACGAACCCCGAGATTCAGACTCGTGAACCCGAAGCAGTAGATACTGATACATTATTCTGCACATAAATGCTTCGGATTCAAGAGTCTGAATCTCGGGGTTCATGGTTCGCGACAGGACATTTTTGGGTGACTGTACATGGAGGAAGGTTAGATTATGCAGTATATTTTAACACATGTGGAATAAGAGCAAATGCTGACATAGTTAGGGATTTGCTTAGCGATCATTTTGCCTTACGATTTACTATACATGTTAACAAAATACAGAAGTTAATTAAGCGGAAAAGATAGTGGTTGATGGAAGACAAAAAACAGGAGCTGGTCAATACTATACAGGATTGGTGTACAGATCCTGAACCAAAGGATGTTGATAGTTTTTATGATGATTTATTACATATTATTGATTCTGTTTTGACGACAAGTAAGTGTAGTTATAAAGGAGAAATAAATCATGGGAAACTTAATATGTGAATGACAAATTGGTTCAGGGCTGGAGTAAACTCCTTAGAAAGGTGCCAAGAGAATGGAGTGTAAATCCAAATGATAATGAAATCAAGCAAGAAGCGAGGAATAAATACTGGGCAGACTTATTAGGGAGAATCGCTAAAGGCAAAAACTTAGGTGACATATGGAAAGAAGTGAATAAAGTGCGAGGTGTTGGAAGCAAGGGCAACAGCTACACTGACCCACAGGGCCAGTCAACTTATTAGGAAATGGGCGGGACTGCTAGTTTTGCCAAATTACCCCAGAGTGTGCAGGCCTCATTACAAAGTAAGAGTAGACTTAGGCGTGAGTAAGAATAAAGTCAGTGTACACTGGAGGATGATACACGTGTTTCTATAACGAGAGGCGAGTTATTATATGTAATTAAAAAGGGAAAGTCTACGGCACCCGGTGATGATGGAATAACATATGATATCCTTTACTGTGTGGCTGGTATTAGAGAAGGGCCCCTGTTAGACTAGTTTAATATGTCTTATAATGGAGGCTGTATCCCTCTTAAGTGGAAGACAGCAGTAATTGTATCCAATACAAAATAACAATGGAGATTTTCGTCTCATAGTATTAAACAGGTTTTTGTATTAAGTGGGAAATCTTTTGGCGCCTAATTTACTTGGATTTATGAGAGGGAGAAGTACTGCAGACTGTGTTGTGAAGTGTTTGAATAACTCCGAGGCTACAGGCAGGACTTTTGTAGACTTAAAAGGGGCAAATAAAGAAGTCATACTTGAGGAACTAATAAATTAAACGGTTTCTGGGGAGTTGCTGAAATGAATTGTGGATTACCTGAGTAACAGAATGGCTAGAGTATGGTTTCAGGGTTGGTACTCAGAAGAGAGAGAGAGATGGAGTCGGGGACTCCACAGGGAGGTGTACTTAGCCCCACTTTTTTGAACATAATGGCTCGCTACGAATTTCCTGGAGACACACAGGTTATAATATATGAGTACGATCTACGTTTACAGTGTAAAGGTGTGAGAAACATGCAAGAGGCATTAGATGCATCGAGTACATTTTGTTGTAGAATGGGCCTTGTAATTGACAATGAAAAACTAAATATCAGGTCAGAAATTATGAACAAGGGGATATATTTTTGAATGAATTAAGGCGAGAAAAAGTTGATGTTTACAAATAACTTAGGTTGCACATTGGGTATAAGTCCAACAGTAAAGTACGTGAGATGCACTACCTGGAGAGTGTATGTAAGGGACGTTTAAGACCTTTAAGAGCTTTGGCATAGAAGGGAAATAACGCAGGTTTTCCTATTTTAAGGATGGTTTATATCAGTACTGTACGTTCAGTTATTGACTATGCCGCTCCCATCCTTATAATGTTTAGTAAGAAAGTTATTCAAAACCTTGAAGTGATACAAAACGAGGCCATGAGAATCGTTTTAGGTTGTCAACGGAACACTAGAACTGAAACAATGAAAATGGAGTTAGATCTACCAAGTATAGAGCAAAGAGTGAAGGAACTTGTTGTAGCCGCTACTCTTAGGAGAGGAGGAGATAATAGGTTGTCCCGTACGATAATGTGCTGAAATGAAAGAGCAGATCTTGGCAATGTGTCCAAGTATGCAAGGCTACTGTGTAATATTATGATGGAGTATGGAGTAGATAAATATGCATTTCATTACAAACTTATTTAAGGCTTAGACCATGGCAGGAAGGATGACTGCAGTAGATATTTTACAGCTTGAGGGGAAAAAAGATGATTGGCATCCCAGTTATTTACGAAATGTCTTTTTAGAGAAAATGAATAGTTTTACCAAGTGAAACACTGTACATATATATTGTGATGGATCAGTATTAAGTAACGGTCAAGCGGGATGTGGTGTTTTTATAAGGGAATATTTTATAAATGAGTGTTATGCAGATGAAACAGTTTGTGAAATAATTAGTAACAACACCTCATCCACGCTGGCTGAACTACACTCAATATGTGAAGGACTCCAGGTTGCTATAGAGTAGTGTAAAGAAACATATATTTTTGTTGATAAAAAATTGTGCATTGGCAACTTTGCAGAGTAAAAATCCATGTAACTTTCATATTGTTAATTTCTGTAATGTACTGTGCAGTTTGTATGGATTCCATCACATGTGGGGATTCATTTAAATTTAATGGCTGACAAATTGTCCAAAAAAAACTTCAGAAAAGATATTTATATATATTGTTAGAAATGTAAGTATTAGGACGATAAAGAGGGAAATGAAAAGAAAAAGAGAGGAATGGGAAAAGCAGGAAGAGAAGTATTTGCCATATGTAGCGAGAGTTTTCAGCACCTTCTGTATGTTTTACAAAACACCAATGTAAATTACGGGACTAACTTACCATCTGTTGACACTGTTATAATGAGACTAAGATTGGGATACAAATATTACTGGAGGGGGCGGGTCAACTGTGTCGTCTTAGGGATGTACATTGTACATACACTACAACATTATGTATTAGGATGTGAAAAAATCCAACCATACAGGAACAGTGAGATCACTTCTTTAAAGAAACAAGTTTGTTGGATGATTAATATAATGGAAAGATTAAAGTAATTCTTACAATGTATACAAATTTTGCTCTAAGGATGTGACATTTAACGTTGTGTAGGATTACATTATCTGTTCTTTTAATGTAGTACAGTGTTCATGTTAAAATGAACTATTTCATTGATGTAAAAATAATTATTTTATTAACATTTATAACTTTTTGTAAACCCCAGAAGTGGATGGCAAAGGTGAGGCAGGGAGTAGTATACTATCCTGTCCTTTTGATGTAATAGTTTTATGGTCAATAAAGTATTTTAATTTCAATTTCTACCGAGGCGCGCTGGCTGAGAGAAGGAAGTATTGTGACCAATCCACTCACTCTCCAGCGCACACATCACCTCTGTTTCGGGTTCATGACACAACGAATACTTTGAAGGAATCAACAAGATCCCACCATTCTTGAGTCTGTACGAGGCTCATTGGCGCTGCAAATGAAACTAATACCGATGAATGAGTAACCCAACACTTCAAAGAGCCCAAAGCAAATTACCAAAACCACACCATCACCAGTTTCCCTCACACAAAGCATGACTCTTCCTCGCCTAAAATAGCCGAAATTTTCCTACATTGACTTTCTTCACCGACACTGTATACCACACGTGCCCTATCATCAACGGTATACAGCACTACATGGTGGAGCTGCAGCCAACCATACTGCATTAGGTCCTTTCTTCCTCGTGTTAAGAGAGACACAGTGAATTATGTCTTCCATTTGTCTTGAATATTCCCTAACAATTCACTCTTCCCACAAAGTTGTTTCGTCGGATATTTATCTTAATGAATTAAACCTGACGTTCATTGTGTGCCTGGCTAGACTTGCTCACAGTAATGTGGTGAAGGATCTCAGGCGAACTATGAGAAAATGTTACTATTAATCTGAATAATTATTCACAAAAATGAGTTTCTTTACCTGAGTTGTTATGGCACGAGTTAACAAGTTGTGCCGCCACAAAAACCCGCCACACAGCCCAGTATTTTGCCACAATTTACAACCACTAATTAATTAACTTGGAAAGCTGCCGTGTTGGACGAGTTTCTTTACATCAAGATTTTGTGAATACCAGAATGGGAGGAGTAAGCTGGCGAACAGACAGTGGTATACTGTGGTGGGGGTTGTGTAGTGATGGTGGATGTGGATGTGTTGTGTAATGGCGGCTGTTGAGTGTGGCAACAATGGAAAGATATCGCTTCTGTCCATTGCTGGTAAAATTCCCACTTGAGTACTTCTTAAAAAATTCCTACATGAGATAGAAAACTTCCTGCCGGAGTCTCAATGTGGCTTTGGACCAAGGGTTCTCAAACTTCTTTTCACCCCGTACCCTCGTACCCCTGAGTTATCAGACAATCGACCTGTAATCTCATTATTGAGACACTGAACGTTAACACTAATTCAATAAAGAATGGCAGTGTTAAAACATATATGATGCTTGGAGAGAAGCTACTCTCCATATTGTGAATATAACATCAAATTTATATCACCCCATGAAGTAAATCTGGCGAAATTAGTATATTTGATATTGATTTTCGCCAGACCACAATGTCCCCCCTGGAAACCCTCCTGTGTACCCCTGGGGGTTTGCAAACCCCAGATTGAGAACCCCAGCTAAGTTCAGACTATTTCGCGGCTCCGTTGTCTCGGTCAACAGGGAAGCCCTCTAGCTCCTCAGTTGTTTTGGTTGCCCACCAATATTCATCGCAATCATAAGGCAACTCCACAATGGCAGGAACAGCAGTGTTCTATATAATGACAACCAGTCGGGGTTCTTCCCCATCCAAACGGGGGTAAGACAAGAATCTTTATTTACACCAACTCTGTTTTTCCATTTTCTAGCCTGTCTTCCTTAACCGCACCAATGGAAATCTTGCCGGTGGGGTGGACATCCAATACCGGATAAAAGGCCTTTTCAATATAAGATGCCTCTTGGCACGGACAAAGGTGTCGGTCGCTTCCATCACTGAACTTCAGTATGCAGACGATCTCATTCTCACTGAACGCGAAGATCATGAACACTTACATAAACGCGTATGCACACTCCAGCCACGAGGGGAATGTCCGCAATTCACTGATCATCGGCTCGTCAGAGCCAAGCTATCACTTCACATCGCTCCAAAACGGCAAAGGCAGCAAGCCTCCAGAAGAGGTTATAACGCAAAGTGTCTGGAGGATCCAGCAGTAGCACATGCTTGCAGAGAGCAGCTTGGCCAGATCGAAAGAATACACCAGAACTGACGAAAATAACCCGGAAATCAATGTACTCGTCGATGATAAACGTGCTGCTTTAACTGACTGGCGAAACAACCCTCAGTCTCGGACCAAAGCTGATACCTTCCTCAAGAAGAAAGCGGCGACCCACAGGTAACTTCGCATTGATAAAGAACGACTGGTTTAAAAATAAAGCATGTAAAACACAAAATAAGCGAATTTTTCAATTCCACTAAAACATTTTATGGGCCAATCATTCGTGGCACAGCCACCCCCCCCCCCATCCATATCCTTCGCTCATCCGACGGTAACCCTCTAATTAAAGATGATAAAGGCATCCTTCAGCACTGTAAAGAGCACTACCATTCACTGCTCAACCGAAACACTAATGTGGATGTCCTGACTACCCAGCAGGTCCGTCAGCATCCAGAGCTGACCCACCTCAGCTATCCTCCATCCCTAGATGAGGTAGCTACTGCTATCAAACAGATGCAGAATAACAAAGTCTCAGGGCCTGATGGAATCCCAGCCGAGGTGTATAAAGCAGGAGGACCTCTGCTTACCAGCCGTTTCCACTCTCTCCTGGAGAATATATGGGAAAAGGAGGAAATCCCCCAAGTTCTTAAAAACGCCTCTATCGTTAACATTTATAAGAACAAAGGAAACCGGTCAGACTGTGGCAACTATCGCGGGATCTCGCTGCTAAACAAACTTTTTCCTGAGGCGGAAAACTTCCTCCCAGAATCTCAATGTGGCTTTAGACCATAATGTGGCACCACTGACATGATCTTTGCTGCCTGCCAGATACAGAAAAAGTGCAGAGAACAGCGTCGTGACCTACACATAGCCTTCAACGACCGAACCAAGGCCTTCGACTTGGTCAACAGGGAAGCCCTCTAGCGGACCCTCAGTCGTTTTGTCTGCCCACCAAAATTCATCGTCATTGTGAGGGAACTCCACGATGGCATGAATGGCAGTGTCCTGCACAATGGCGCTCAGTCTGAGTTCTTTCCCATCCAACAGGAATTAAACAAGGGTGTGTACTGGCACCAACGCGCTTTTCAATTTTCTTGGCTGCCTTCCTTACTCGTGCCAGTGCCAATTTAGCCGGCGGGGTGGACATTGAATACAGGATGAAGGGTCTTTTCAACATAAGACGACTCCAGGCAGGAACAAAGGTGTCGGCAGCTTCCATTCCTGAACTTCAGTATGCAGACGGCCTCACCCTTGTCCCTCACACTGAATGCGACGTACAGGAGATCCTGAACACCTACGCAGATGAGTATGCACACTCAGGCATTGTGATGAATGTGCATAAGACTCAAATTCTCTTTCAGCCTGCTCCTAGTTCAGTCACACCTCCACCATCCATGCAGCTTAACGGTACTACCCTCTCTAATGTTACCAACTTTCAGTATTGCGACTCCCACCTGTCCACCACCACAGACGTCGATGAAGAGATTCTCCATCAGATGAGATGAGCATTTTAGCCTTTGGCAGACTCCGTACCTGTCTCTTTAGCTGTAGGGAGCTGAAATTATCTACAAAGCTGAAAGTATATCGAGCGGGGGTTCTTCCTACTCTGCTCTATGGCAGCGAGACATGGGTCACATACAAGACGCACCTTCAGGCACTCGAAAACTTTTACCAACGTAGTCTACTTTCCATCCTCAGAGTTCGCTGGGAAGACAAGAGAACAAATGCCAATAATCTCACTATAGGAGCATCGTGGCTACCATTACCCACGAACAACTATGTTAGACTGGCCATATTAACCGTATGGACGACAGTAGACTGCCAAAGCAGCTACTTTACAATCACCTAACGAACAGTAAATGTCACTCTGGCGGGCAACTGAAAAGGTATAAGGATAGTCATAAGACATATCTGAAAAAGTGCCAAATCGGCGTCCTCACCTGGGAGACGATTACTACATACCACACGAGAACGAGTCAATACTTTCGAGTTAGCCTGACTGCAAACCGAGCAGACAAGCGCCAATGCCGGAAAGACACTTCCGCCGCCCCTCCCACACTAGATGTAGGTCTCCACATGTGCAACATCTGTGAACGACCCTGCCGGTCCTGTATAGGCCTCTCTAGTCACCTCAGAGATTATTATTATTATTATTATTATTATTATTATTATTATTATTATTATTATTATTATTATTATTATTATTATTATTATTATTATTCGCCTCCCCAGGCCGTGATGTGGGTCATTGACCTGTGCCCTGGTGGGCTAATCCAAAAAAAAAAAAAAAAAGGATACATTCTTAATAACTCTCATCAATTTATCATACTGTAGTTGAATGATCGTCATACTTGATTCCGAGTGATAGTAAAGTAGGCCAGGCCGTCACCTCTGTGCCTCATACGCATAAGATCTAGTTTCTTCTTCCGTATGGGCCCAATAGCAGAGGTCGGAGGCGGAAATATCTGTCGGCCAAGGTGCTGGTCACTATGCCTGGCAACAGTCTTTGCTGCGTCTGTGCTAGCCCGAACCAAAACTGCACAAATTGTCTTTGTGCGAGAAACAACCGACCATGTGTGGATTGCAGGAAGCTAGACCAGTGTCGGAACCCACGTCGCAGGGAGCCGACACAGGCGGCCACAGTGGATATCGCCGGGACCCAACCACCCGATGATATCCGAAATGATAGCAGTGAGTCTACTCAACCCGAAAATGTAGTACTAATAAATGCTGCTCCCTCAGTAGCAGGTGTCCAGGAGGAGAATGAGAGACAGCCGCCTCAGTGGAAAGGCATGTCGATGGAAAATGCAGGCGTATGGGTCAAAGAAACCTACTCAGAAATTGTCAAGTGGTCGCCCGCTAACTTATTTGAACCACCCAAGTGTGCGGCCACCAAAGAAATGATTCGGGAGATGACTCACTTCATGACTGATTACACTCAGGACCGCTTCCTCGCCCCCCTAGCTCTTCAAATACTGGCAATAATACCACATCTATTTTGTCAGAGGACACACACAAAGGCTAAGCACAAAGAAAATGTGGCAGCAATGAAGAGAAGATTGACAATGTGGCGGACTGGGGCCCTAGATGATCTCCTATGTGAAGCAAGAACACTGCAGGAGAGACTAAAATCTACGGGTGACGGAAAGCAAAACACCGATGACGTGGCAAGAAAATTTGGAAACAAAATGCGTGTGGGAAAAGTGTCTCTCGCGGTAAGATCTCTCACACAGGAATCCTCCGGTGGAGTGATGCCAATAAACAGAGAGACATTAAAACTATTGAAAGAGAAACATCCCCCTGCAAGTGAAGATGAAGGCATCAGGCTCCAGGGTGCCTATATCCCACCAAATGCTGTCCTGTTCGAGAAAATAACAGGAGAGATGGTGTGGAAAAAGGCACTGAAGACTCGAGGAGGAGCCGGCCCTTCAGGTCTGGATGCAAACGGTTGGAGAGTCATCCTCAGCACAAACAAGTTTGGCCCTGTAGCAAGCGATCTCTGCACTGCCATTGCCACCCTTGCAAGAAAGCTTGCATCCTCTTGCTGCCATCACCTCCAGGCTCTGACGGCCTGCCGCCTTATTCCTCTGGAAAAGAAACCAGGATGTAGACCTATAGGGGTGGGGGAAGTGCTGAGGCGGATCATCGGAAAGTGCATAATGGAGGTGGTAAAGGACGATGTCAGGGCAGCAGCAGGGAACCTACAAGTGTGTGCTGGCCACCAGGCTGGTGGGGAGGCGGCCATTCACGCCATGAGATTGATATTTGAGCAGCGTGATTGTGAGGCCGTTCTCTGGTGGATGCTTCAAACGCATTCAACATACTTAACCGCAAGGCTGCACTGCACAACATCAAGATCAAGTGTCCTAGCTTTGCGATGTATGTTGAAAATTCGTATAGGAATCCTTCAGACCTCTACATAGTAAACAACAAGGCTCTACGAGGTGATACCATCCTACAGTCGACCGAGGGAACAACACAGGGGGACCCCGTTGCAATGGCAATGTATGCAATAGGCCTATCAGTGCTCCAACAAGAAATAAAGTATGAAACAACTGGGGTCAAACAAGTGGCATATGCTGATGACCTCACAGGAGCAGGAAAAGTGGAGGACATCAAAAAGTGGTGGGACCTGGTAACATCGCGAGGTCCACAAATAGGGTACCACCCAAACGCCAGCAAATCCTTCCTCATCGTGAAGCCAGATCATTATGATCGGGCTGTGGAGGTTTTCGGCGAAAGTGAGGTCAAAATAACTAAGGACGGCCAAAGACATCTAGGCGCAGTAATTGGCACTACGGACTTCAAGACCCAGTACGTAGCGGGAAAGGTGAATGAGTGGGTTAGCGAAATCCAAGCTCTATCGGAGATTGCTAACACAGAGCCACATGCGGCCTTTGCAGCATTCACACATGGAGTCAAGCATCGTTGGAACTACCTGATGCGTACCATCCCTGAGATCGGACCCCTCCTCCACCCTTTGGAAGAAGCAATCAGTGTCAAGTTCATTCCCAAACTAGTGAAACACCCGACTTAACCCTAGCAGAAAGAACACTTCTTGCACTTCCACCAAGACTGGGAGGGATGGGACTAACTAATCCAGAGGAGATTGCTGACTCTGAACATCAAAATTCACTTAAGCTCACGGCAGCCCTCACTGACCACATAATAGCCCAGAATGCAACAGGGGAAGTGGACACCAGCGAAGTTAATAAGATCCGTAGGTCCATTACAACAGATCGGCAGCACTGCCAAAATGACATGTTGCAGCAACTATTGCTGCAGGTTCCAGAAAATTTGACAAAAAAAGTAGCTATAGCGCAGGAGGTGGGCGCCTCGAACTGGTTAACTACGTTACCGATAAGGGCAAATGGTTTCAGCCTTAACAAACAAGAATTTACAGATGCCATTGCTCTAAGGTACGGTTGGCCAGTAGATGGTTTGCCCTCCCAATGCGTGTGTGGCTCTTCCTATGATGGCGATCACGCCATGGTCTGCAAGAAGGGGGGCTTCATATGCATGAGGCATGACGAGGTAAGGGATCTCACAGCAAATATGTTGAAGGAAATCTGCCGGGACGTCATGGTAGAACCGACCCTCCTTCCACTGGATGGCGAGATCTTCCAACACAGGACTTCAAACACATCTAACGAAGCCCGTGTGGACGTCAGTGCTCGAGGATTCTGGACGCGGGGACAGCGAGCTTTCTTCGACATCAGGATTTTTGATCCCATGGCCGTTTGTCACCGTAACCTAGCTCTCGATGCTGCGCATAGGAGGAACGAGAACGACAAGAGAAGGGCATATGGGGAGAGAATTCAAAATGTTGATCAAGGCAGCTTCACTCCTCTAGTGTTCACAACCTCTGGTGGGATGGGCCCAAGTGCAAGATGTTTCTACGCCAGACTCGCGGAGCTGATCTCCGAACAGAAGCAGCAGCCCAGAAGTTATGTTACAGCCTGGATGAGATGTCGACTGTCCTTCTCTCTCCTTCGGTCGGCTTTGCTCTGCCTCAGGGGAACGAGAGCTTCTGCCCCTACTCCGACAACTGCTGCAGATATTGACTATGAGGCTACAGTCACTGAATGCCGCATAGATCTGCGGCTCAACTAATTTAACACAGATAGGATAGCTTCTTATGTATTAGGATATTTAATATTAAGGTAAATAAATGGTGGCGAAGGTGTGGCTATTGGGGGAGGCTGGAGGCCACGTTTAAAAAAAAAAAAAAAAAAAAGTTAGTAGTAGTAGCGCCTCAAACTTGTTAACAACGTTACCGATAAGGGCAAGAATTCAGAGGCCATTGCTCTAAGGTACGGTAGGCCAGTAGATTGTTTGCCCTCCCAATACGTGTGTGGCTCATCTTATGACATCGACCACGCCATGGTGTTCAAGAAAGGGGGCTTTGTATGCATGAGGCATGACGAAGTAAGGGATCTAACAGCAAATCTACTGAGGGAAATCTGCCACGACGTCATGGTGGAACCGCCCCTCCTCTCATTGGACGGTGAGAACCTCCGTCACAGGACTTCAAACTAATCCAACAAAGCCCGTGTGGACGTCAGTGGTCGAAGATTCTGGACGCAGGGACAGCGAGCCTTTTTTGACAAAGATTTTTTATCCCATGGCCGTATGTCACTGCAACCTAGCTCTCGATGCTGCACACAGGAGGAACTAGAACGACAAGATTAGGGCATACGGGGAGAGAATTCAGAACGTTGATCAAGGCAGCTTCACTCCTCTGGTGTTCATAACCTCTGGCGGGATGGGACCAAGTGCAAGAAGCTTCTACGCCAGACTCGCGGAGGTGTTATCTGAACGGCAGCAGCAGCCCAGAAGTTATGTTACAGCCTGGTTGAGATGTCTACTGTCCTTCTCTCTGCTTAGGTCTGCATTGCTTTGCCTCAGGGGAACGAGAGGATCGACCCCAAAGCCGGCAACAGTCGCAGATATCAACTTTGAGGCAACAGTCACTGAATGCCTCATAGATCTGCAGCTCAACTAACTCAACACAGCTAGGGTAGCTACTTATGTATTAGGATAGTAAATTTTAAGGTAATAAAATGGTGGCGAAGGTGTGGCTATTGGGGGAGGCTGGAGGCCAATAAAAAACGTTGTAGTCGTAGTAGTAGTAGTAGTAGTAGTGTGTGTGTGTGTGTGTGTGTGTGTGTGTGTGTGTGTGTGTGTGTGTGTGTTTGTCGTGGGCGGGTGATACAGATTTCCCCAAACTTGGTAAAAACAGCCAAAGTTGTTTTCTTGTTAAAGTCTGGTAAAAGTTGAGGTGATTTATCAAAGACAATGATTGTTTTTTTACGACCGTCAGTCACTACACGAGTCTGAGCACGGACAGAACTCACCTGGACAAAAACTCACCCGGACAAAACTCACCTGGACAATGACCTCATGGGACAGGTTAGGTTTCACAAATTTCCTTTAGGTTAGGTTAGGTTAGGGTAGGTTAGGTTAAGTAAGTTATTTTGTTCATTGAGTAATTGTCCATTGCGTTTCTGTCGAGTGAGCAATTGTCCAATAACTTTTTTGACCAGTATGTTTTTGTCCGGTTAGTTATTGAGCAGTGAGTTTTTCCTCGTGAATTTTTATGCAGTAGGTTTTGTCTGCTAAGTTTTGTCCACTGATTTTTTCGACAAGGTTTTATCCCATTAGTTTTTGTCCACTCAGTTTTTCTCGGTGAGTTTTTGTCTGATAAGTTTTTGTTCAATAAGTATTTGTCCAGTCAGTTTGCAACAGCCGCTGTAAACATATAAACGATAGTACTAATATAAATATAGGCTCTGTGCATATATCAAGACTGTATGGCTAACACTACCCGAATTAACTAGATAAACAACTAAACACACCCTATCACTTCCTTCTCACGCGCTGGATGACATTCCTACGTCCTCCACACACCGTTGATTTCTACAGGACACCACCAGCCGCCCAGCCCCCAGTGGACTTAAGTAGTTTAATGCTCATAGGAAAACCTAGGATAAATCTAAAGGCTTAATTTGCATTTTATTCGAGTTTGTCAATGCTTTTTCCTTCACGAAGGACGATGGTTGGTGCGTGGTAACCTATTAGAGATTTTATATAGCCAAGGTACAGATGCCTCAGTGTTTCTTTATCTCTGTGGTGGTGTTTACGTTGACGTGACAGCACTGCAATGCCAAATTTATGAATGAATGGGTAGTCGTCTTGTAACGACTGAACTGATTGGTGGACAAGTTCGGGTGCTGAACGTCAGGAGACGGGGGGTTGGGGGGGGGGGGGGGGGCGACTCTGCCCCAAAAGTTAAACTGTGAGGGTTTCCCCCACCACCTGTTCACCTGCCCCAGTCTTGTGCACGACAGACAGAACAGCCTGGGTACAAAAAAGAAAAACTTTTGTACAGATCGCAGTAAGGATAGGTTGTACACATAATCAACCGTGTACTCAATACTCTACAACAGGTTGAAATTCTTAGTAAGGATGTGAGTTAAGAGGCGTGAAGATGGTGGGGCAGAGACACAGTTCACCAGATTACCCAACAGTTTTGTCTGACTTGGAATGTGTCTCATCTTCTTTATGTGAAACAAACATGACCTTTACCTCACTCCATTTCCCGCCTACAACCTCAATATTTAGTATGAGTCTTATTGTTGTTGCTGTTGTTGTAGGATATTTGATTGTGTTTGCTGGTGTATTACGTATTGTTGTCGATATTCAGCTGATTGTGTTTACTGCCGTGTTGTTATGATGTGAAAAACATAAATGTAAATCCTTTAACCACAACTTTATATCTATTGTTTCATTACAAATTCTAAGTCAATAAAACCAGATTAAGATAGCTTTTTATATAGGGTGATTCGGAAAAGAGTACATTAAATTGGAGAATTAATTCCCTGAATATTTCTAAACCACAATGTCTCTATGGTAAAATGTCAGATTCCATGTTACAATACATTTAAGATGTTGTATTAAAGAGATTGAATTTGAAGTGAAACCCCCGTAGGTTTTTGTAATCATTTATGCACAGATCTCTACAGTGTGACCCCCTCTCTGTTACAACCTAAAGGAAATGTTCAAAGTTGCCCCCTTCTGCCTCAATGCAGGCCTGTACACGTCGTACCATTGATTGTCTGGCGCGTTCCAGAATGTCTGGGCTATGTAATTTGCTCGCTCCTGTCATGAATACGTGGGTATTTGCAGAATCTGACATCTTACCATAGAGACATTGTGGTTTAGAATTATCGAGGGATTTCACCCTCCAATTTACCTGTAACGTACTCTTTGCTGAATCACCCCGTATAGGATATAATTTTTTTTTAATATTCATTGATATAATAAAACAGGAAAACAGTTTCAAAACTCAGATTCATTACAAATGAATAAAGTTTGTGTCTATTTCAATATAGAAACTTGAGCGTCGATTACCACCAAAATACAACAAATGACGTCAGAGTTTTGCGATTCAGAAACGATCACCTCCAGAGGGCGTCTCGGCAAGGGTGTATGTGCTCATCCATCACCACACATTATGACGGTCTTCAGACACGAGTGTAAAGGACCTTACTACAACACTCTTACTATTCACAAATATTATATTACTGCTCACTGTCTCTCCGTTGGGTCTTTATTGTTTTTTAATATCGTCGAACAAGGTGACAGATGGAGAGAAACATTATTAAAGAGGAAAGTTCGTGCGGATACCTGGCGAGGGATAAACACCTGTTGTGTTGCTTATTAACCCAAAACACCTGTTGTCTTATTACTACTACACAGGTGTTTCTCATGTCTAGCACACGTCTTGTACATGTCTGGTAAATGTTTAATACATATTTCGTACATTTCCACTACAGGTATAGTACACGTCCAGTACATGTACTCGTCTAGTACATATCAATAAATTTATACATATTTCGTACATTTCCACTACAGGTATAGTACACGTCCAGTACATGTCCGGTACACGTCTAGCACATATCTAGTACACGTCTAGTACATGTCTAGTACACGTTTAGTGTGTGCAGTACAGTACATTCAGGGTCAAAAGGTTGCGTGAAGCAGTATCGACCCCAAACGAGATAAAACAATACACGATAGTCAGGGTATGTAAGTTCGGAGACTCGTTCCCGTGACACAATTTCACTGCTTCACACCAACTTTGACCCCGACTGTCATACAGTTGCCTCCACTTACGGTTTTACAGTAATAGTGAAATTGGTCTCCCCGAGAATTGTGTCAACGCTGTAAATTATTCCCAGCAAACCCCATGTGATTCAGCTGTACTTGTTTTGAGAGCCTGAACCATTGTAAAGACGTTCTAAATTATCGTCTCTCCCTCACTCTTCTCCCTATATATCGCCCAGCTCCACAACTCCCCCCACCGGCATCCCAACACATAAGGTCTCCCTCCAACAAACTCGAACCTACGTCAGTGTCAATAAAACACAGTAATTTGATCCCATTCTCCATTATCCCACTTCTAGCACAACACCCCTTTTCCTTTCAAAAAACAACCACCTTCTCTCCCTTTTCCACATCAAAATCCTTTCTCCCTCTCCATACATAGCAAAGTCTGTATGGTAGGCGACTTTAACTTTAGCCAAATAAATTGGATTGACCTTCCGGGTAACTCAGAATCAGAGGATTTTCTTGAAACAATCCAGGACTGTTTCCTAAGTCAACATGTAACCGAACCCACCCGGGGTAATAATATACTCAATTTAGTTCTGTCAAACAGAGACAACCTCATTAGTAATGTCGAGGTAGGGAACGAACTAGCGAACAGCGATCACAAGGAAATAAGATTCCGATTAAAATTTCAGGGCAGGTGCAAGGAAAATTCCACTAAAGTCCCAAATTACAGAAGGGCAAACTTTGATAGTTTGAAGAGGCAGCTGAGAGAAGGGGTATCAAACAAGGTGACCTCACACAATGTACCCACAGAGGGCGACCTCACCTTACCTGGAGACCTGACGGTTGAGGATGACCTGATCACGAGATCTGAGGTTGACGAGTTCCACAACAATTTAAATAATGAGTTACTTAATGCACAAAGGCAGAACATACCATACAGAAACTCAGATCAAACAACAATGACCCTAAATGGATAAATAATTATTTAAAGAATATTATTGGACAAAGGAAGGCTATAGGTAGGCGAATAAATCGTGGTGAAGTTTACCTCCGAGATTATTATAAGGTATTGGCCGGTAGGGTTAAGAACGAGATACGAAAAGCAAAGAGGAATAATGAACTAAGGTAGCAAGGGAGGCGAAGTCAAAGCCCAAGGGATTTATCAAATGTATCAAACTAAAACATGAGAAAAGATTGGACCAATACAGTCAGATACCGGCGAGCTAACTGATAACGACGGAGATATGAGCAATAATCTGAATAAATATTTTTCAACTGTTTACACCACCGAAAATTTAAACATGATACCCAAGGCACCGACTCTATACAGAGATAGTGAAGAAATAAATTAACCTTAGCGAGATAGTAGTGACTAGTAACGATGTTAGTAAGCAAATAGACAAAGTAAAACCTAATAAGTCACCAGGTCCCGATGAGATATTTTCCAGAGTATTGAAGGAATGTAAGGAAGAGCTTAGTATGCCCTTAGCAAAGTTGTTTAACATGTCCTTAAAAACAGGTGTAGTACCAGATTCATGGAGGATAGCGAATGTAATACCGATTTTCAGGAAGGGAGATAGAGCACTATCCTCTAACTACCGTACAATCAGTCTAACATCAAATGTAGGCAAATTACTTGAAGCAATCATTTCAAACTCTATTCGAAATCACCTGGAGATGCACAAGTTGATCAATGATTCTCAACATGGATTCACAGAGTCCCCCACGAAAGACTAATAAGAAAAGTGGATGCTCATGGCATTACAGGTGATATTCTAAAATGGATTAGGGCGTGGTTACAGGACAGGAAACAGCGAGTGAGCATTAACGGCACTAAATCCGATTGGAGCAACGTCACTAGTGGAGTGCCCCAAGGCTCTGTACTTGGACCATTATTATGTATTATATACATAAACGACATAGATATCAGAGTAGACAGCAACATAAGTAAATTTCCTGATGATACTAAAATAAGGCGTGGAATTAAATCTGACGAGGACAACGCAAAACTACAAGAAATTCTAAAAAAAAATTTCGAATGGTCTGAAAAATGGCAGATGAAATTCAATGTGGACAAATGTAAAGTACTCAGTATAGGAGATGTAAACAGGGAAACCAGATACCAGATGAACAACGATGTTATTGAGAAATCCGACTTGGAAAAAGATTTAGGAGTAATGATAAGTACGAATTTTAAGCCAAGTAAACAATGTGTATTTGTTCGAAACAAGGCTAATAAAGTACTTGGGTTCATACAAAGGAGTGTTAGTTACAAGACTAGCGAGGTCATCCTAAAACTATATCTTGCGTTTGTTAGAACTCACTTGGATTACGCAGTTCAATTCTGGTCACCGTATTACAGAATGGATATAGAATCCTTGGAAAGAATTCAGAGGAGAATGACAAGGCTAATCCCGGGCATTAGGAACCTTGAGTATAGAGACAGGTTAAAGCATCTTAATTTGTACTCCCTCGAAAGACGTAGAGTAAGAGGCGATATGATAGAGGTGTATAAGTGGAAGTCAGGGCTGAACAAATGGGACATTACAAAGGTACTCAAACTATCCAACCAGGCGCGAACTCGTAACAATGGTTTTAAATTAGACAAATTTAGATTTGGCGCGAAATGGGTAAACATTGGTTTGGAAATAGAGTAGTGGACGAGTGGATCAAGTTACCAAATGTCACCATTAACTAGAATGCGCTGGATAGCTTCAAACATAGGTTGGATGCTTATATGAGCAATAGGGGTTGGGTGTAAACGGGACTGCCCAGTATGGGCCAATAGGCCCGCTGCAGTTTCCTCGATTCTTATGTTCTTATGATACTCCCCTTCCCCTTCCCCCTCCCTCCCCACAAGCTACACCACTTCACCCTCCCCCACAAGTGATAGGCACATTTGCTGATGTTCCCGCCATTAGCTTCCCCGTACCGTTAATGGTGAGTGGGTATGGTAATGGAAGCATCAATCTCAGTGCGGAGGTGACCCAGTTAGTGCCGCGTCCAGACTCAGTTTAACGAGATCTGAACAAACTCGGGTTTCTGTGCTGAGTGTTGGAGATTTATTATTATTACTAATGTTATTATTATTTTTTTCTTTCTAATTGGGCGTCTAATGTGTATTTGACCATAAGGGCTTTGAGGAAGAAAGGGTTAAAACATCGTCCTTAACGGTATACGACGAACCATCGCTCCCCGGTTAAACCAGTGTTCTCATGAGGTCAAATCAGTGTTACCAGGTTAATGCATTGTTCTCAGAAAATTAAACTAGTTTTCTCAGAAGGTTAAACCAGTGTTATCAAGTTAAAAAAAAATCTCATGTTAAACCATCGTTTTCAGAAGGTTAAACCATTGTTCCCAGATGGTTAAATCATCAGTTGCCAGAAGATTAAATCAGTGTTCTCAGGTTAAACCATCGTTCTCAGAATGTTAAACCATTGTCCCCAGAAGGTTAACGCGTGGTTTTCAGGTTAAACCTTTGTGCTCATCATGCTTAGAATTAAACAATCGTCCTCAAAGGGTTAAAAAAATCAGGAAGTTAAACCATTGCTCTCGGGTTAAAACATAGTCCACAGAGGGTTAAACAATATTAATAATAAAAGCTTAAGCTGAACTTGTGTGTTAAGTTTGAGTTAGACATAAATAAATAGATTTAACGCACACACACACACGCACACGCACACACACACACACACACACACACGCACGCACACAGTTGACCTCTTTCATCAAGCGCGTTTGACTCCCCACCTCTCACCCTCTCTCCTCCCCCCTCCCTCCATCTATATTCCTGCTAAATCTCTCCATACAGTCTGTCTGTCTCTCTCTCTCTTTTCTTCTCTCCCTCCCTTCCCTCTCTCTTCCTCTCTCCCTCCTTTCCCTCTCTTTTCTTCTCTCCCTCCTTCCCTCTCTCTTCCTCTCTCCCTCCCCTTCCCTCTCTCTTCCTCTCCCCTCCTTTCCCTCTCTCTTCCTCTCTCCCTCCCTTCCCTCTCTCTTCCTCTCTCCCTCCCTTCCCTCTTTCTTCCTCTCCTCCCCTCCCCCCTTTCCCTTCCTTCCTCTGCCCCTCTCCCTACTCTCCTCGTCTCTCTAATATTCCTTACTTCTTCATGCCTTTCTCACCATTACTCCAGCAGTACCTGGCAACTCTACCATTACTCCAGCAATTGCCGCAAGCAGCTCTACCGTACTCCAGCAGTACCTGGCAACTCTACCATTACTCCAGCAGTACCTGGCAACTCTACCATTACTCCAGCAGTACCTGGCAACTCTACCATTACTCCAGTAGTACCTGGCAACTCGTCCCTCCACTGAGATAAAAACAAATTTAGTCTCAAGAGGACTGGGAGAATCTCTTCATGCCTCAGTGAAGGAGCACAATGCGACAATAGGGAACGTCACTCCCCACAGAGCATTATAAAGCAACATAGAGACCCCGACACTCAGCTGATTACCGCCCATTAGCCCGCTATTGTTCTGCAGGGCCACTCACCGAGCCTCACACTAAAACACTCATCGAGCGTAATACCACTTTTTATTCCTTAAACAATCTGTGAATAAGATATTTCGTTATGCCTAATATGGAGCTTCTAGCATAGGACGTAACATGAGTTGACCATAACAGTTTGTAAATGCATATACCAGAAAAAGGGACTTGAGGGTTATAATTTTTTCATGCATCAAGATGTGGGCCACTCAACAAGCACTAACCTCAGACACTTACCAAGCATGAAATATTAGGTTAGGTTAGGTTAGGTTAATCCTAAGGTGAAATAAACTGGGTGCCTAATCTAGGTGATCCGAGAACAAACTAAACTTAGACAGGAAAAATCGAGAACTAATACAATTGTTTTTTGATGGATGGAAGGGGAAGAGACTGGGCGTGGTACTCTCTCTCTCTCTCTCTCTCTCTCTCTCTCTCTCTCTCTCTCTCCAGCCAAACACGACGAAGCAGCCTCAAAATAGATTTATCT
The DNA here is from genome assembly GCF_018991925.1 of Homarus americanus. NCBI lineage: Eukaryota > Metazoa > Arthropoda > Malacostraca > Decapoda > Nephropidae > Homarus > Homarus americanus. The sequence goes on from NW_024719446.1 coordinate 37,351, forward strand.
TTTCCCTTACACCATGTGAGATTTTCTTTGTACAACTTTTACACCAGTTGAGAGATGTACAACAGTTATACCAGCTGAGAGATGTACAACAGTTATACCAGCTGAGAGATGTACAACAGTTATACCAGTTGAAATGTACAACAGTTATACCAGCTGAGAGATGTACAACTCTTACACCAGTTAGAGATGTACCTTACACCAGCTGAGATGTACAACAGTTATACCAGCTGAGAGATGTACAACAGTTATACCAGTTGAGATGTACAACAGTTATACCAGTTGAGAGATGTACAACAGTTATACCAGCTGAGAGATGTACAACAGTTATACCAGCTGAGAGATGTACAACAGTTATACCAGTTGAGAGATGTACAACAGTTATACCAGTTGAAATGTACAACAGTTATACCAGCTGAGATGTTACAACAGTTGAGAGATGTACAACTCTTACCAGCTGAGATGTACAGTTATACCAGCTGAATGATGACAACTCTTACCAGTTGAAGATGTACAACTCTTATACCAGCTGAGAAATGTACAACACTTATACTACTACCAGTCACCACTCACCAGCTCTGCTCACCATAGAATCTCAGAGCGTTCTGCCGGGAGTGCCGTACGATATGTTGGGCAAACACTTCATTTTTACCTAGACTTCACTTTTAACTGCTGCGCCTGAACTGAGATCCACGTCCATTGGGACCGATACAGTGTTGGCAAACAGCCACAATATTCATATATTGTGTTAATTATGAGGCATGACTGCTGTGTACAAACTTGGCGCCACCGAAGTTGACGTATTCGGTAAACAAACAGACGACGTTCTCACCGATACCAACGCCATCTGCCTCAGAGACCCTTACTACACGCACACCCAAAAGGTCGAGCTTTCCTATCTTTCGAATATAGTCTTTCGTCTATCATCTCAACTCTCGCATACACGCCACACAACGAGAAGCATTCGACGTAAAATGGACACACCTGAAACAAAGGGGCAGCGTCACTATGCCACTATGAAAGTGACTCCAACCGCCACTACAAAGAGTATCAATCTCTGACTCCATCTCAACAGATTATATACATGAGACTGCGCCTAGGGTACAGGTACCTATGGGGTACATTGGCAACCCTGAGCCTGGCCACTGTTTGTAAACTGTGGCAACCCGACTCTCACACCTCCCTCACTACATTCCTCACTTGCCCTGACCTCCTCCTAGGTCCCCAGGCGTTACCAACACCTCTTCCCTCCTGACCAGATATCCTTCCTCTAGTCCAGGCCTGGCACTTGACATTATTAGGGACCTGCCACGCTTTGCTATAAACAGATGAAATGTACCGGAAATTCCCCCCACACTCATCATTCTGTCACTTTATAACTTGCTGACAAAACCCATGACCCTTCAGGCTTCCACGCCCTTAATGCATGAGTCATAAAAGGCAAGCATGAACTCCGCATGCTTCCTAGTTGGGCTCTGTAAACGCTTCTGCGCTTCACCTTGCATGATGAGGGTGCCCAATAAACTAGCCCCCTCGTGGGCAATCTGTAATCTGTCTTTCGTCTAGGCTGCAATGGGGCAACCACAAGGAACCAGGCATTAACGCTGTAGTCCACTACCATCAAACCATCACAACACCACCAGCAGTAGTCCGTAATACAATTCGTCGTCCACACCCCGGGAGAACAGGAACATCGTAGTAGGCCGCAGAAAAGCGACTGAGGTTACCAGGCAGGCATGCTTGCATTGATACCTCAGTTTATACTGTATATATCACACTTGCCAGATGCTTCTGGTGTTATTGTACAGGGGTACCTAGTGACAGCACTAGGATCCCGCTTCCTCTATCAAGGAATAAACAATTGAAATTGAAATTGAATTGATACCTCAGTCTCACGTCGGATGGGAAACTTGTTCTGATCGGTGCTCACTGGGGTCGAGTAGGTGTATGAAGCAGTTTCTTCTGGTGTCACGTTGGAGCAAGTGGTTGTAGTGATGATAGAGTGAGGAGGGGAGATAGTCGCCACACACTATACTTGTAGTAAATGAATCAAAATGGTGGTAAACTTAACATGATGATAATGCTCATTTCAATATTTACAATAATTACAACAGGACATCAAAATTTTCTCATTAAACTCAGTTAAAGAAACCTGTCAGGGGGTTTGTTATGTTATTGTCGGGCTGAACCTCCTCACATTCACCAATGATATAAATATAAACATTTATATACAAACTGCATTAAAATAATTTAAATGTCTCCAGTATAAACAATGGATGGAGCAATAATGGTGGCACATTAACACTCAAAGCAAATGAAAAAACAACAATATATAAGCAATAGATAATGATGAAGCTGTACGTCTGAAGAACTGATGTATGGTGAGTGTGGGTGTCCTCTAGGAGTCTCGGGTAACGCGGCCACTACAGATGGTGGAGTGCGTTACAGGAGTTACAAAGCTATAAGCGCTCTCATCAATAGCAGTGTGCTATCTCTCAAATGATAGAGAAGGCACCTTCACCATGAATAAAAGTGGGATGACCAGCCACACGACACTTAACTTGCCCTGAGGCTCGCGATATAGTCCTCGCATGAGCAATAACTGCTTCATTTGGAGTTAACAGACAATACATTACAAGAATCAAGTGAGCCTTTAAAATAGAACCCGACACCAAACAATAATTTCATGAAACACTGAATTATAATATACACCTCTCACTTAACCCACTGATGAAAATCCATGACATTTGACAGCAGGAACCCTTTTATGCAAATCCTGTCACTACTTACAGTTCAGTGAAGTATTAGCAATATCCCTGTAATTATATTTTTCAGTCATTATGATAAGCATAAAATACACTGCATCGTTCATGAATGATTGTGATGTAAATCATAAACTGTGGTCAACATACACGACTACATCATGATAATACAGACCTAACTTGTGGTTAGGTTCATCCTCCCGAAGGAAATTTCACTTGCCCTGCCATTAATAGCAAGAACAGTACTGCCCGTGATAATTTGTTCAAATTACAATTATCTGTAGTTTATAAATGAAACTATCTTCACCAGAGGAGCATAAACGCTTCGCACAAAACAACGAGGGTCAGCAGTGTTATGGTCGAGGTCAGAGCGTTATAAAGGAGACCTTGTACAGGAGCCAACTGGTTTAAATATGATTTCTTGCCATTTATTATCTTATTGCTTACATACAGTACATACAGTATGAATATGTTATTTGGTTAAAACAACAAAGAACATCGTTGAGTATTCATCTGCAGAGACGTTGTTTTACTGTACTTAACGCCACCGAGGTACTACTTTACAGTACGTGCAGTGCTGAAAAAAATTGGCGACATTGTATTCTTGCTTTTATTTTCTAACATGTTTATTTAATTGTCATATACATTAATACATTCTTCTATGTCAAGTGGATTCAAAAGAAAGAAAGAAAGAAGAAAGAAAGAAAGAAAGAAAGAAGAAAGAAAGAAAGAAAGAAAGAAGAAAGAAAGAAAGAAAGAAAAGAAAGAAGAAAAAAAAAAAAGAAAAAAAGAAAAGAAAGAAAGAAAGAAAGAAAGAAAGAAAGAAAGAAAGAAAGAAAGAAAGAAAGAAAGAAAAAAGAAAGAAAGAAAGAAAGAAAGAAAGAAAGAAAGAAAGAAAGAAAGAAAGAAAAATAAATAAATAAATACATAAATGAATAAATAAATAGAGTAAAAATCTCAGGTCTTGTATTCAGGAGATCCTTAAACCCTTGGACAAAATAAGCCACGACACATCACCGCTCAAGAACGCAGGACGTCAGATTAACTAGGTCCAATCTCTTCAGGAAGCCTACGTTAAATTTCCTCTTAGCGCAGAAAACATACATTGGGGTCTTTAACCTAGCGACATTGAATAAATACTTTTTTTTTATTTTTATGAATCAAATGCAGCGATACAGGTTCCGTAATTCGTGTATTAGAACTCTGGCTATTTAGTTTTTTTATTACAGAGGTAAGTCCACCCGGGCACAAGTCACTGACCCACATCGAGGCCTGGGGGCGAAAATGTAATAGTAATAGTAATAATAATAATAATAATAATAATAATAATAATAATAATAATAATAATAATAATAATATATGTATGTTGTGTTGTCAAAGTAAGAGAAACAATTGAGACTGCAATTGAGTGTAAATGAGGTAGAAAGTCAGATCATCAACCTGGGACTTGGTCAAAATTTTTGTGATGCCATATGGCAGCAGGGTCTACCACTAGACAACACATTATGCTTCCAATATCTTCCCAGGTGGTAGTACCTCCCTGTTTGATAGCTGCCTACTACCTAACATATGGATTAAAATTTTTTGATATGTTCAGACCATAAATACTTCCCTTATCTTTGAAAAGTCTTCAAAACGCTTCCGGAATTCTGTCTTTCTACTCAATACAACACAAGATTTTCCCTTCCACTCGGGATCTACGAGGGGCCTTGATATATCTCCCAGTCGTCCCGGGAGTCAGATATTGCCCCCACTGCTTCACAATGTTTGATACATTCGCTGCTGGCCCTGGGACAACTGATCTTATCTTTAGTTTTACTCAGACGTCTTATCTCAGCAAACCACCGGCTCCAAGTATCTTCACTCAAACATGAAATATTTTGGAAACGACTCTACTCTTACGTATATACTAACCTAACCTAATCTTGTTTTAAGTTAGCTATGTAGGTTCCAAAGCTAAATTAGCTGTGTAGTTTCCTATGTTAAGTTGGCTGTGTAGGTTGTTGTGTTAAATTAGCTGTACTGTATAGGTTGCTGTGTTGAATTAGCTGCGCAGGATGCTGTGTTAAGTTACCTGTGTAAGTTAATGTATTAAGCTAACTGTATAGGTTGCTGTGTTATGTTATCTGTGCAGGTTGTTGTTTTAAGTTCGCTGTGTAGGTTGCTGTGTCAAGTTACCTGAGAAGATTGCTGTGTTAAGTTAACTTTACGAGTTGCCGTATTAAAATAGCTGTACGGGTTGCTGTGTTAAATTAGCTGTGCAAGTTGCTGTGTTAATTTAGCTGTGTAAGTTGCTGTGTTAAGCTACCCATGCATGTTGCTGTGTTAATTTAGCTGTACTGGTTACTTAGTTAAATTAGCTGAGTAGGTTGCTGTATTAATTTAGCTATACGGCTTGCTGTGTTAAGATAGCGGTGCGAGAAGCTGTATTAAGTTAGCTAGTGCTAAGTTAGCCAATGTTAAGTTAGCTAGTGTGTGTGTGTGTGTGTGTGTGTGTAATACGGCTAGTGTGGCAGCATTAGTTGAGTGTTAAGGTGCAAGCACTGCTTCTTCCTCTCGCTTTCAGCTGCCGCCGCTGGCTAGCCCTCGTGGCTAACAGGGAAGCAACTTGCCAGTACACAGCCTCGTCACCAACAAGACTCCTGCTGTGCCTCCTCGTGGCAACACGCAGTAACTGGGTGCCCCGTGGGCCCAGGCTAGACCAGCAGAGGATCTCGGAGGAGCAGTGGGCCTCAGAGGGATGGCGCATAAGTCCACTGACATGTGGACACGTTCTAACGCCTACCAACCACTGCAACGCTGCCTTGTGGATTAACCTTGGTAGGTATAAGGCTACGGGAGTAACCCTAATGGCCTACTCCTCCTCAGCAAGTGTGCTGCACACAACCTCATTATCACCAATACCGTATTTAGGTAAACCGACTGGTTCAAGGGTTCGTGGCAACATCCATGATCCAAACACTGGCATCTCATTGACTACATTATTGTCAGAGAAGGGGATCGCCGAAATATCCTCATCACCCGAGCCATGCGTGGCTTAGATCACTGTGACACTGATCATCGCCTCGTCAAAGCCAAGCTCTCACTTCATGTCACCTGAAAACGGTGAAGGCAACAAGCCTCCGGAAGAGGTTTTAACACCGCGAATATGCCAGAAAACCAGCTTTTTAAAGTGAGACAGATTGTATGAGTATGGAAACACAGAAGAAGGCAGAGCTTCCACAGTTTAGCTGTGTGAGGAAAGAAGGATTACATCTAAGTGTTGAAAAATCAACTCGTCATTACTACTACCACAACCCTCACAACATCAGCCACCACTGCTACCACCATATCCGTCACCCTATACCCCCCCTCCGTCACCCTGTACCTCCCCTCCGTCACCCTGTACCTCCCCTCCGTCACCCTGTACCTCCCTCCGTCACCCTATACCCTCCCCTCCGTCACCCTGTCCTCCCCTCCGTCACCCTGTACCTTCCCTCCGTCACCCTGTACCTCCCCTCCGTCACCCTCTACCTCCCCCGTCACCCTGTACCTCCCCCGTCACCCTGTACCTCCCCTCCGTCACCCCTGTACCTCCCCTCTCACCCTATACCTCCCCCGTCACCCTGTACCTCCCCGTCACCCTGTACCTCCCCGTCACCCTGCTACCTCCTCCGTCACCCCTGTACCTCCCCCGTCACCCCTGTTACCTCCCTCCATCACCCTGTACTCCCCTCCGTCACCCATCTACCTCCCCTCCGTCACCCTCTCCCCCGTCACCCTGTACCTCCCCTCACCCCTGTACCTCCCCTCCGTCACCCTGTACCTCCCCCCGTCACCTGTACCTCCCCTCCGTCACCCTGTGCCTCCCCTCCGTCACCCCTCTACCTCCCCTCCGTCACCCTGTACCTCCCCCGTCTCCCCTGTGCCTCCCTCCCTCCTGTACCTCCCCTCATCCTTCCTCCCCCCGTCACCTGCCTCCCTCCCTCCCCTGTGTACCTCCCCTCCGTCACCCCTGTACCTCCCCCTCCGTCATCCTCTACCTCCCCCGTCACCCTGTACCTCCCCTCCCATCACCCTGTACCTCCCCTCCGTCACCCTGTACCTCCCCTCCGTCACCCTGTACCTCCCCTCCCCGTCACCCTCCCTCCGTCACCCCTACCTCCCTCCGTCACCCCTGTACCTCCCCCCTCCGTCATCCTCTACCTCCTCCCGCCACCCTGTACCTCCCTCCGTCACCCTCTACCTCCCCTCCGTCACCCTGTACCTCCCCCGTCACCTGTACCTCCCCTCCCTCACCCTGTACCTCCCTCCTCGTCCACCCTGTACCTCCCCCGTCACCTACCTCCCTCCCCTCACCCTGTACCTCCCCCGTCAACCCTGTACCTCCCTCCGTCACCCAACAATACGTAACT
>NW_024719447.1:0-61332 GCF_018991925.1 Homarus americanus
GATGTATGGTACAGGTAGATGTATGGTGGTAGTCTGTAGTGCAGTAGATGTACCGGTGATGTAGTACAGGTAGATGTATGGTACAGTACAGGTAGATGTATGGTGCAGATAGATGCTTGTATAATTTTATATGGTACAGGTAGATGTATGGTGCAGTGGTCTTATGGTGCAATTGGATTGTATGGTACAGGTGAATATCTATGGTACTGTGAATGTATGGCTGAGTGGATCATATGGTGCAGGTGGGTGTATGGTGCAAAATTACGGGCAGATGTATGGTACAGTGGATGTATGGTACGGAGTGGTCTTATGGTACGGAGTGAACCTGGTGCAGGAGTGGTCTTATGTTTGAATTGGATTACTGTGGTGCAGGTGGATGTTATGGTACCGGAGTGGATCTTGTGGAGCAGGTGGAGTCAATATGGGTGCAGGGTGGGATGTATAGTGGTGGTTGTATGGTACGGGCAGATGTATGGTACAGTGATGTATGGTGCAGTGAATCCATGTGGTGCAGAATGAATGTGTGTTTTAGATGTGGGTGTGGTGAGATGTAACAGTGTGATGTCTTATGGTACAGGTGGTGTGGTACAAGTACAGATGTGTTTGGAGTGGATGTATGGTACGGAGTAGATGTGTGGATGTATGGTGCAGATGATCTTGTGTTTGAATGAGATGTATGGTGCAGGGGTGGAATGTGAATTGCAAGTGCAGGGTGGATGTATGGTGCAAGTGGGTATGGTGCAAGGTGGATGAGCATGGTGCAGTTTAGTCTTGTGTTTTCAAGTGCAGATGGATGTGTTTTGGGATATGTGTATGTGATTTCCAGTGTTTTAGATGGAACAGGGTGGATGTATGGTTTTGGATGTATGGCACAGGGCAGGTGGATGTGTATGGGGTGTTACAGGTAGATGTATGCATTTGCAGTACAGGAGATGTATGGTACATGTAGATGTATGGTACAGAGTACAGGCCAGATGTGTGTTTGGGTAGATGTATGGTACAGTACAGATAACAGTGTACATTTGGGTGGTGTGTGTAGATGTTATGGTGCAGGCAGATGTATGGCACAGGTAGATGTGTGTGTTTGGAGTAGTGTATGGTGCAGGTAGATGTATGGTACGGGTGGATGTGTGCAGATTAGATGTATGGTTGCAGTGAATGTATGAATTTTTGGTGGAGATGTATGGGTGCAGATGGATGTGTGTTTTGGGTGGATGTATGGTGCAGGTGTGGTGGATGTGGATGTGTGGTACCAGGGTGATTGTATGGTGCAGTGCAGATGTGTAGTTTGGTGTGTGGGTGGTGTGTGTGGCAGATGGTCTTATGGTTGGGGTGGGGAGATGTATGGTACATGTAGATGTATGACATACTGATACAGGCCAGATGTATGGTACACAGGCAGATGTATCTTGGCTGAGGCCAGATGTGTATGGTGCAGGTAGATGTGTTTTGATGAATCAATAATTTTGGAAATGATGTATGGTACGTTAGATGTGTATGGTACAGGTGTTAGATGTATGGTACAGGTAGATGTATGGTACAGGCCAGATGTGTGCAGGTAGATGTATGGTCTGAGAGTACAGGTAGATGTATGGTACAGGTGATCATGTGGTACAGGTGAGTGTGTAGATGTATGGCACAGGTGGATGTATTAATTTTGGTGGGGTAGATGTATGGTGGTGGGAGTGTATGGGGCTGGAGTGAATGTATGGTGTAGATGTGTGTTACCAGTGGATGTATGAATTTTTGGTGGATGTATGAATTAGTGTGGCTGTTGGTTGCAGGTAGGTGTATGGTACGGAGTAGATGTGTAATTTGAATTGGATGTGGTACAGTGGTTGTGGAATTTTGGAGTAGATGTGTTGGGTGGATGTATGGCACAGGTGATGTGGTACAGGTGGTTGTATGGTGCAGGTAGATGTATGGTGCAGGTAGATGTGTGGTACAGGTAGATGTATGGTGCAGGTGGTTGTGTGGTGCAGATTCATGGTACAGGTAGATGTATGGTACAGGTGGATGTATGGTGCAGGTGGATGGTACAGGTGATGTATGGTGGATCTTGTGTTTAGATGTAGATGTATGGTACAGGTGGTTGTGTAGATGTATGGTACAGGTAGATGTGGTACAGGTGGTTGTATGAATACTGGAGTAGATGTGTGTGTTTTTGGTGGAGTGTGTATGGTATGGAGTGGATGTATGGTGCAGGTAGATGTATGGATATGTGGTGCAGTGGTTGTATGGTACAGGTAGATGTATGGTACAGGTAGATGTATGAATTTTAGGTAGATGTATGTATTTTAGATAGATGCTATGGTACAGGTAGATGTATGGGTATATGATGTGAATCTGAATTGCAGGTAGATCTTCATGCAGTTGTATGTGATGAATCAATTTTGGAATTAGATGTATGGTACCAGTGTATGTATTTGAATCATATGCAGATGTATGGTGCAGATGTATGTTTCTAGTGGATGTATGAATACTGAATGTATGGTACGGAGTAGATGTATGGCACAGATAGATGTGGTACAGGTGGTTGTATGGTGGTTGTGCATGGTACAGGGGTGGATGTATGGGTACAGGTAGATGTATGGGTACCAGGTGGTGTATGGTGCAGGTAGATGTATGGTTTGGGTATATGTAATTTCAGTGGGTGAATATTTTGGTGTATCAGAGCTTGTAATTACAAATGCAGTAGATGTATATGGCCTGTGATGGTGTGTGGGCTGTGGTGGATGTATGTTTGGTGAATGTGTAGATGTCTATGATGGGTGAAGTGTATGGTACAAGTACAGGTAGTTTAATTTTTTCAAGTGGTTGTATGGTGCTGGAGTAGATGTATGGTACAGAGTGGTTGTGTATGGTACAGGTGGATGTAGGAGTCATGTGGTACATGCGATGTATACAAGGTACAGGTGGATGTATGGTGCAGGTAGATGTGTGTGTTTTAGAGTGCAGATGTGTGGTGCAGGTGGGTCATGTGGTACGGAGTGGATGTGGGTGTGGATGTGTGGTTACTGGGTGGATGGTGCAGGTGAATCGTGCAGATTGGATGTGTATGGTGCAGGTGGATGTATGGCACAGATGGTGTATGGTGCAGGGGTACGGGTGGATTAGTGTGGGCAGATGTGGTGCAGATGGATGTATGGTGCAGATGTGTATGCTTTGAATGGTGCAGTGCCTGGTGCAATTGTAGATGTATGGTACACGAATTAGATGTGTAATTTTAATTAGATGTATGGTACAGGTAGATGTATGGTACGTTAGATGTATGGCACAGATAGATGTATGGTGCAGATGGTTGTGTGTTTTTTAATTGGTTGTATGGTACAACGTTAGATGTATGGGTACAGGTAGATGTATGGTGCAGGTGGCTGTATGAATTTTGAGATGGATGTATGGGTACAGGTAGATGTATGGGCTGGTGGATGTGTGTTCTGTGTTTTGGAGTAGATGTGAATTTTGGAGTAGATGTATGGCACAGATGGATGTGTATGGTGCAGATGGGTTCTTATGTTTTGGTGGATGTATGGGTGCAGGTGGTGTGGTGGAGATGTATGGTACAGATGGTTATGGTGCGGGTAGATGCTGGTGAGTGTATGGTGCAGGTAAGATGTATGGTGCAAGGCCAGATTAATGTGGGTACAGATGTGAATTTAGTGTGATGGTGCAGGTAGATGTATGAATGCAGGTAGTTGTATAGACACAGGTAGCATTATGGTACAGGTAGATGTATGTTTACAGATGGTTGTATGGTGCAGGTGGAATGCTGTGGTACAGACAGATGTATGGTACAGGTAGATGTAATTTTTTGGAGTAGATGTATGGGTATTGGAGTAGATGTATGGGTATGGGTAGATGTATGTTTTAGGGTAGATGTGTATGGTACAGGTAGATGTATGGTACAGGTAGTTGTATGGTGCAATTTAGTGTGTGCAAGATGTATATTGGGTAGATGTCCATGTTTAGTAGATGTATGTAATTTGAATAGATGTATGGTATGGTGTAGATGTGGTACAGGTGGTGTATGTTTTTGGAGTAGTTGTATGAATTTTGATGGATGTATGTATTGGGTAGATGTATGGTACAGTATATATATGTGTTTTGGTGGATGGTGCAGTGGTGTGCAGGTGTTTTTGGTGGTGTGCAGACCAAATGTATGGTGCAAGGAGATGTATGGCACAGATGGATGCTGGGTGCAATGGGTAGTTTGTATGGTGCAGGTGGTTGTATGGTACAGGGTGGTGTATGGGTACAGGTGGTGTGGTGCACAGGTGGAGTGTGTGAATTTCTGTGGTGTGTGTGGATGTCTGTGGTACAAATTTGGGTGGATGTGAATTTTAGATGGATGTATGGTACAGGTGGATGTATGGGTGCAGGTGGTCATGCAGTGCAGGGGTGGAGTGTGAGTGGATGTATGGTACAGGTAGATGTATGGTGCAGGTGGAGTGTATGGTGCAGGGTGGATGTGTATGTTGCAGATGTGGTGCTGGATAGATGTATGGTACAGATGTATGGTTGTGTGGATGTGCAGGTGGATGTGGTGGATGTATGGTGGTGTATGGTGCAGAATGCAGATTGGATGTATGGTGCAGGTGGATGTATGGTACAGGTGAATGCTTATGGTACAGAATAGATGTATGGTGCAGGTAGATGTATGGGTACAGGTAGTGTAATTAGGTGGGATTGTATGGTAGAATGGAATGTATGGAATACAGAGTAGATATCATTTTAGAACAGATATATGACCTGATTAAATCTTAGGTACCCCAGGTAGATGTATGGTACAGGTAGATGTATGGTACAGGTAGATGTATGGTACTAGGTAGATGTATGGTACAGGTAGATGTATGGTACCAGGTAGGTGTATAACAAGGTAGATGTATGGTACAGGTAGATGTATGGTACAGATGATGTAACATGGTACAGGAAGCAGATGTATGGTACAGGTAGTTGTATGGTACAGGTAGATGTACATGGTACAGGTAGATGTGGTACTGATAGATGTATGTACAAGGTAGATGTATATTTTAAATTCAGAATGTAAGTCACAGGTGAATGTATGGTACAGGTGGTTGTGCTAATTTTTTGGTAGATGTAATTTTGGGTGATGTGTGGTGCAGATAGTGTATGCTTTGAGTAGATGTATGGTACAGATAGATGTATGAAACAGGTAGATGTATGGTACAGCTGAGGCAATATATTTGGAAATTATAATTTTTAGTAGATGTATGGTACAGGTAGATGTATGGTACCAGGTAGATGTATGGGTACAGGTAGTTGTATGATACAGGTGGATGTGTCAACATTGAATCTTTGTTTTTGAGTGGATATACATTTGATGTATGCAGGTAGATGTATGTTAAGGTAGATGTATGGTGCAGGTAGATGTATGGTACGGGTAGATGTATGGTACAGGTAGTTGTATGGTACAATTAGATGTATGGTACAGGTAGATGTGGTACAGGCAGTTGTGTGTTTTGATAGATGTGAATAGATGTATGTTTAGATGTGGTGCAGATGGTCATGGTGCAGACAGATCTTGTTTTATGTAGATGTATCAGGTACAGATTGGATGTATGAACAGAGTGCAGATGGATGTGGTGGAATGATCTGTTTTGGTGTAGTCATATGTGTTTGGGAGTGCAGATTGGATGTAGTGGTTGGTGGATGTATGGTACGGGTGGATTAATGGTGCAGATTAATGGTGCTGGGTGGATGTATGGGGTACAGGTACGGGGTGGATGTATGGTGCAGGTAGATGTATGGGTACCAGATGAATCTTATGTTTGGGTGGATGTGTGTTTGGGGTGGATGTGTGGTGCAGTGGAGTGTGTGGTTTGGTGTGGTTGCAGATGGATGTGGGCCCTGAATGGATGTATGGTGGATTGGGTCTTAGATTGCAGATGGATGTGTGGTGCAGGTGGATGTGGTGCAAGTCAATGGTGCAGATTGGATGTGGTGCAGATTGGATGTGTGGTGTGCAGGTAGATGTATGGTACAGGTATATGTATGGGTACAGGTGGATGTATGGGTGCAGGTAGATGTATGGTACAGATGGTCATTTTGGTGGATGTATGGTGCAGTCAATCATGTTTGGTGATGTATGGCACAGGTAGATGTGGATTGTGGTACAATTGGTCATGGTGCTGGTAGATGTATGGTATGGGTAGATGTATGGTGCTGGTGGTTTTGGTGGATGTATGGTGCAGGTGGATGTATGGGCTGGGTGTATGGTGGGTGGATGTACAGGTGGATCAGATGGGTTATGGGTACAGGTGGATGTATGGGTACCTGATTGGATGTATGTTTGATTTGGATGTGGTTTAGATGGATCTGTGGTACGGGTGGTCTTAATGGGTGGAATTGGGGTCTTATGAATTTTTAGATTGGATCTTGTGGTACGGGTGGATGTATGTGCAGGTGATGTGTTTGTTTTAATTAGATGTATGGTACAGAGTAGATGTGTGTGCTGGAGTAGATGTATGGTATGGGTAGATTATGGTGGAGTGTATGAATTTTGGTGGATGTATGGTACAGGTAGATGTATATGGGCTGGAGTGGATTTATGAATTTTTGGAGTGGATGTGTGGTGCAAATTATGGGTGCAGGTGGATGTGGTGCGTTAGATCATGGTGTGGGTGGATGTGTATGGTATGGAGTGGGTGTATGGTGGATGTGTGGATTTTGGGTGGATGTATGGTGCAGGTTAGATGTATGTTGCAGGTGGATGTATGGTGCAGGTGTGGGTCTTATGTGCAGATGGATGTGTGAATTTTTGGAGTGGTCTGTGTGGCTGGGTGGATGTGGTGCAGATTGGATGTGTGGTGCGGGTGGATGTATGTGGATTGTATGGTGCAGATGGATGTATGGTACAGGTAGATGTATGGTACAGTACAGGTAGATGTATGGGTACAGGTAGATGTATGTTACTGATACAGGAGATGTATGGTACATGTAGATGTATGGTACAAAGGCACAGGTAGATGTATGTTTTGAGTGAATGTATGTGAGTACAGAGGCTGAGTAGATGTATGGTGGGTAGATGTATGGGTATTTTAAAACACAGGGAGATGTATGGTACAGGTAGATGTGGGTACAAGTACAGGCAGTGTGGTACGTGTGGTCTGTATGGTGCAAGTGGGCAGATGTATGGTGCAAGGTGGTCTTAATGGTGCAAAGTACGGGGTGGATGTATGGTGCAGATGGATGTGTGGGAGATGTATGTGGGCTGGTGGATGCATGGTACCCATGTGGATGTGGTGCAAGTGCAGGTAGATGTACTGGGCATGTGGATGTGGGCACAGAGTACAGGTGGATGTTGTGTGGATGCATGGTACTGGTAGATGTATGGTGCAGGTGGATGTATGGCACAGATGGTGTGTTTGAGCTGTTTGGTGCAAGGTGGATGTATGGCACAGGTGTGGATGTATGTGGTGCAGGTGGATGTGTGGTGCTGGTGGGGTGTGTGGTGCGGGTGGATGTATGGCTGCAGGTGGATGTATGAATTTTGGGTGGATGTGGCACGTGGATGTATGGTGCAGATGTGGGTGCAGGCCAGATGTGTGGTGCAGGTGGATGTGTGGTGCAGGTGGATGTATGGTGCTGTAGTGGATGTGTGGCTGGGTGGGTGTATGGGTGGATGTGTGTGGTGCATGTGGATGTATGGGTACAGAGTACAGGTGGATGTATGGTGCATGTGGATGTGTGGTGCAGTGCATGGTACTTTGTTGGATGTGTGGTACGGGTGGATGTATGGCACAGGTGGATGTATGGTGCAAGTACTGGTGGATGTGTGGTGCAAGTGCAGGTGGATGTGTTTCAGTTGGATGCATGGTGCTGGTGGGATGTGAACACGTTGGATGTATGGCACAGGTGGTGTATGGTACAGGTGGGTGTATGGTGCAGGGTGGATGTATGGTGCAGGTGGTGTGCTTATGTGGGTGGGTGTGTGGTTATGGGTAGATGTGTGGTGCATGTGGATGTATGTGGTGCACAGGTAGGTGGATGTGTGGTGCAATTGGATGCATGGTGCTGGTGGTGTATGGTACGGGTGGATGTGTGGCTGGGTGATGTATGGGTACAGAGCACAGATGGATGTATGGTACAGAATATGATGCATGGTATGAGCAGATGTGAATGCGGGGTGGATGTATGCTTTGGGTAGATGTATGTAGGTACAAGTACAGGTAGATGTATGGTGCAAAATTAGATGCATGGTACTGGTAGATGTATGGTACCATGGTCTAGATGTGTAACAGGTAGATGTATGGTACATGTAGATGTGTATGGTACAGAGGCTGGGCGTTGTGTGGTGCTGATTAGATGCATGGTACTGTGTGTGAATCTTCTGTTTGGTAGATGTATGGCACAGGTAGTGTATGGTGCAGGGTACAGCTATGGTACAGGTGAGAGATGTATGGTACAGGTACAACTACTGGTACGGAGTGTATGGTACAGGTAGATGTATGGTACAGGTGCAACTGGTACAGGTAGATATGGGTAGATGTGGTGCAAGGTAGATGTATGGTACGGAGTAGATGTATGGTACAGATAGATGTACGGTACAGGTAGATATATGGTACAGGTACTGGTGAACCTGACACATAGTGCACTTTACTCACCATACTCTGGACTTGGTGTGTGACTTAAACATTTCCTTCTTTACGGCTTTTACATCTGTGTTTTCCTCAAACGTGTACTTGGTGTTTTAAGTTTTCTTTCACTCTTCCTCTTCCCTGCAGGTGTGCCTGTAGGGAAGAGGAAAATGCGACGCATGCGTCACAATCGCTTTTCTTAGTTCACATCTTGATAATGATAAACACTTTTGTCTTTACGTGAAGGCTTGGGTGCACAGAGTATCAATGTCATGGTCACGTGACATTTTATTGTGCACCCCACACTCATCCTGTGAGCGGTAGCGCAAAATGATTACAGAGTAGAGTTTACAGAGGTTATAATAATTAACCCCCGTTGTCAGGATATTATGGCACTGAATGTTACACAGTATTTCATTTACATTATTTGTTTAGTTCTATACATAAAGGGTAACTTATTCACAAATGCGTGAGTACAGGCGTGTGAGGCAGTATGTCTGGCCTCACACTTTGTTATACATTTACGTGGGAGGTATTCAAGCTTACGTATTTTGTATTGGACATGAGAACTGATATAGTTACTAAGTAAAAAAGTGGATACAATTAATATGTCGGCTGTCTTGCCATTAGAGATGAAGTGTTGTGCCATTTCACACACAGTGTGCTTGGACCTGTCCTAAAGGTTCTATCTTCACACAGTCGAGGACGTATTCAAGTGTGTGGCCATATATGTACACTTTATTAGTCTTGTTTACATCTGCTTGAGGAACATACTGCAGAGGTACTTAATCTAGCCGTTACAACATCTTGTAATCTAGTGATCTTGTTACTTGCTCCATATACATGTTTCATGATACATCTCATCATGGTAACCAATGGATCGACTAGTGCCTGTTTGCAGCTTGCGTCAAACTCATCAATGAGTTCTTTCTAATACAATTTAAGGGTTCTTTTTGACAGACCCAAATTGTATTCACCGGTGTCTTTGTTAGACGCGAGTTTGGCGAGGCCTATGTGAGAGGATCCACAACAGTTTGACCCTGACACCCCGGTCAACAAGGCACGCATATTTGTGTCTGGCTTCAGAGACAAGAGCGTGACAACCTGAGTCGAGGGTGTCAGGGGAAATAGTGAGGATAGAGTCAGTGATGATGAGACTGTCAGTAACAGTGGTTTCAATGAATTTAATAGCTGTGAGTATGGTTCAGTTTGTAGAGTGGATGCCCAGTTGTTAATTCTAACTCCTTTCTCAATTATATTGTCAGATTGAGTCACAACAATAGCACTTCCAGCCCTCCACAGGCGGTGTTAAGAGATCCATCAGTGTAGATGGTCTGTGATATTATCATCAATTTGTAGAGTGTGTATGTGTTCAAGAGCTCAATTTGTGTGTTGGAGATAAATGCTTTGTATAATTAATTTTTAGGCGGATACGTCGGTATTGTGATATCGAAGGGAACTGTCCGCCAGGGTGTGGAAGGCTGTTGTGTCTCAACTTTGTACAGGTGGTCTAGTCCAAACATCTTCATATGTGTAGCTGTAGTTTGGATCCATTTAGACTCACCAGTCCCATGGTTCCTTTGGAAACAATGTTATCAGGATCACCACGCAGAAGCCTCAGGGCTATCATGAGGTTGACTTCAATTATTCTATCTTTAACACTGGGTATACGTTCTTCCTCATATTAAGTACTTTAGTGCTCATGGGACATCCTAGGATAATTCTGGGGGCTTTATTTTGCATTTTCTCGAGCTTGTCAACGCCTTTCCGTCACGAAGGACCAGGGCTGGTGCGTGGTAATCTATCAGAGATCTTATATAGCCTAGGTACATTGTTTTAACAATTCTAATATTAGCACCATAGTGCGGGCTGTACCCCTCTACACTTCTAAGAGGTCTCAGTCTGTCAGTACATTGGCGGGTTAGCTGTTGTATGGCAGGTAGGGTACAAGGGACGGAAACACCAAGATAATTAAAAGAAGAAACATAGTGAGTGAGTTAGCGACCACTAGAAGGAGCCTGTTTACCCTGGCGACCCCTCCCAGTAAGTCCCGCCATCGGAAACAGTTATCAATACGTTGTTTATTCCACTTTCTCCTGGGAAGCTCAATCTTGAATTAGTCTGTTTAAATCAACCCAAGTAATTCGCCAGACCTTTGTCAACTGAGGGTCATCTTTGAATGAGTAACAGTTAGTTTGTTTGTAATTATTGTTATTGCGTGAGTAGCGATCACTGGCAAGTCAGGGGTATATAAACTCAAGATGCCCAGGGAGAGCGTCCATACCCTAACTGCAATAGCTACAATAACGGAAATAATTGCAATAGAAAAAAACAGTAACCAGATCAATATAATTTTAAGGGACGTTTCTAAGGCTTTTGATAAAGTTTGGCATTTAGGCTTAAAATATAAAATATTAAAATTGAGACTTAACGAACACTTGCTAAGAATATTGTGTAACTATTTAGATGATAGGAGAACACAAATTCAAATTGGAAACTTTATGGGAACTATGTTTAATCTTGAGAGGAGTACCTCAAGGAGGATGCCTTTCTCCAACACTATACCTCAGACACTCAACCTACCCCTTTAGCGAATATGTAATGTTTGCTGATGATATTACTCAAATAGTATCATACCCAGGAAAATCAACCCAATTTATGGCACTCTACACGATAAGAGCGATAAAAAATATAAATGATTTTGAGAAAAAATGGAAAATCAGGACAAATAAGAACAAATTCAAGATAATACCAATAGCCAAGATCAAAACAAGTCCAGTAATGACCAGGAACTATACCCATACGACACTGAAGGCAGGATGCTTGGACTAACACTAACAAAAGAGGATATATAACATACTTAAAAGATAAAGAACGACAGGCAAGAATAAGATTATCAAAAATAAAAACGCTTTAAGAACCTTAGCATTAATAACAAAAGAAAGATTTGTATAGCCCTTGTCAAATCAATTATGGACTACCCACCCATCCCATTGAACACCCTTAGTAAAACGAGCATTAAAAGGTTACAAACAGTACAAAATATAGCCCTCAGATTTATATATAATACATAAAATATACAGACCACATCAATAATGAACAGCTACACAAGAGAGCAAACCTCTAGCAATCAATGATATACACAACAAAGCTGTAAATATTTGGAAAAAGTGACTGAACTTAACACAGAAACATATCAAAACTGGATAAATAATATAGACAACGAAGAATTCCAAGAACACAGTTGGTTTAAATCAGCCAGGAAGAAAGTAATTGAACCATCTCCTGCCCCAATATACACATAAAAACATATAGAGAGAATAAAGATGAGAATGACCTACCAGCTCCACAAGAACCTGGCAGGCCTCTCCATACAGTGTACCTTTAGACTAATACAACTAACACTTAACTAACACCTTAGCCAAAAAAAAAAAAAAAAAAGACAACCCTCCCATCTACACAAGGACCTGGGCGGGTTACTAACTCAAACAATAAATAATAATAATAATAATAATAAGCAGCATTATATAAATAAACCAATATTAATACAAAGGTCTGACAACCCAAGGGAGCAGAACAAAGATAAAACACCAATAGGAAAGATGAAGCGATCTGGTTGAGCCCAGATTCTTTCTACTTCTACTGTATTTCAGTTTCACCACTTTTCCTTCAACTCCTAATAATCTTTTTTCACCTCATAACTAAAGACCTGTACCGTACCGAGAGCGTCCTCTGACGCTGCTACAATTTGTCTCCAGGTATGATCTGTGTTCCCTAGTCATTCAGTTAATTCAGTCAATTGTAGTGAATATCAGTGTTCACCAGTGTTCATGATTTAACAGTTGAATTGTCATTCACCCAGTGTAGAAGTAATATAACGTAAATACGTCTGTCGTCTAGACAAGAGAGTTGTGTGTGTTGTCATGCTTCCCCAACGTCCTCTGACGCTGCTACAATTTGTCTCCAGATCCCATTGTGATTCTTGAAGCGCTCTACCATCCAACAGCGGCCTCGGATGTAGTAGATGGCCAGCCGGGATCATATATGAAAAGATGGCACCGATGCGGCCTGATTAATGTGCCCCACGACTTCGTTGGGCCAGACCCCAGACCCGCCATGTGTCTGGTCACCATCAACAAAGGTCGGGCCCTAGTGATCTGCCCTGGGTTACTCCCTTAAGTGAATGTCCAGAGAGTGGTGTAACATATGTTAGGGATAATTAGTTGGAAATAATTATCCCATGTTGGGTAGTGGACCCCTGCATATACTAGTGTCATTGTTTACGTATATGTTGAATAATCTACAAGGAGTGCCATGTAATGTACCACCAGTAATGTTGTGAGTAAGAGTAAAGAAGAAGGTACTGAGTTTGCACTAAGCCCAGGAGGTGAACCTGGTAATTATATGATTAATACAATATCTTTTCCCCATTGATTGCATATTAATAAACTTGTTTTTAGAGTGCTTTAGGTGTATTCATTTCTCCCACAGTATTTTACCTTTATTTCCATCCAAGTGACTTGATACCAAAATTACCATACTCACGTGCCTAGACCCTCGACCATGCTTCCAAAAGAATGTCCATGCTACCAAAGAATAGGTGACGGAACTGAGTAAGAGTAAGAACTAAGAGAAGTAAGTAAAGATGAGGGAGGCGGCAAGTGTAAAAACGCCCTCACATCAAGGGTTCGAGCCTCTGTCCGGACACACGTGAGAAGGGCGTTGTGACCCTCGCTACCAAACACCACAGGTTTTCCTGTTCCTGATTGCCTCCTGTACTAACATTGGATAAGCGGGAGAAAGGATGCCCTGTAAGGGGGCAAAGCTTTCTCTTTATTATTCTTCAATATATTTATTCTCTTTATTCTTATATACTTATAGGCTTACATTCTTGCTTCATATCTATATTTTATATTAATCTTTTCTTGTGTATATATATTAATAATTCTAGATTCTGAGTCTTTCTCTATTTAACATAAGAATGGAGGAAACTGCAGCGGGCCTATTGGCCCATACTGGGCAGTCCCGTTTACACCCAACCCCTATTGCTCATATGAGCATCCAACCTATGTTTGAAGCTATTCAGCGTATTCGAGTTAATGATGATATTTGGTAACTTGTTCCATTCATCCACTACCTGTTCCAAAACCAGTGTTTACACCTATTTCGCGCCTAAATCTAAATTTGTCTAACTTAAAACCATTGTTACGATTTCGCTCCTGGTTGGATAGTTTGAGTTCCTTTGTAATGTCCCCTTTGTTTCAGGGCTGACTTCCATTTTATACACCTCTACCATATCGCCCCTCACTCTACGTCTCCAGGGAGTGCACGATGGAGTCTTTAACCTGTCTCTATACTCAAGGTTCCTAATGCAGGATTAGTCTTGGCATTCTCCACTGAATTCTTTCCTGGGATTCTATATCCATTCTGTAATGCAGTGACCAAGAGCCAAGACTGCGTAATCCAGGTGTGGTCTCACTAGCACAAGATAAGTTTTAGGATGACCTCGCTAGTCTTGTAACTAACACTCCTTTGTATGAACGAAGTACTTTATTAGCCTTGTTCACGAGCAAAAAACACATTGTTTACTTGGTTTAAGGTTCCTACTTATCATTACTCTAAATCTCTCTCGCAGTCGGATTTCTCTATGGCATCGTTGTTCATCTGGTGTCTGGTTTCCCTGTTGTTTACATCTCCCTATACTGAGCACTTTGTTTGTCCACATTGAATTTCATCTGCCATTTTCCAGACCATTCAGAAGAATTTGTTTAGATCTTCCTGTAGTTTCTGCGAGTCCTCATCAGATTTAATAACACGTCCTATTTTAGTGTCATCAGCAAATTTACACTTATGTTGCTGTCTATACCGATATCTATATGTCGTTTATGCGCTAATAAATATGTGGTATAAGTACTGAGCCCTGGGGAACTCCACTAGTGACGTTGCTCCAATGAATTAGTGCGTTAATGCTCACTCTTTGTTTCCTGTCCTGTAACCACGCCCTAATCCATTTAAGGATGTCACCTTTGATGCCATGTGCTTCTACCTTCCTAATTAGTCTTTCGTGGGGACTCTGTCCGAAGGCTTTACTTTAAAGTCGAGATATACCACATCATAATTATTGCCCTTCGTCCACCGATTCGAAAACTGATGAAAAAGAATGTTAATAGATTAGTTAGACGCGAACGCCCTTGAAGCCATGTTGGGAATCATTGATCAACATGCTTCTCCAAGGTGATTTCGAATAGAGTTTGAAATGATTGATTCAAGTAATTTGCCTACTATTGATGTTAGGCTGATTGGGCGGTAGTTAGAGGATAGTGATCTATCCCCCCTTCTTGAAAATCGGAATTACATTCGCTATCCTCCAGAAGTTCTGGTACTACACCTGTATTTAAGGACATATTAAACAACTTTGCTAAGGGCATACTAAAGCTCTTCCTTACATTCCTTTTAATACTCTGGCAAATATCTCATCGGGACCAGGTGACTTATTAGGCACTAGATTATCTATTTGCTTACTAACATAAGCTACTAGTCACTACTATCTCGGCAATTTGTTTTCTTCACTATCTCTGTATAGAGTCGGTGCCTCTGGTATCATGTTTACATTTTTCGGTGGTGAAAACTGTTGAAATATGTTTTCAAATTGTACTCATTTCTCCGTCGTTGTCAGTAGGCTCATGAAGTCTGACCGTATTGGTCCAATCTTTCTCGTGTTTTAGTTTGATAAATTAGAGAATCCCTTGGGGGTTGTCTTCGCCTCCCTTGCTATCCTTACCTCATTATTCCTCTTGGCTTTCCTTATCTCGGTTTTTAACCCTACTGCATATTACCTTATAATAATCCTGGAGGTGGTACATACTTGATCTATCCTTCTACCTATAGCCTTCCTTTGGCCAATGATGTTCTTTTAAATAATTATTTTTTTCCATTAGGGTCATTGTTGTCTGATCTGATTTTTTGTATGGTATGTTCTGCCTTTGTTCATTAAAGTAACTCATTATTTAAATTGTCGTGGAACTTCGGCAATCTCAGATCTCGTTATCCAGGTCTGTGTCATCTGTCAGGTTCACCCAAGCGCGACACCCCTCTCTCCAGCTGCCTCTTTAAACTGTCAAGTTTGCCCTTCACAAAATCCTGTGGGTACTTTAGTGGAATTTTCCTTCGTCTGCCCTGAAAATCTAACTAAGTCTAATTTCTTTGTGATCGCTGTTTGAAGTTCGTTCCCTACCTCGACATTGCTAATGAGGTTTTCTCTGTTAGACAGAACTAAATCCAGTATAATGGCCCGGGTGGGTTCGGTTATATGTTGACTTGGAAACAGTCCTGGATAAATATCGAGAATCCTCTGATTCTGAGTTACCGGTAGGTCAGTCAATCTATTTGGCCAAGGTTAAAGTCGCCTACTATACAGACTTTGTTGTGTATGGAAGCCCTGCGCATTTCATCCCAGATAAGTCGCTCGTAACTCTATCAAGATTGGGAGGTCTATATATATTACTCCAGTGATTAATTTTTTCCCTACCCGTCGATTAATTCTATCAAATTGTTTCTGTATTCCTTAGTTTTTTATTTCCTATTTATTTCACACTTCCAGATTATCCCCTAACATAGATTGCTACTCCACCTCCTTTCCTGGTCTGCCTATCGGTATGGACAATTTGTATACAATTTGTTATTCGACCATTAACTCGTGAGTCTAGGTTGATCCATGTTTCAGTAGATACTAGCCCATCATTTTTTCGGCGAATTTTTATGCCAGGCTAATATCATCCATTTTGTTTCTCATGCTTCTGATTCGCGTAGTAGACATTTAAGTTAGTCTTGTTCTCAGTCCTCCTTTACTGCGTTTTAGGTTGAAACTCCCTGTCTGCTTTAGTTTTGGCGTCATTCTAACACTATTTCCCTGTAATCTTTCCGCTGTTTACCCGCTCCCACTGCAGTTTCTCCACCCCGTGCCCATATATGTTTCCCCCCTAGCAGTTTAAAGACTTCGATATCTTTTGAATTGCCCTCTAAAAGAAACCAGCCAGGGTTGCCACCCCATCCTGAGACAGGTGCACCCCATCCCTAACAAGGTCCCTTCTGCCTTAGAAGTTGTCCCAGTTATGCCAAATGAATGGGACTGATATTGACTTGCAATATCCGTCAAGACTGCCGTTGACACCAACTGCCCTTGACAACCATTCATTGCTAACTCTCGCTAGGCAAGGACACCACATATGATGAGGATCCTCTAGTCCTAATACGATCTATAGCTGTCTTGAACTTATCAAGCTCCTCACTCCTACACCGGCCAATATCATTGCCTCCTGCACTGAGGCAGATAATGGGATTTGTTCCCCATTACCAGACAGATGTTGTCCATCCTGTCAATTATATCCCCCCACCCCAGCCCCCCGACAAGCCACACCCCTCATCCTATTTTGTTTTTACCACAAAGGCTCTGTCCAGTACCTTACCTGTGAGTCACCAACAATTGAAGTTTTTATACCTTCCTTGTGGCCCTGTCCCTGCCTGTACTAACGTCCATTTCGTCTATCAAGGGACTGAACGAGTTGGTACACTTAGCTGTTGTTGTCGTTGTTGTCGTATCCTTGGTGTATTTCACAGGCCACCAACATTAGTCCCTCCTCACAACCTTCCATTCGTCATTCACCGGCTTTCCCTGTCTCGTTTCTTCCTTCTCTTTGATATCTCTTCCTTTAATTTCAAGTTTTCTTGCTCTAATTTCAGGTTTTTTTCCTTGGTATTCTGTAACTCGGGCCACAGATGAGCATTACCCTGTTTACAAGTAGCACTAGCCATATCTGGTAATTATCCCCGGGAGTGGAGCTAAGCTGCCGTGACCTTTCCCCTAGTGAGGTCAGAACACAATATTTCTTTGTTTATATTTTCAATGTCAATATTCCTTTCTTTACTTCATTTTTTCCTTCATATTTACTATTTCAATTCAATTTCAATTGTTTATTCCTTGATAGAGGAAGCGGAATATATATACTATTGTATTTTCTTAATTTTATGTCCTTACTTTCTCCTGTTTTTATTGTGTAACGGTTCAGACAATATCTAAATCTCTACGTTACTCGACTTAATTGGCACAGAATTCACTATGTTAACACATGAGCACTGATATTCACCAAAATTGACTAAGTTAAACTGAATTAATAGGCGGCGGGAACACGTTAACATACCTGGAGACGTTGGGGAAGTCACGAATGCGTGATTCTCCCTCGTGTAGAGGTATATACGTGACCCGCTGGGCAGCTTGGGCCTCCGTATTCATACCAGAAGGGTCGATCTTACCAACAACATAACTTCTCTATCATTTTGGACCACTGTATATTGGTTATGAACTCCGGTGTTCTTGATCAGGGTAATTTCTATGTCTATTCATATAATCTAATCAGAGGTTGAGCTTGCCAGGAAAAGGTGGAATACAACGTCGATAACATTAATTCTGCAAGCTCAGGCCTGAGACGAACAAGGCGCTATTCACGGGGGGCGCTAGATCTTGGAGATTATACCAGTTGACAGAATAGTTCAGGAGATTAATGACTTTCTCAAATAGACAACTGACACTAATTAAACTATAAACATCAGATTCTCTGATGTCGGGGCACAAAAATGATATAACTTCAGGCGCGATCAGAAACTCATGGATACCCCCACGGACGACAAATACGCCACTCTGGCTGCAAACTCGACACTCACTTACTTGACACGTTCTACTAACGATAAGGACAGTTGAAGCATTCTACCCCACTCACAATGGATCTTGAATGTTCCAACTGTAAACAGACATATCTAAGTTGACTCAAAACAAAGGTGTTCTCTCACTCACATTCATTTTATAGAGAGGTTGGTTTCAGTAAGTCAGAGAAAATGGGATAACGGAGGACTGAGGTGTCTTGAAGTGATGAGAAAACGGACTCCTCAGGTGGAGGACTCAAACAACCGAGTTACATGTTTTGTGGGCTATTGAGCGTAATATGAATCATTTGATTTTGGCGCTAACTGACGTGTAAGACCGTGGTCATTACAATTGTACCACCAAAACCGTTTTATAGGAAATTATCATGTAGATAGATAAGAAATTTGCCAACTAGACATAATACTGTGCAACCTATGTTGTACTGCTCCCCCATTATATTTTTGTGTTTCAATTCCACTAATTTATGTATATATTAATACTGACACGTTCCTTGATAAGAGAGAGGAGTTTGAAACACTACTGAAGGTCCACCAACCAGATATTGTAGGAGTTGTAGAACTGTTGTACAAGAACAGGAGAATCGACCCAGTGAAATGTGAGCTCAGTATTGCTGGATATGACTCATTTACGAACCTTTCTCAAGAAACTTGCAAGAGGGGTGTGGTTATCCATGCTAGGCAAGACCTTAGAGCCAGCCAGGCGAGGGTACAGGGAGAAGTTGTTTTAGAGGTCCAAGTGCTGAAAATTTAAATTAAAGGAGGGACTTACTTATCGTCGGGTGTATCTACAGATCCCCAAATTGTGGCCCACTAAATCAAAGGAACTTAAGAGCCTTAATAGACAGCGGCGATGCTCAACCCTAGCCACCTCCTTATCATGGAGGACTTTAACTACGGCGACATCGACTGGAGAAACGAGTTCACCCCAAGTGACTTGAATAACCCTGCTACTCTTTTTGTAGAAACTCTGAGAGATAATTTTCTGTTCCAACATGTGAGAGACCCGACACATTACAGAGGGGAGCATCCAAGAGTGCTAAGAGAGTTGTGCCACGAGCTTGCCGAGCCCCTGAAGATCATGTTTTGTAAATGCCTGGACGAACAAAAGGTCCCCAGTGAATGGAAAGTGGCTTATGTGAGTCCTATCTTCAAGAAGGGCGCGATGGAACATCTACTACAAAACAACCTTGTAAAGGATTGCCAACACGGTTTTATGCCGGGGCGCTCCTGCTTAACACAATTGCTCAAGGTACTGGATATTTGGACCCATATTCTTGAACGGGGTGGTAATATCGACAATATTTACTTAGATTTTGTCAAGGCAACGACAGTGTACCCCACGAAAGGCTGAAAATCAAACCGGAAGGGTACTGAATTCGGGGAAATGTCGTGGATAGAAGACTTTCTACATGACCGCAAATCATCGTCCGTATCTGTCACAAGTGGGGTACCACAAGGCAGTGTATTGGGCCACTGTTGTTTGTTTGTTTCATAAATGACATGCCTGACGTTGTACACTCCTCCATACAAATGCTTGCCGATGCCGCCAAGTTATTTCGGGAAACCAAGAACCAAGCGGACTGTGAAGAGCTGCAGAAGGACCTCTGTGGGCTCCAAGAATGGTCGAAGAAATGGCTGCTGAGATTCAATGTCACGAAGTGTAAGAGGATGAACCTGGGGCGTACCAACGGTAAGGAGGCGTATCATATGTCCCAACGGGATGAAGAAACTGCACTATTTGAGACAATGTGAGAAGGACCTAGGTGTGTATGTTGACAATGAGCTGAAGTTCTCGGGCCATTGCGAGAAGAAGGTCCGTCCCTCGTAACGATCTTCAAGAGTGAAGTGCTTCCCCATCTGGAGTACTGTCACCCCGTCTGGTCCCCGAGATATGCTAGGAGTTGCAGTTGGTTGAAAATGTTCAAAGGAGGGCCACCAGACTGGTGCCTGCACTTCGGCACCTCAACTACCCTGAAAGATTGGAGCGCCTGAACTCAGCTTATACTGCACAGACGGGCAAGGGGGACCTAGTTAGGTGTATAAGCATCTCAGGGGCACTACTCAGTTGAGTGTCCTTACTTGAGCTGGCGGACGCTCGCCCCTAAGGGCACAGCTCAAGATTGAAGAAGCCGCAAGTCCAGAAAACTGTGAGGGCAAACTTTTCGGAATGAGGGTTTGTAACTCTTGGAACAATCTACCAGAGAGTGTTAGACGGCACCGAGTGTGAGCTCTTTCAAGACCAGACTTGACCAACACTGGAGCAGGTTCAGGTACATTCAGGAGCCGGTGCATGCCCAGTACTAAATAATAATAATAATAATAATAATAATAATTAACGGTTTATTGAAAGAGCTTGGCAGCCAGAAGGCTGAAAA
Source organism: Homarus americanus (assembly GCF_018991925.1). Taxonomy (NCBI): domain Eukaryota; kingdom Metazoa; phylum Arthropoda; class Malacostraca; order Decapoda; family Nephropidae; genus Homarus; species Homarus americanus. The sequence continues at coordinate 20,690 of NW_024719447.1, forward strand.
TATACAGTTACATATTTGGGGAATGGGTTTCGAATTACAAATAATATACAAGTAACATAAGTGACACAAATAAGACATATAATAACTAGATGGGGAAAAGCTCAAACTACTTGCCAACAGTGCGTGACAGAGACGTGACCGATCGCCCAAGCGGCTAACGAGCCGATTATTGGTGAAGAGGATAACAGTATTAAGTAAAAGTACATATTTTAAAGTTTTGGGATAAAGGATCCGCCAACAGATGAAGATGAAGGTGAGGCAGAGGATGTGTTAGTTGTCCTAAAGATACATGGTCACAACAGACTTAACAACCTTTTACGTGATGTAAATTATGAGGCTGAGAATTGTAGTTGATGATAAGTGAAAGAATCACACTTTGTAATTAACTTTTATTTTGAATGTAATTCTAGTCCTGGTAAAAAGTATTTGTTGACACACAAAAAAATATTAATTCATCCAGAGTGAATACTTTTGTCTGAAGTGTAAGATAATTTTAATTGTTTTATTTCATGCACTTGTTTTAAGCAAAATAAAAGCATTTCAGTGTGTGTGCTTTTTTTTTAACTTGAAATACTATTTTTCTTGCATAAAAGAACTGTTGTACAGCCATGTAGTTTCGTTTTATAATTTTCTTATACATGACTACATAATAAACAGCATCTTGTAGTATTCATGATTATCCCAGTGTTTTGTATGAAGCCTCGCAGGACCTGTGAGACATGAGGCAAACATTGTGAGGTTACCCCCTGACAAGTGGCTTTACTGCCCACACAACAGGTGGCAGCACCATCGTTTATCTTATATATCATATCCCTGAGTAAACTTTTAATGTTAAATATATCAATTATATATTTCTTTTATTAAACAGGAACTGAAGATATGGTATCCAGGAATTAAACGTTTATAGGATGAAATAATTGAATATGTAAATATTTCGATGTATGATCCCTTGACCCTTCCCCACAGGTGAGTTAATGAGGAGGATAAACTCTACTACTATTAACATTATTTATATCTTATTCATCAGTCATATGAGGTAAACTAGGACCTAACCCTACCTACCATTAGATCAAGTTTAGTTTAGTAAATTACGTGGCCGAGAAATAGTTCCTTAACAGTTAGCCTGGGGGGGAGGGAGCCCAGGGAGGAGCTGTAGGAGGGTCTAGGGTCAGGACTTATGGCAGCAATGGTCCTACAGGAGTATATCGGACGGCCAATCACTTCTCGACTGGTATTTGGTGTCATAAGGTCATAAAAAATTGGTAACCTAATTTAATCTGAGTTAATAGATCGAGTGCATGTACCTAACCTAACCTAACACAACTCAGATTAAATTAAGTTTACTAATTTTTTGTGACTATGACACCAAATAATAATCGAGAAGTGATTCACAGCCCAATTTATGCTTGTAGGACCATTATTTTACTTCATTGCGGCTACATTTGGGTAATTACTCGGACCGTGTTATTGGAGAGTTTATCACAGACATTTTTGCGTGTGTTCCTTCATACTCTTGGCCCTTAATGGAGTGAATAGTATTGTTGCAGTTTTTCACAACCATAGAATCGAGAATTTGTTATTTATGTACCATACTTAAAAGGGCAGGTTGACAATCCCTTACCCCAGATCATTAGGGCCGGGGGGGGTAATTATTCCTAGGCCTACAGTAGGTCCTGTTTCTCATGTTTGATCTTTTTTTCATTCTTGTATATATTATTATTATTATTGTTATTATTGTTATTATTTTTAGTGTTTTATTTTGCATGCCCACCTAAATAACTTAACTTTTTCGAAATTTTGGATAAGGGCTTATCAACCTATAAGAAACTTTGGTCAATTTGGTCTTTATTTTGACATTAAAAACAGGTTTTTCGTCTGGTATTTGATGAGTTTTGAACGAACTTGACATTCATTTCTGCCAGAAATCATTATTTTTAGATTAAACCCCCCACCCAACAATCATAACGGAAAGTTGGATTTCTTTTCTCAAATGAATCACAAATAAAATCCCAACAAACCTAACCTAACCTAACCTAACCAGGGTTGCACCTCTTCTGTTTCTTACTGTTCGGCTGAAGAAAACTGGTGACACCACCAAATGTGTTGTTCTTCACACAGTGTTCACTGATTACAGTGATCCTCGTTAACGAACGCCTCGGTTAACGAATTCATTCTTCCATAAGAATCTTCAGTTCGGTTAATCGAATCACGTTAATGAAATTTTTATGAAATCGTGTCAACATGTTTTCGCCTGACCACCAGCTGTAGTATTAGTCCCATAATACAATAATCGGTTCTAGGGCTAAAATTCGTTCCATTTGAGTAAATATCAAGAAGGTTGTGTTATTCAATAATTTTCCAAGTTTTATATTAAATTTTTAGTCATTTTAACACTTATTTAACATAATTGCAGTACAGGAAACTAGTTTTGGTGAGCCCATCAGCCACTTCACTCACCCACTGCACAAGTTTAGGTCTCTGCTCAGTGGAGGTAACATCTGCTTGAGACTCTCTTGAACATAAACTATTTTTACGTTTTTACAGTACAATTATTGGTCATTCTGAAATTTATTTAACATATTGACAATATATAAGTAGTGTAGTGTTGATTTAAAGAAAATAATCTTGAATTACACCATGAACTTAAATTTTATGGGTGAAATGATCGCATGAAGCATGGGGCGACTTCTCTTCCATCCCCCACTTCCTTCTCTCTTTCTCCCTCCACCCCCACTTATAATTCCCATCAATCAACCAGAAGCCTTCTACATGCACACCTCAAAGTAAGTGTACTTACTGCATTTATTTTAGTTTGTATGTAATTTTCGGTGAGCTGGAACCACTACCAAAAACCCATTGAAACAATGGTTTCGTTAACTAATCGACCTTCTGGAACGAATTGTTTTGTTAACCGAGGAACCACTGTAATATACTTTGGACAAATATGCGTGTTTTATAAAGAGAAAAGAAATTGCCTCACTAGTTTTCTGATGAAAATCGGCATTGAGATAAAATAATCTTATCACAGTGTCGGCACAGCTCATCTGGTACTGAAAATTAAAATTCCGCCCCGACCCACCGCCATTATTGTTAATTGGCTAAGAGAAAAACTTTGCCCAATAATAAGTCTCCTACCGCTATAGCCAATAAACTCCTACACCAACCTCCGCACATGTGTTGTTGATGCTTAAAGCGAAAAGCGGAGGTAAAAGCACTAGTGAGGGGTTCAGACCTTCTCCGGGTCAGACCTTCTCCGGGTCAGGCCTTCTCCGGGTCAGACCTTCTCCGGGTCAGACCTTCTCTGAAATGTAAACAAAACATGGCGTCACTTGTGACCAAATCTAATGATATGAAAAAATTAATATCTCCGTTACCCTTAATTTCCGTGGAAATATCACAGAAGAAAAATGTCTTAGAATTGTCTAAACATTACGGAATACTTACTAATAACAGCGGCACCGCTGTAAGACTACGAATTCACAGAAACTTTTCTAATACTGTATATACCATTTCTGTCGCAGATGTATAATAGCATCATAAATTAAATAATTTATTTACGTAAACACGGCTATAGTTCTAAAACACCAGTGTTTAGTAATGTAATGATTTGGGGCCAAACGCTCTATTTTTACGAGGCAATAAGGTCCAAATCGTTGGATACCCATAACAACACACACAAAAATGTCCATGTTGTAAGAGGTTGAAAATGTAATTTTACAATAAAATAACAATGAAGAACAATCCTTGTACTGTAATAGTTTAATTAGATTTCTCTTTAATAACATCTTCCCATCCCTGGACATGTGAAAAGTTGTTACAGGCAGCACAACTGTTTTAATAAGCTGCTCTTAAAACTCAACAGGAGTTTTTTTTTTGTACAACCAACACTTCACCCCAGATTCATTCAAACCTGGCAGCTCTCCTCCAAACATGTACACTTTATTTTATTGTCTACCTTTCTTCTTTCTTTATTACTTTCTTTCACTGAAACATTTGAATGGTTACTTCTTGTGTTAACAAATAGTTGTGTTTTTCTGACACTTGTTGTAATAAATATGAATATTGGTAAACTACTGTTTCTCAACTTAAATTCCATTATAATGTTTTCCCCCCACACATTTTTGGGTGGTTTTGTAGTGCAAGCAAACTAATTTGTCACTATAAAGGGGCACAAGATTTTCAGTTTATGTACTTTGAATGATTGTGAACACAAAGGAGCCATTAGTAATAATGATAACTGAAAACACAACCATATGAGATGTTGCCCCACAAGTACAGTATAAACAAGTCACTGTGTATGGGAGTGAAGTAACACTACTACAGTAAACCATTTACCTCACATTGCATTGCCTGTATTGATTTATTTCCAGCATGCCAAATGGTGTAGTACATAATGAATTGAAATATTCTAATAACATTAACTAGGTAAGTATTAATAATGAATTAAAAGTCTCATACTGATGGCAGTATAGGGGTATAGGCAAGGAATGGAGTCGCGAGTTTTAAAGCAGTTACTCCTGAGCATTATATAATTTACTAACTTTCTCATACACTAGATGGCGGGGTTTACCGGGGGTAAAAATCGTATTGATAAAGTGTATTTGGTAACCCATCGTAGTATCCGGCTACTCCTGAAGAGCGCTGCACTTTCCTCTTATTCCCTTAACCCTCATTGGGTGTGCCGGTGTAGCAGTTTTAGATGAAATGCGGGTGGAAGTGAAATGCCAGACGTACGACACATTCAGACAGCGGTAGGCTGCTTGACCGTTGCTCCGCAGTCCGCCTAAGTTCTGCTCACATGATGGACGTGGATTCCTCTGACACTTGCGTGCTTATATGTTTGGTATTGCATAAATTATATAATATTAATACAGTTGAGTGAGTGTTACCCTAAGGTCAGGATGTTGTGTGGGGTAGTAGAGTGCATATTGAGTTGTATATAATTGTCAACTCATTTACAGCCCGATCGTGTCTATGGAGGAGTATGAGGTAGCCTGCACTGAAAGGTTTGCTGCAGACAACATCCAGTATGAGAGAGTTATCACCTACCTGCACACTGGAAAACATATTGCTGGTCTTACAAATGCTGAACGATTAAAAATATGGAGGCAGTCAACTATATTCCAGTGGGACTCAACACGAAGGGATTTCTGTGATTTACAATTGAGTCTAGATGTGCTTGTTTTGTTTTGCCTTTCAAAGTAAGATCGACAAGTGCACAAGCTTTGTCTCCCTTTGTGCTGCACCCTTAATAACACTTAACATGTTCTCACCCAGCCTCTAGCATATAATTATGAGGTTAGTTACTGGCCTTTATTATTGCATTTACTCTCATCTGAGTAATTGTGGTAAGTCAGACAGCCCTGTGCACATGCATAATAAATCAGTGTGTTGGCATGCAGTGGAACCACAAAGTACAGTGAGTTACAGACTGCTTGCCAAAGAGGTTGAATGTGACAGAGTTCAGTTGTGTTTGATCAGTTCAGTTGGGTACACTGTCATGTAGGTCTTTAAGTTTGAGCTTATTCCTTTCCTTGAAGTTGTTCACACACCCCAGCCTGTGCTTGGAAGACGGGTAACAGTGTTAGGATAATGATGAGTGAATTAATGATTATTGGGATTATTACTTAGGTACCTAGTAATATTACTCCTTATTTAGATTCCAGTGGTCCCATGCTTGCACTGAGTGCAGCTTAATATAGTGCTTACAGTAGTTAAAACATTGCCTCACTGACCACTTTTCATTTAATTCATTTCAACCTTAGTAATCTCTTTTAGGTAAAGAACATTTCATACAAATGCATGTAACTATTATATGTTATAAAGGTGATCCTATCCCAACAAAGTCCTTTAAATTAGTTGATGATGAAAGAAAGATGGGGACTTGTAATAATCACTGTGTATTGGATATATCCTTAGATATTTGCCCAAGCACTGCTCTGTTCATCCAGTTTTGGTTGTCAAACTATTTTGCTTCACTTGCCTTTGTGAACAGCATGAATAAACAAGGAATATAATTGTGAATTTTACTTTCAGAGGAAGTCTTGTACTACACCGACGAAAGATGGCATAAGGAGGCAGGTAGTCAGAAGTCCTGATGAACGTAATCGCGGTTCCTTCATTTGTATCACAGCAATCCCACAGGAGGAGGACACAGTGGTTGAATGCCACTCTATGAAAAAGTGTCCAAGAATTATTTCTGGAGAAAAATGCAAGATGACGTCAAGCATTATGTATGTACAGTATTATTATATAACTGTGTACACAGTAGATCTATGAAACTTTATCTGTAACTTCCATCATCATTTATCACCACTGTTATGGACAGCTTTTTCCATATTACATGAATAGGTTACATTCACCTGACACTGACTCTTCATCTTATGTCTTCCTCATAGGGCTCCTCACTAACTTCTTCAAATTTCTGCAGGTTGCAACATGTAACAAGTGCCAACGTTATACTCCCTTTAGACCCAGGCCCATACAATGACGCCCATAAAGGTGAAGGAGCCATGGAGTAGACATGATAGGTGAGGATAAGTATTGTATACTTTTGTTTTTACTGTAGCAGCCAGGACTACTTAAACTTTTTTGAGATATTGGGGCTCACTTTGGACTCACGAGAGCTCTTTTGTGGCCACCTGCTGTTTTCAAAGCTATTAATAATCTCTGCAGATGTACTTGGTATGACCACCACCCTGGAGCATCATCCCAATGTAGCTCTATGGTGATGGGACTCAAACTGTGTGTTTTGAGCTGGAAACGACTTTGTAGATGTAGAAAACTTGTTTCATTGAATGAAGAGAATGGCCAACTGGCTTCATTTTTATGTTAAGCATGGTTCTGCTATAACGCGATAATTGTGTTCTTGTAAAATATCGTGTTATAGAAAATCGCGTAATAGAAATAACAGGGCTTATGGAGAAAATAGGGTTAGGTGCAGATTACTCAAAATCGAAAAATTTAGTAGTTAGCCTAACACAAAGGATAGCACAGTCTAAATAAATGTTACATTCATATCTAATAATGAAATCATACAGTAAATTTAACACTTTACCTTGAAAAATATGAATGTAACTTGATGGGGAGAAGGGTGATTTTGAGGTTGATAACATCGAGCTTCTTTCAAGTGTTATATCCTTTACGATAATCCCGGAATTCATCATCAGAACGCTTTTGGAGATATTCTTTTACCATTTCAAGTTAATACCACAAAATTGGAGAAATAGTAAGCAAAATCGCTATAGCAAACAAGCGCTCAAGTATACAAATATGTTCAATTATAAATCAGAGAGAAATGCTATCAAACGCTATAGCAGAACTCACTGCACTGAGAACACTTTAGTGTAAAACATGTGAAAATCAAGAATTTCCATCCATGAATAAAAGTCAACCCCAAAACACACAATCATATCAAATTACAGGCTTCCAATGACTCTCTCTCTCTGATGCTTATTTTATACTTAGTGAATAGATCTGTTTAGAGATTCTTTCCAAGTATCTTTGTCTTCTGTGTAAGTTGCTTCTGCTTTATGTTGTGCCGCTTAAATAATCTTCAGCTTTTGTCTATAATAATGGTTATCCAGGCCCACTCTAAGTCATGCTGGACACAGATATGTTTCTTTGTGGATTACTTCACCAAATTTGTGGGTAGCTAGATGCATAAGGGCTCTATTCACAGGTAATGTATGATAGTTTCAAAGTTTGATACAAATATTAAGTCACTGTATACACTGTAATGAAATATATAGGACACTATACTGTATGATAAAGAAATTTGAATGAATAATTTTAAATTTCTTCCCTTTACATGTGTTTTAGATGGGGCCCACCTGAAGGATACTGACAGACCAGGGACCTGAGTTTGTTCACTGGTAAGTCCTTATGTTACTATAAAACTTAATGTAATACTTTCTTTGTCTATTATTGAGAGGAACTTTAAATAGATTGAAACATGTTAGCTTTGTGTTTCACTGCTGCTGTAACTATTAATTTGTCTTTGTTTATGAGGCCATCTTGACTCCCACCCCATGGTTGGAAGATGATGATATAACAATGGGTAATTAACAATATCAATATAACTGTCCTCATACTTACAGTATACTGTATAGTTAATGATTTGATTTGGATTTTTTAACCCTTACGCCGGCCAGAACACGCGCCTTTTCCTGCCATTGTTTAAATGCCCAGCCTGGGTTTTCAGGTTCCCTCGTGACTATTTGCCTGTTACGCCACACCTCGGCCACAGGGAAGCTTCCTCAACATAATAACCTACTTTTGTTTGTTTCATTGTTTGTCCATTTTATAATGTTGTATCAAAGTAATATTGCTAAAAGTAGTGTAGTTGTATTGTAGTGCAGTATTACTGGAAAATAATGGTATGATTATGTTATAAATGTATTTATTTGTGGAATTATTATTATTCTATGCATTACTTGATCTACCAAACACAGAGACAGCCTGGAGACCGATCATGCGTGTGTGTTGCTGTTTTTTATGAAAAAATAAAGCAAATAAAATATTCGAAATTAATTATTTTTTATTTTTTATTTTTTATTTTTGTGGGGAGGGGGGTAATTAGCCCACCCGGGCACAGGTCAAACGACCCACAGCAGGACCTGGGGCAAAAAGAACAGAAAGAAGTTGAATATAGAAAAGAAAAAGGTTATACTGTACAGTGGTCCCTCGGTTAACGAATTACCTTCCATAAGAATCTTCAATTCGGTTAATAAAAAAAAATTTGATTAACGAAATCCTTACTTAAAATCACATTTTGTTTTGAACATCAGCTGATAAGCTGAGGAGGTACTCAGCCAATTCAGTGATCTCTTCTATGTTTACATTCAAACTAATCACTATCTTATAAGAATTCCAGCAATGCAAATTAAATTCACCTCGGTCACTTCTATTAAATTTTATAAGCAAAAAACAAAAAACTAAATCTAAAGGACATAAATTAACAATTAAAGACTGGACACCACAGGCGCCAACTGTCAAACATGTCACTGCCATCCCTCCTCCCTTCCTCCCCCACTTTCCCGAGATACGTTTGGGGAAAAGCACTAGGCTTACAGGTTTAATAATAAATAATACCTCAGACTAAAGTTAGGAGAATATAATTGGCATTGCTGTATTTCTTGCAAGACAGCGGATAATTTGAATATAAACGTCATATATTTTGCACAAAAGATAAAATTTTTGCTCTCTAATAAAATCTTAAGTTAGATCTAGAATTTGTATGTCTAATGCAAATTATAGCTTGTTTATTTTCAAATTAATCACCATCTTATAAGAATTCTAACAATGTAAATTATATTCTGGCCGGGTAATTTCTATGAATTTTATGAGCTAAAAACAAAAATCTCAAGTAAATAAACAAATTATACTTCACCAGACGACTACTATCTGTCAATCAAAATACTGTACACCTCACACCCTGCTCTTCCCACGCTCGCTGGCTCCCTCCCTCCCTACCTACCCCTGCCTTCCCAGACAAAAGTTTCGTGTTTTCTTTAGGCTTTAAAGTGTTTATCTTATATAATATCTCAGACTAAAGTTAGGAGAATATAATTGGCATTGCTGGAATCCTTGCAAGACAGCCAATAATTTGAATATAAACGTCATATATTTGCACAAGAGATAAAATTAATCACCTGTATCACATTACAGTAGTGATTTAAGAGGTCTAGTGTATATGTACGATATTTATAGTGATTTAAGGGCGATTTAGGGGAATTTTAGGAGTGTTTCTGATTTTATGCGTTTTTGGCTTTACTTTGTATGTACTTTTCTGTGAGCTGGAACCAGTTCTCAATATCCCATTGAAACAATGGTTCGTTAACGAAATTTTCGGTTAACGAACGACCTTCTGGAACGAATTGTGTTCGTTAACGGAGGGACCACTGTACTGTGTTAATCTACACCACTTAAGATGCTGGAAAACCAGCTTTTTAAAGTGAGACAGATTGTATTAGTATGGAAACACAGAAGAAGGCAGAGCATTCCACAGTTTGGCTGTGTGAGGAAAGAAGGAGGTACTATAACGGGTTATTCTCGTGTGACCGACATCCACAGAAAACGGCGGTGGGGCACCATGGCAAGACCAGTGTTACGAACCCACAGCCTTGCCGGTACACAGATGCCAACCACCGGCCATTGCCCGCTAAAGTACCTGTAAAAGAGAGAGAGTGAAGCAACATTAAGTAAGAGAAAGGGAAGAGGGATTGTCAACTAAAGGAGCAGAGTTAATAAGACTAAATGCCTTGATTCCAATTCATCTAACAGTTGAAGAGCCACCCCAGATATGAGAGCAGTACTCCAAGTTAGGACGAATGAATCCTTTTATATACTTGAAGCAACTGTTCAGGAGTGAAGTAGCTATGGCATCTGTACAGCATTCCTAACTTCTTCAGGAGGCAGCTTTAGCTATATTATTGATGTGTGATTTCCAGGACATCTTGGAGGAAATGGTGAGGCTTTAACATATTTATTTTCAGAATTTGGCAGAATGATAGCGTCCTGAAATGTAATTGGTGGAGATCATTAATTTAGAAAGTGTAATTGTAAATACTGAGTTTTATTACTATTGAATTTAACTAAGTTTGTACCTCCCATTCAGAGATGGTGCACAGATTCCGCTAGATAGAAGTAATGATATCAGCTCTAGAAACAGATCTAGTTTGAGAGTTGATATGTAAAAATGAAGAAGAGTAGCATCATCAGCATAGAATGGATAGAATTAGTTGTAGAAGTAAATCTTTGATAAAAAAAGAAGGAAGAGAGTAGGTGAAAGAACAGAAAATCCCTCGACAACAACTGCCATGGATCGTTCTCATGAAGCTAGAGATGAGAAAAACAAAGTGGGGAAGAGAAACCAAAAGAGGGAAGTTTAGAAGTAAAGACTTGTGCTACCCTGTCAAATGCTTTTGCAGATGTCAAGGGCCACAACGAAAGTTTCCCCATAATCCCTAAGAGAGGATGACCAAAGATGGGTGCAATAGGAGAACAAATCACCAGTAGATTTCACCTGGCAAAAGCTAATACTGCGATCCGAAAGATAATGGCGTTCAAGGTGACGGAGTAAATGAGAGTCTGCCAAGATAGTTTAAAAAAATCTTTAGAGAGAGCTGAAGTTAGGACAATGGGGCGATAGTTAGAGGGATTAGAATGGTCACCCTTCTTCGGGATGGGCTGAACCAAGGCATGCTTCCAAGAAGAAGGAAAAGTTGGGGATTTGAGGCAGAGGCGAGCAAGCACAAGGGCCAGGGCTTCAGCGCATCACACCAGAACACGAGGGGGTATTCCGCCCGTCCATGCTTTACTCACATCCAACCCTGGATAACACACCGCAACCCGCGAGTGGAGATTATAGGAAAGTGCATAGGTTCAGTAGGAGGAGCTTTGGGTAGGAGGGATAGAGGGAATCGTCTAAGGTGGAATTAGAGGAGATTAAGGTGCCAAAGAAATTGGCTTTTATCAAGGGCAGAGTTGGCTGTAGAGTGATTGTGATCGGAAGAGAGGAGGAAAAGAAGGAGGTAGAAGCGGTTATGAGATAAGCTTTTTGGTGAAGGATTTACTAGAGGAAGAATTAGGTCAGGACAGCGGCCTTTCTTTTTTATAAAATTCCGCTTTGGGCCTACGAAGAATAAAGGCCTTGCTGATTCCTAGAAGTATTGGAAAGAGGTGTGGGTATTAGGAGGAGATAGTTTCATAGCTCTATATGCCCCATCTCTCACCCTACAAGCAAGAGAGCAGGAGAGATCAAACCATGATTATAATGTGAAAGTTTTAGTAGACGATGGATGTAATACTCACCCCAGGTAGCCCCCAGCACATACCGAGGCATCCCGAGTGGAAAAGCAACATTCATCCCAAGGAAAGTCGGTGAAGGAGGGGAGGTGGTCGTGCTCCAGTTTGATTTAATAGGCAAGGTTGTGATCAGAAGACCCTAAGGGGCAAAATTGAGTATGAATAGTGAGGGGGTTAGAGGTAAAACAAAGATCAAGAATGTTACAAGCTGATCGGTTGACTGTGAAACGCCGTGTAGGGTGTTTGATTATTTGTTCTAAATCTTAAGTAGGGAAAGAGAGTGCCTCTAGCTCCATTTTGGGTCATCCCTTGCAGAGCCAAGCCACTTGTTGAGGCATTGAACTCTCTTAGGTAGAGGATCTGCAAGCTGGGAGGTGTGTGGAGAGCAACGACTCATGACAAGAAGTGAGATAGTCAAAGAGTTCCAAGTAGGTGGTAGAGCTAGAGAACAGTATAGGAAACAAAGAAAAATAGTCACAGTTGGTAGTGACCACGAAGGTCAGCTGTCAAAACAACATTGTCCCTTTATCTCCCTCGCCACCACAGGGAAGTTTGTAGAGGATCAATATATAGTTTTTCTTAATTATTTTGTATCATTTTATCATTTAAAAAAGTAGTTAAAAACTATTTTTGGAAAAGTTTTTATTTTTCTCAATTCATCCTCGCGTGGGGGGGGGGTAGAGACCCTAGCGGCACCCTAGCCAGGGGCGAGGGTTAAGGCCAGTGATGAGTTATGCAAGGCTTACAGAATGAGAAGAAGCATCACATCAGCATATCATCCTCAGACCAACGGATTGGCCGAAAGGACCAATAGAACATTTAAGAACAAGCTCGAAAAATTGTGCAACGAGAGACTGAGCGACTGTAACAACTACATTGAAGAAGTCGTTTACAGCCTCTGAACACACAGGCAGAAAAGTACCGGCTTTACACCCTTTCAATATATGTTTAATCGTGAGCATAGGCCACTTGACCTGGTAAGTACAAACTTTGTGTGTGTGTGTGGCGGGGGGGAGAAGCAAGATGGTCTGAGGCTGTTTTAAGTTTTTAGGGAAGTAAAGATATTGGAAAGGCAGGCCTCAACCCAGTGCTTCCTGATTCTACCACAAGATGGTGGGTGGTGGGCTACATCAATCCTAATCCCTACACTGTTTTAGCTAGGTATATTTCAGTCTTTTAAACTATGACATTAATTTTCAGGATCTATTGATTGTGAGCCAGACAGCCTTAGCCTTCCAGATGAAACTGCTGCTGTAAGTAAAGTACTGCCTCAACTTGTGTATTAGATCACACCAAACAACAACTAGGTGACTGTACATATTTTAGGTGCTTATTTGTGCCTTCTCTAAACTTGTACATTTTCATATTCCAGGCTTCAGAAGATCTTGCTGACCTTCCCAGTGATGAGGAAATTTCAAGCTATGAACAGGATCAAAACAGTGAGCGTGAAGACTTGCCCAACCAGGTGAGTATGAGTTGTGCTTATTTATATTATGTCTGAGTCTTAAAGATAAATGACAATTATTGTTATGATGATAAATCAGTCTGTTGGGGACAAACACAGCAATCATTTGACTCCCTCTACCATCAACTATCCCTTCAAGCCCACTTCTAGCCAGGTCTTCTTCATCCCCAGACAAATCTTGGCAACATCAACCATATATAGTAATTCATTCATAGTAGGGCGGGCCAGTGCGCCGTGGGTGTGGTGGAGTGTCCTCCCTGTTATTGAGGACATACTCGGAGTGTGGGAGCGGGAATTTCTCAGTGTGTCGGTGAATATCGGGTGTCGCCCTAAGCATTGTCACGAAGGTTCTTTTCATCCCTTACGGCATTAATCGCAAATATTCCGTGTGTTCACTGGCGATCACTGCCGGTAGCGAGCGTAGTACTGGGCCGACTGGTGCAGCTGCCAGTGCCAGTGTTGGTAGGCCTACTTTGGTAGGGTGGTTTGAGACTCTCGCCCCTATGGGGCCGAATGTTCTACGCTTGCGTCGTCTCCCTAGTAACGGACACTTCATGTAGGTCTCGCCGACCGTGAATGTATATAACTAATATTACATCAGTGCGACTATAGAAATAGTGGTTATTTCTGCCAAGGATATATAAACAAGTGTTAGGTGTACAATTTCTTTGCTCCCAGTGTATCATTCTGATGTGTGGATTGTCACCACAGGGTAGCTAACACCAACGCCACAAGACGTATGCCCTCTTACCGGACACAGCAGTCCAGCATGTACCTCCGCCCTTTCCTCATAAGAACTAGTTTATTCTTTTGTATGGGACCAAAGCAGATGTCGGAGGCGAATTAACTGTCGCCCAAGGTGCGGAACGCTATGCCGGGTAACAGACATTGTTGCCCGTGCTAGCCAGTACCAAAATTGCACTAGCTGTGAATGTGCGAGAAACAACTGACCATGTGTGGCTTGCAGAAAGGGAAACAATTGCCGACACAGGAGGCCACAGTGGATATTGCCAGGACCCATCCGCCCGATGATATCCTAAATTATAGCAGTGAGTCTACTCAACCTGAAAATGTAGTACAGGTTGTACCTCTCTAGTCCGGCAACCTCAGGACCTGACCGGTGCTGGACCATGGAAATTCACCCTTTTCCTGGACAGATAGTGACTTGCGCTTACGTTAGCACCACTTTCACTGCTTCGTGGTCTCTTTGAAGACATATTGAAGGGTTAAATGTCGACAGTAGCCTCAAATCATGAAGTTTTTAATTCAATGTTTTTATTTGGACACACAAAAACACAATACATAATTTAAAATTTACGGCCGAACTCAAATTTCGACGGGTTTGAATGGCCATAAGCGTTCAAATGGCGTGCTATCGTGTAGCGTCATTTCTCTTATTACAAAAGATTCATTATTGTTTATTACTGAATGTCTTTTTGATTGAATTAATGTTTATGTGTGCAAAATGGGCAATACAATTCATTAATAATCATGAGAATATTAAAACACACGAGGAAATGAGACAGCATTGTTTTCGTTGATTACAAAGCCAGTGACTGACTGGTTCTACATATAAAACTGAAGAAAATAAGACCTTGGTTGTAGCTGTAGTAAAATTAATGTAAAAAATTAATATGGTTGTTTGAAGTAATGTTATTTAATGTTAATAAATGGAACAATATAAGTAGCTAACCATTAATGGTAAAGGAATAAAGTGAGACTGCGGCATTAATAACAAAGTGTGTAGCTATCGTCATTACTCTCATAAGAATATGAAAGCAACACTTATTTACTGCTCATATATATTGAAGGGTTAAATGTTGTACTCTGTATAGACAAGCAGAGAAAAGAAGAACAGCGGAACTGCGGGATGTAAACAAACCTTAACCCTTTTTTTACGAGGATTAGCCCACCGGGCTAGGTCACTGACCCACATTGGGGCCTGAGGATGAAAATGTAATACTCCTGTAATAATAATATATAATAATTTAATAAGTAAAAAAAAAAAAATAACTATCTACCTATTGGGAAAAACTAACATCGTTCCGGACCACGGAGTTTCGGATCACAGAATGCCGGACTAGAGAGTTAAACCTGTACTAATAAGCGCTGCGGCCGTAGCAAAGTCACGAGGTGAATGAGAGACAGCCACCACAGTGGAATGGCATGTCGATGGAAAATCTGGACATATGGGTTAAAGAAACCTACTCAGAAATTGTCAGGTGGTTGCCAGCTAACCTGTTTGAACCACCCAAGTGTGCGGCCACCAAACATAAGAACATAAGAAAATAAGGAGTCTGCAATAGGCTGGTTGGCCTGTGCATGGCAGCTCCTGTCGAGAGTTACTACCACTCTCTATCATCCATGAATCTATCTAGCCTCCTTTTGAAACTTTCCAGGGTTCCCGCACTTACTACAAAGTTGCTATTTGTTCCACTCGTCCACCACCCTATTTGTGAACCAGTTTCTGCCTATCTCCTCCTAAACCTAAACTTATCCAACTTGAATCGTTGCTCGAGTCATCCTGCTCGGATATTATAAGAACTTTATCTATATCCCTTGATTCCTTTCACCCATAAAACTTCTATCATATCTCCCACACTCTTCGTCTTTCTAGGGAATGCAAGTTAAGTTTCTTTAACCTATCCTGATATGGAAGGTTTCTAAGTCCTGGAATCATTTTGTCATTTTCTTAGCTGCGACTCTAGTGAATTTATATCCATCCTATAATAGGGGCACCAGAACTGAACCGCATAATCGAGTCTTTGGCCTGACTAGCGCAAGATATAGTTGCAATAAGACCTCTGCACTCTTGTTACTTACACTTCTAGATATAAAACCCAAAGAAATGATTCGGGAGATGATTAAGCCTCATAACTGAGTACACCCAGGACTGCTTCCTTGACCCTTTGGCTCTTCAAATACTGGCAATAACACCACATCTATTCTGTCAGAGGACACACACAAAGAAAATGCGGCAGCAATGAAGAGAAGATTGACAATGTGGCAGAATGGGGCCCTTGATGATCTTCCATGTGAAGCAAGAACAATGCAGGAGAGACTAAAATTTACAGGTGACGGAAAGCAAAACACCGATGACGTTGCAAGAAAGTTTGGAAACAAAATGCGTGTGGGAAAAGTGTCTTTGGCAGTAAGATCTCTCACAGAGGAATCCTCCGGTGGGGTTCTGCCAACAAACAGAGAGACATTAAAACAACTGAAAGAAAAACATCCCCTGCAAGTGAAGACGAAGGCATCAGGTTCCAGGGTGACTATATCCCACCAAACGCTGTCCTGTTCGAGAAAATAACAGGAGGGATGGTGTGGAAAAAGGCACTGAAGACTCGAGGAGGAGCCGGCCCTTCAGGTCTGGATGCAAACGGTTGGAGAGTCATCCTCAGCACAAACAAGTTTGGCCCTGTAGCAAGTGATCTCTGCACTGCCATTGCCGTCCTTGCAAGAAAGCTGGCAACCTCTTGCTGCCATCACCTCCATGCTTTGACGGCCTGCCGCCTCATTCCCCTGGATAAGAATCCAGGATGTAGGCCAATAAGAGTGGGGGAAGTGCTGAGGCGTATCATCGGAAAATGCATAATGGAGGTGGTAAAGGACAATGTCAGGGCAGCAGCAGGGAACCTGTAAGTTTGTGCTGGTCACCAGGCTGGTGGGGAAGCTGCCATTCACGCCATGAGAACGATACAGTATTACCCCGCTTTACACGGTTTCACTTTCCGCGATTTCTCGCGGTACCTTGCCAGAGCCGGACTTTCACTTTCCGCGGTGCATCTACTCATATACGCGTGAAGTATAATTTTTTTTTTTTTTTTAGCTCATAAAATTCATACAAATTACCCGGCCAGAATATAATTTACATTGCTGGAATTCTTACAATATGATGATCATTTTGAATATAAACATCATGGATTTTGCATTAGACATACAAATTTTAGATCTAATGTAATAATTTGGTTTACACAAAGCAAGTATTTTATCTTTTGTGCAAAATATATGAAGTTTACATTCAAAATATTCCCTGACCTGCAAGGAATCCAGAAATGTCAATTATATTATCCTAACTTTAGTCTGAGGTATTATTTATTACTAAACGTTAAAATCTAGTGTTTCACCCAATCATTTCTCAGAGAGGTAGGAGCTAGTGAGCTGGGAAGAGGGGTGGGGGGGGGTTTGAGTCCATTATTTGAATGGACATTAACCTGGCGACTGTATTTCTCTTAAACATTAATTGTGTGAGCATACCATCATAAAATTTAGATGTTATTTTTACTACAACATAGGTATTGTGTCAGAAAAAGTGGAGTTTGGGGGTCGGGCCAGTCTCTATTGGAATTAATCCCATATGTTCTGTTGTTCACTTTACGCTGTTTTCACTTTCCGCGGTACCCTGTGGGTTCAATTGACCGCGTAAATCGGGGTACTACTGTATTTGAGCAGCGTGAATGTGAGGCCGTTCTCCTGGTGGACGCTTCAAACGCATTCAACATTCTTTACTGCAAGGCTGCACTGCACGACATCAAGATCAAGTGTCCAAGCTTTGCAATGTACGTTGAAAACACCTATAGGAATCCATCAGACCTCAATATAGTAAACAACAAGGCTCTAAGAGGTGATACCATCATACAGTCAACCAAGGGAACAACTCAGGGGGAACCCTTTGCAATGGCATTGTACGCAATAGGCCTATCAGTGCTCCAACACACAATAAAATTTTAAACAACTGAGGTCAAACAAGTGGCATATGCTGATGACCTTACAGGAGCAGGAAAAGTGGAGGGCATCAAAAAGTGGTGGGACCTGGTAACATCGCAAGGTCCACAAATAAGGTACCACCCAAACGCCAGCAAGTCCTTCCTCATTGTGAAGCCAGAACGGGCAATGGAGGTGTTCGGTGGAAGTGAGGTCAAAATAACAAAGGATGGCCAAGGACACCTAGGTGCTGTAATAGGCACGACGGACTTCAAGACCGAGTACGTAACGGGAAAGGTGAATGAGTGGGTTAAGGAAATCCAAGCTCTGTCTGACATTGCTAACACAGAGCCACATGCGGCTTTTGCGGCATTCACCCATGGAGTCAAGCATCGCTGGAACTACCTGATGAGCACTATCCCTGATATCGGACCCTTCCTCCACCCTCTGGAAGAAGCTATCAGTGTCAATTCTATTCCCAAATTAGTGAAACACCCTCACTTAACCCCAGCAGAAAGATCACTCCTTGCACTACCACCGAGACTGGGAGGAATGGGATTGGCCAATCCAGAGGAGATTGCTGCCACCGAACATCAAAACTCAGTTAAGCTCACGGCAGCCCTCACGGACCACATAATAGCTCAGAACGCAACAGGGGAGGTGGATACCAGTGAAGTAAACAAGATCCGAAGGTCCATTACGACAGAACGACAGCACAGCCAAAGTGATAAATTGCAGCAACTGTTTTTGCAAGTACCAGAGAATTTCAAAAAAAAGTAGCTATAGCGCAGGAGGTGGGTACCTTGAACTGGTTAACTACGTTACCGATAAGGGCAAATGGTTTCAGTCTCAATAAACAAGAATTTACAGATGCCATTGCTCTAAGGTACGGTCGGCCAGTAGAAGGTTTACCCTCCCGCCATGATGTGCAAGAAAGGGGACTTCATATGCATGAGGCATGACAAGGTAAAGGACCTCACAGCAAATATGTTGAAGGAAATCTACCGGGATGTCATGGTAGAACCGACCTTCCTTCCATTCGATGGTGAGATCTTCCAACACAGGACTTCAAACACATCTAACGAAGCCCGTGTGGACGTCAGTGCTCGAGGATTCTGGACGCGGGGACAGCGAGCTTTCTTCGACATCAGGATTTTTGACCCTATGGCTGCATGTCACCGTAACTTGGCTCTCGATGTTGCACATAGGAGGAACGAGAACGACAAGAGAAGGGCGTATGGGGAGAGAATTCAAAACGTTGATCAAGGCAGCTTCACTCTTCTCGTGTTCACAACCTCTGGTGGGATGGGACCAAGTGCAATATGTTTCTACGCCAGACTTTCGGAGGTGATCTCCGAACAGAAGCAGCAGCCCAGAAGTTACGTTACAGCCTGGGTGAGATGTCGACTGTCTTTCTCTCTCCTTCGGTCAGCTTTGCTCTGCCTCAGGGGAACGAGTGCGTCTGCCCCTACTCCGACAACTGCTGCAGATATTGACTATGAGGCTACAGTCACTGAATGCCGCATAGATCTGCGGCTCAACTAATTTAACACAGATAGGATAGCTTCTTATGTATTAGGATATTTAATATTAAGGTAATAAAATGTCAGCAAAGGTGTGGCTATTGGGGGAGGCTGGAGGCCACGTTTAAAAAAAAAAATTCATTCATTCACTATTGTAACCCAATTTCCTACTGGGAGTGGTGTTAGGGATCTACCACCACCTCAGGGGCACCACCCTAGAGTGTGGCAGGAGTATTGTGAAAATATCAACCCCAGCTAACAAGGACTTGAGTAATGTAGTGTAAGGTTATGTTGATATGTAATAGATAAGACGTTGTTTTTGTTGTTTCTTTATTTATGTTGCTTTTTTCCCTGATTTTTTTTCTTTTCTTTCATGCAGAGTAGCAAGAATGTTGCAGCAGCACAAGAAAAGCAGGAGGTTCAGTTCAAAAACAGTGACCTGCTGAATGACCCCCCTGATGTGCAACTCTCCACCAACCCAACACCTCCCAGCAGCCCCACATGGTAAACAACAACTTAACTTATTGTTCTAAAACGATCTTTTAACTTTTATAATTAATGTTAGAACCAAGAATTGAGGTTATATATTAATAACATTGTTATTGAGTGGCAGTAAGGCACAGGTAGATGTATGGTACAGGTAGATGTATGGTACAGGTAGATGTATGGTACAGGTAGATGTATGGTACAGGTAGATGTATGGTACAGGTAGATGTATGGTACAGGTAGATGTATGGTACAGGTAGATGTATGGTATAGGTAGATGTATGGTACAGGCAGATGTATGGTACAGGTGGATGTATGGTACAGGTAGATGTATGGCACAGGTAGATGTATGGTACAGGTAGATGTATGGTACACGTACAGGTAGATGTATGGTACAGGTAGATGTATGGTACAGGTAGATGTATGGTACAGGTAGATGTATGGTACAGGTAGATGTATGGTACAGGTAGATGTATGGTACAGGTAGATGTATGGTACAGGTAGATGTATGGTACAGGTAGATGTATGGTACAGTGGATGTATGGCACAGGTAGATGTATGGTGCAGGTAGATGTATGGTGCAGGTAGATGTATGGCACAGGTAGATGTATGGTACAGGTAGATGTATGGTGCAGGTAGATGTATGATAGATGTAGGTAGATGTATGGCACAGGTAGATGTATGATCTACAGGTAGATGTATGGTACAGGTAGATGTATGGCACAGGTAGATGTATGGCACAGGTAGATGTATGGTACAGGTAGATGTATGGCACAGGTAGATGTATGGCACAGGTAGATGTATGATACAGGTAGATGTATGGCACAGGTAGATGTATGATACAGGTAGATGTATGGTACAGGTAGATTTATGGTACAGGTAGATGTATGGTACAGGTAGATTTATGGTACAGGTAGATGTATGGTACAGGTAGATGTATGGCACAGGTAGATGTATGGCACAGGTAGATGTATGGTACAGGTAGATGTATGGCACAGGTAGATGTATGGCACAGGTAGATGTATGGTTCTCATAGGCTTCAATCGGAAATCCCCTGAAACATTGGCACCAAGCAATAGAGTGAGACGATCCTTCATGGGTTTATGCCCAGGTAAAGAAGCTTCATCTCTGGTGATGAATGTCCTTTTGGGCATTTTCTTCCAGAACAGCCCAGTTTCATCCACATTAAACACTTGCTGTGGAAGATAATTCCCTTCATCCATCAGTTCCTTGAACTCCACTACAAATTTGCTGCTCCTTCTTTGTCTGCACTGGCAGCTTCACCATGCCTAACAACACTAAAAATGTCACTTCTTTTCTTAAATTTATCGAACCAGCCCTTGCTGGCCCTAAACTCTTCAAACTCAGTTTCAAAAGATCTAGGTTGATCTTACTTCAAATGTTCGTATATTTCCCTGGCTCTTTCACAAATAAATTCAGTAGAAGTTGAATCTCCTCTCATTTGTTTTTCCTTAGCCCAAATAAGAAGTAACCTCTCCGTTTCTGAAATTAATGATCTACCTTTAAACACTGGTAGATTTATCTCTCACTTTCATTTCTTTAAATTTTTCTTTCTGCGCATGAATTGTCGACACAGTTGATGCCAACATGCCATATTCTTTACTTAGTACATTTGTTCTAATGTCTTCTTCATGTTTCTTAATAATTTTCTGTTTCACTTGAATTGAAATTGCCTTTCTAGATTTCTTTGGACCCATGCTGGATGCACTACAGTAATTTCACCACTAAAATTTTAAGTTCACTAGCTGTAATAATAAGATTATTGTATTTAAATCAACACTGCCCTATATATTATCAATGTGTTAGATAAATTTCAGAATGGCCAATAATTGTACTGTAAAAACGCAAAAACACTCTGTGTTCAAGAGACCCCCAAGCAAGATGTCTCCTCCACTGTACAGAGAGTTAAACAGACGCCTTGGTGGGTGAGTGAAGCTGCTGATGGGCGCACCAAAAACTAGTTCCCTGTACTGCATATATTATCAATATGTTAAATAAGTGTTAAAATGACTAATAATTTTATTATAAAACTTGGAAAATATTAAAGAGCTCAACCTTCTTGATATTTACTCCAATGGAAACGAATGTAAGTTAGAACCGATTACTGTATTGGCGGACTAGCCTATCAGCTGATGCACAAGCCAAAACATGTTGACATGTTGTAGTAAGGATTTCATGAATCAAATTTTTGTTTGTTAACTGAATTGAAGATTCTTATGGAAGGTAATTCGTTAACCGAACCGCTCGTTAACCGAGGGACCACTGTACAGTGGCCCCTCGGTTAACGAACTCAATTCGTTCCAGAGGGTCGTTCGTTAACCGAACCCATTGTTTCAATGGGATATTGAGTAATTGTTTCCAGCTCACAGAAAAGTATACACAAAGTAAAGCCAAAAATGCATAAAGTCAGAAACACTCCTAAAATTCCCCTAAATCGCCCTTAAATCACTATATATATCGTACATATACACTAGACCTCTTAAATCACTACTGTAATGTGATACAGGTGATTAATTTTTATCTCTTGTGCAAATATATGACATTTATATTCAAATTATTGGCTGTCTTGCAAGGATTCCAGTAATACAAATTACATTCTCCTAACTTTAGTCTGAGATAATATATAAGATAAAAACTGTAAGCCTAAAACCCTGGCTGGGGGAGAGGGAGGGAGCGGGAGGTGAGGTGATACAGTTGACAGCGCCGAAGGTCTAGTGAAATATTTATTTATTTATTTATGTCCTTTAGATTAAGTTTTTATTTTTGCTTATAAAATTTCATAGACGTGGCCAGGGAGAATATAATTTACATTGCTGGAATTCCTATGAGATAGTGATTATTTTGAATATAAACAAGCTATAATTTGCACTAGACATAACAACTTTAGTACCGTTAGTACATGTACACTACAGGTTTGCTTTAGGTCATTTATTTCTTTTAGTATGGTGTGTGCATGTAAATGAATGAAAATAAATGAAGAAATTTATGTAAATCTACCCAGAAATACAATTGAAAACTTTACATTATAAAATGTACTTATGTACTAAAAAATATTTCTCCTGTGCAAAATATATGACATTTATATTCAAATTATTCACTGTCTTGCAAGGATTACAGCAATGCAAATTATATTCTCCTAACTTTAGTCTGTGATATTATATTAGATAAAAATTTAAAGCCTACTGAAAACCACTAAACCTTTGCTGGGAGGAGGAGGGTAGAGATGGAGGGAGGGGTGACAGTGACATGTTTGGCAGTTGTGCCGAAGGTCTAGTGAAGTATTTATTTGTTTATTTATTTCCTTTAGATTAAGTTTTTGTTTTTTTCTTATAAAATTTCATAGAAGTGACTCGGGAGAATATAATTTACATTGCTGGAATTCTTATAAGATAGTGATTAATTTGACTGTAAACATGCAATAGTTTGCACTAGACTAAAATTTTAGTAATCATTTTGTACATTATTCTGATTACATGTACAGTACAGCTTTGCCCTTAGGACAGTGTGTGCATGAAAATGAGTTTCAATAAATGAATAAAGTTACATATATGAGCCAAAAATAATAGTTGAAAAACTTCATGTAGACAGAGCTTGGATGGCTAAATTTTAGAATGACCAATAATTTTAATATAAAAAATGCACAAATATTAAAGAGCACAATTTTATTGATGTTTACTCCACTGGAAACGAATGTAAACATAGAACAGATTTCTGAATTACTGAATTGGCAGACTAGCCCATCAGCTGATGCTCACAACAAAACGTGATGTTCGTAAGGATTTCGCTAATCGAATTTTTGTTCGTTAACTGAATTGAAGATTCTTATGGAAGGTAATTCGTTAACTGAAATTTTGTTAACCGAACCATTCGTTAACCGAGGGACCACTGTATATATACATACAGTCATGCGCCGGTTAACTTCCTAGATACGTTCTTGGAAACGTGACGTTAACCGAAATGGACGTTGTCCGATCATCACATAAACTTTGTATTTATACTTACGTGTATGTGGAATACTACTGTATATACATACATATACACTTTTACTCTTAAATCACTACTATAATATGATACAGGTGATTAATTTTTGTCTCTTGTGCAAAATACATGACGTTTATATTAAAATTATTCACTGTTTTACAAGGATTCCAGCAACGCCAGCAGATGGGGGAGAGGGAGGGAGCGAGCGAGGGGGCGTGGGGGGAGGGGAGGTAGTACGTTTGACAGTTGGCACAGGCCCAGGTCTAACGCGTGTATATTTATCAGTTCTTAGGTGACTAAGCTTCTCTCTTATAAAAAGCCAGTGAAATGACCTGGGTGAATATAATTAACATAGCTGGGATTCTTGTAACATACTGATTAATTTGAATATAAACATGCTATAATTTGCACTAGACAAAACAATTTTAGTACCGTAATCAAATTAGTACATGTGCACTCCAGCTTTGCACGAAGAAATCTATGTAAATCTAACCAAAAATACAGTTGAAAAACTTTTTTTTATAAAATATACTCCAGTACTGTACACTAATGTACAACAATTTTTATCTCTTGAGCAAAATATATGATGTTTATATTCAAATTAATCTCTGTCTTGCAAGGATTTCAGCAATGCAAATTATATTATCCTAACTTTAGTCTGAGATATTATATAAAATAAACATAAAGAAATCACCAATCTTTTATCTTGAACATGAGGTATTATTTATTACTATACCTTAAAATCTAGTGTTTTCCCCCAAACATTTCTCACGAGAGGGAGGAGCCAGCGAGTGTGAGAAGAGGGGGGGGGGGGAGTTGAGTCCATTATTTGAATGGACATTAACTTGGCGACTGTATTTCTCTATTTCTCTTAAATATTAATTGTGTGCGTACCATCATAAAATTAAGATGTTATTTTTACTAGAACATAGGTATTGTGTCGGGAAAAAGTGGAGTTTGGGGGTCGGCCCGGTCCCTATTTCAATTAATCCCATATGTTATGTTGTTCACTTTAAGCGTTTCTCGCTTAACGCGGGCCTCCGTGGGTTCAATTGACGGGGTAAAGTGAGAGTTCACTGTGTATATATATAATTGTCAAATCATTTACAGCCCAATCATGTCTATGGAGGAGTATGAGGTAGCCTGCACTGAAAGGTTTGCTGCAGACAACATCCAGTATGAGAGAGTTATCACCTACCTGCACACTGGAAAACATATTGCTGGTCTTACAAATGCTGAACGATTAAAAATATGGAGGCAGTCAACTATATTCCAGTGGGACTCAACACGTAAGTGATTTCTGTGATTTACAATTGAGTCTAGATGTGCTTGTGCCTTTGTTTTGCCTTTTCAAAGTAAGACGGACAAGTGCACAAGCTTTGTCTCCCTTGTGCTGCACCCTTAATAATACTTAACATGTTCTCACCCAGCCTCTAGCATATAATTATGAGGTTAGTTACTGGGCCTTTATTATTGCATTTACCTCTCATCTGAGTAATTGTGGTAAGTCAGACAGCCCTGTGCACATGCATAATAAATCAGTGTGTTGGCATGCAGTGGAACCACAAAGTACAGTGAGTTACAGACTGCTTGCCAAAGAGGTTGAATGTGACAGAGTTCAGTTCTGTTTGATCAGTTCAGTTGGCACACTGTCATGTAGGTCTTTAAGTTTGAGCTTATTCCTTTCCTTGAAGTTGTCTACACACCCCAGCCTGTGCTTGGAAGACGGGTAACAGTGTTAGGATAATGATTATTGGGATTATTACTTATGTACCTAGTAATATTACTCCTTATTTAGATTCCAGTGGTCCCATGCTTGCACTGAGTGCATCTTAATATAGTGCTTACAGTAGTTAAAACATTGCCTCTCTGACCACTTTTCATTTAATTCCTTTCAACCTTAGTAATCTCTTTTAGGTAAAGAACATTTCATACAAATGCATGTAACTATTATATGTTATAAAGGTGATCCTATCCCAACAAAGTCCTTTAAATTAGTTGATGATGAAAGAAAGATGGGGACTTGTGAATAATCACTGTGTATTGGATATATCCCTAGATATTTGCCCTAGCACTGCTCTGTTCATCCAGTTTTGGTTGTCAAACTATTTTGCTTCACTTGCCTTTGTGAACAGCATGAATAAACAAGGAATATAATTGTGAATTTTACTTTCAGAGGAAGTCTTGTACTACACCCGACGTAAAGATGGCATAAGGAGGCAGGTAGTCAGAAGTCCTGATGAACGTAACCGTGTCCTTCATTTGTATCACGGCAATCCCACAGGAGGAGGACACAGTGGTTGGAATGCCACTTATGAAAAAGTGTCCAAGAATTATTTCTGGAGGAAAATGCAAGATGACGTCAAGCATTATGTATGTACAGTATTATTATATAACTGTGTACACAGTAGATCTATGAAACTTTATCTGTAACTTCCATCATCATTTATCACCACTGTTATGGACAGCTTTTTCCATATTACATGAGTAGGTTACATTCACCTGACACTGACTCTCCAGCCTACACAATCAGAGCTTACAGAGTCTTTATTTTAATGTATTGTCCTAGCACTTCATCTCATGTCTTCCTCATAGGGCTCCTCACTAACTTCTTCAAATTTCTGCAGGTTGCAACATGTAACAAGTGCCAACGTTATACTCCCCTTAAGACCCAGGCCCATACAATGACGCCCATAAAGGTGAAGGAGCCATGGAGTAGACATGATAGGTGAGGATAAGTATTGTATACTTTTATTTTTACTGTAGCAGCCAGGGACGACGAAACTTTTGAGGTATTGGGGCTCACTTTGGACTCACGAGAGCTCTTTGTGGGCCACCTGTTGTTTTCAAAGCTATTAATAATCTCTGCAGATGTACTTGGTATGACCACCACCCTGGAGCATCATCCCAATGTAGCTCTATGGTGATGGGACTCAAACTGTGTTTTGAGCTGGAAACGACTTTGTAGATGTAGAAAACTTGTTTCATTGAATGAAGAGAATGGCCAACTGGCTTCATTTTTATGTTAAGCACTGAGAACACTTTAGTGTAAAACATGTGAAAATCAAGAATTTCCATCCATGAATAAAAAGTCAACCCCAAAAACACACAATCATATCAAATTACAGGCTTCCAATGACTCTCTCTCTCTGGATGCTTATTTTATACTTAGTGAATAGATCTGTTTAGAGATTCTTTTCCAAGTATCTTTGTCTTCTATGTAAGTTGCTTCTGCTTTATGTTGTGCCGGCTTAAATAATCTTCAGCTTTGTCTATAATAATGGTTATCCAGGCCCACTGCCTCTAAGTCATGCTGGACACAGATATGTTTGCACCTTTGTGGATTACTTCACCAAATTTGTGGATTTTTTCCACTTCAGGTCAAAAGTGCATGTGGGGTAGCTAGATGCATAAGGGCCTTCATTCACAGGTATTGTATGATAGTTTCAAAGTTTGATACAAATATTAAGTCACTGTATAAACTGTAATGAAATATATAGGACACTATACTGTACGTATAAAGAAATTTGAATGAATAATTTTAAATTTCTTCCCATGTGTAACCTTTTACATGTGTTTTAGATGGGGCCCACCTGGAAGGATACTGACAGACCAGGGACCTGAGTTTTGTTCACTGGTAAGTCCTTATGTTACTCTAAAACTTAATGTAATACTTTCTTTGTCTATTATTGAGAGGAACTTTAAATAGATTGAAACATGTTTAGCTTTGTGTTTCTCACTGCTGCTGTAACTATTAATTTGTCTTTGTTTATGAGGCCATCTTGACTCCCCACCCCATGGTTGGAAGATGATGATATAACAATGGGTAATTAACAATATCAATATAACTGTCCTCATACTTACAGTATACTGTATAGTTAATGATTTGATTTGATTTTTTTAACCCTTACGCTCCGGGCCAGAACACGCGCCTTTTCCTGCCATTGTTTAAATGCCCAGCCTGGGTTTTCAGGTTCCCTCGTGACTACCATATATCTCGGCCTACAAGGCGACAGGGTTTATATGACGACCCCAAAATTTCCATTTAAAAAGTAGGTTTTTGAGCTCTATTTGCTGTATAAGACTACCCCAAATGTGACACTTACCATTAGGAGCTTACTGACCCAGTAGTCCTTTACCAACCATCCCATTGACCAGTGCTGTTTACACTATACTGCCAGATTCTGGGGTCACTAAATCTAAGGGGATAACTTAACTCTTATCTTAATTTCTAAGGGTCGCTGCCACCAGACCCCCTCTGGACAGCATGTAGCTCGTTAGGTAGCGGGCAGAGTGAGCTAGGCATTGGGTTAGGTTTTCCATTGACCAGATCGATAAGGGGAAAGAAGGGTGAAACCATAACATGTCTTAATTAATTTATTCCTTATAAAACACACTGGTAAAAACACATACAACCACACTGTGGACCATAATTCCAAGGCCTGTCCCAGGGTATAGCACTGGCGCCTCTAACAACTGTTGTTGTGGTCGGTTACACTCCGACCCGAGATGGGTTTGGGGCCTCGGCCCACGAGGTAGAGTAGAGCCGATTAATCATGCCGAATCAGCGCCATCAATCCTATATTGACCACTGCTGGGTATCCACCGGCTCCGAGCGACCGGTGGGTTTCAATTAAGCCCACCCTCGACCTGGAGACAAACGGGAATCAGCGTCAGGGAACGAGAAACATGACAACACCAACAAACTCTCTTGTCTAGGCGACAGACGTATTTACGTTATATTACTTCTACACTGGGTGAATGACAATTCAACTGTTAAATCATGAACACTGGTGAACACTGATAATCATTACAATTGACTGAATTAACTGAATGGCTAGGAAACACAGAACCTACCTGGAGACAAACGGGACTCAGCGTCCGGGGACGCTCTCCCTGGCCATCTTGAGTTTATATACCCCTGAGTTGCCAGTGATCGCTACTCACGCAATGACAATAATCACAAACAAACTAACTGTTACTCATTCAAAGATGACCCTCAGTTGACAAAGGTCTGGCGAATTACTTGGGTTGATTTAAACAGACTAATTCAAGGTTGCGTTGGCCAGTAGAGAGTGCAATAAACGTAGTGACAACTGTGTTCAAAGGCGGGGCTTACTGAGAGTGATCCTGAGGGTAAAACGCTCCTGAGATTCTACAAGCGCGGTGGATTTGAATATTATGTAGCGTAATATGAATTAAAACGGGTTTTTAGGAATGACAATGAGGTGCGCAGTACAACACATCCTTGGTTTTTTTAAATTAGGCCAATTCACTGCAAGTATTGGCATCAAATGTTACCGGCTGGTGTAGTGTAAACACTATTGACGTCACTTAAGCGTCTGTTATTTAACTGGAATTAATGTCGGTGTCAAGTAAAATTTTTCCATTTAGTTGAAATGAATTTACCGATTTATTTGTTTATTTATTTTTTTATAATATACTGTAATATATTAAACACACTTGTTTCGTGACAAAGGAAGGCTATACCTGGTAGGTGAAGTTTACCCGATACATTTATGGTTGCATCATCATTAAGGATCGAACTTCGAATCAGATGACGAGACTTCGGCTTCTTCAATCTCATCCTAAATTTAGCACGAAGAAAACTACCACTGTCGGTAGTTTCCAGAATTATCGCAGTCATTTACTGAATATTCTTTGTAAAAAAACAAATTTTAAATGAAATATTTATAGGCGATAAGTATTATGTTCAGTAAATATACAGATATGCATTACTGGCCACTTGGGACAAAGACGGGCTAAAAGTAGCCCTATATCCCCCTCTTACAGCGGCCAATGGGAAGCATCGTGGTAATTGAATTTTGTTTGTTTATTTTCATTGTTTGTCTAATTTATCATGTTGTATCAAAGTAATATTACTGAAAGTTGTGTAGGTAGTAGGCAGCTACCAAACAGGGAGGTACTACCGCCTGGGAAGACATTGGAAGCATAATGTGTTGTCTAATGGTAGGCCCTGCTGCCATATGGCATCACGAAAATTGTGACCAAGTCCCAGGTTGATGATCTGACTTTCTGCCTCATTTACACACAATTGCAGGGTCTCAATTGTTTCTCTTACTTTAACAACACAACATACATACAGTACTGTATATTGTTTCTCACTTTTGATCTTTTTCCATTTTTTAT
The DNA here is from genome assembly GCF_018991925.1 of Homarus americanus. Lineage (NCBI taxonomy): Eukaryota > Metazoa > Arthropoda > Malacostraca > Decapoda > Nephropidae > Homarus > Homarus americanus. The sequence goes on from NW_024719447.1 coordinate 50,828, forward strand.
TTATTTTTGGTTCTTTATTATTACTATTTTATTTTAAATTTTGAATTTTTGTATTATAAGTTTTATTTACTATGAATTATTATTATTATTATTATTATTATTATTATTATTATTATTATTATTATTATTATTATTATTATTATTGTTATTATTATTATTATTATTATTATTATTATTATTATTGTTATTATTATTATTATTATTATTATTATTATTATTATTATTATTATTGTTATTATTATTATTATTATTATTATTACAGTATTATTATTATTATTATTATTATTATTATTATTATTATTATTATTATTATTATTATTATTATTATTACATTTTCGCCCCCCAGACCCCGATGTGGGTCAGTCACTTGTGCCCGGGTTGGCTAATCCCCGTTAAAAAAAAAAGATAATGCAATGATTGTGTTATAAATGTATTTTTTTGTGGAATTATTATTCCGATAATTATTTGTAAAACCTACGTGGTCTCCCAAGGTAAAGCCTGACGACAGTCTGCGTGGGTGTGTCGCTGAGAACTTCTTATAAAGAGTAATGCAAATAAAATAAAGTCTACATGAATTATTTATGGGAAATGCGTATTATGATCAGTAAAGAAATGCATTATTGGTCAACTCGGACACAAAGGCAAGCGGGAAAATGACCCCTAGAAGTGCGTAGTGACAGTGAGCGCTGGATGTAAAAAAAAAACACTTAACCTTTTTTGTCTCGTCACTGGCAAATGGCGGGCGGTGCGTGATGATAGCTGCGTTTATTACCGGGGTATGTTGTTATTTTACGGTATGTTAGACAGGTTTATTATACATTTTTATTACAGTTGGGTCTTCATTTACGCGGTCAATTGAACCCGCGTTGTACCGCGTAAAACGAGAAACGCGTAAATGAAATAACAGAACCTATGGGATTAATTGAAATAGAGACTGAGCCGACCCCCAAACTCCACTTTTTCTGACACAATACCTACGTTGTAGTAAAAATAGTATCTTAACTTTATGATGGTATGCACACACACATAATATAGAAGAGAAATATCAATAAGAGAATAATATACTGTACCAGGTAAAAGAAAAATCAAGGTTTAACATTTACGTCAGGTTAGGTTAGGTTAGAAAAAATCAAGGTTAGGTTAGGTTTAACGCTTACGTTAGTAGAAGAGATGGGTCAGCGTACGGGAATGGCGGCTGGTTCCGAGGCAGAGGGCAGATTACTGGCCCTCAGGTGAATCACCATCACTATCCACCATAGTTGTCAGGGCCTCCCTGACAAATCCCTCAAAGTCACCATCACTGTCACTATCACTGGCTTGGGCTGGCTGTGGTGGGTTGCGGGCGAAGAAGTCTGTGATGTACGCTGACGGTTAGTGTTGATGTTGTCGTGATACACCTGGATGTACGGCTCCATAGTTTGCAACAGCTGGGTGGTGAAGACTTCATAGCGGTGATCGTCAGGGTCGTTGGAAAGGATGAGCTTCAGTTTCTCTGCACACTCGATGGCATCCTTAACATTACCAGGCTTTAACTTGTGTTCTCGGGATGACGCACCACCTGCCTCTTCACTGACGTGATCGTCTTCTAACATCTCGTCGGCAGTCACCTCAGGATCCCTTATCATCTCCATAATGTCGTCGTTGGTGGTCTCGGAGAAGCCTGCAGCTGTAACACTCTGCGCAGCTTCTCTTGCAAGGTCCACTGCCACTGCAACAGACTGAACCTCACCAGTCACAGGTTGACTCTGCCTCCCACCTGGGATACCTTGCAACACATGCCGCCATGCGTGACGAACCGTTGCCACAGACAGCTGCTCCCATGCCTCCACCAAGAAATCAACAGCTTTCTTGACGTTAAATTTCTTCCAGAACTGTTTGACCCGAATTTCTTGGTCCGCCAACTCTTGTTCCTCGTCCTCGTCGTCGCTCTCGCTACCGTTGTCACCCAGGTTACGCAACTCATCCTTGGTGTTGGTACAGTCGTTTAGGAGCTTAAACTTCTTTGTAGAGAATGCAGCCTTAACGTTGCATATCAACTCCTGGTCCATGGGCTGGATTAACAACGTAGTGTTTGGAGGAAGGAAGACCACTTTTACGTTGGGGTGACGATCTAACAGTAGGGGCGAGTGTCCTGGTGCGTTGTCAAGGAGCAACAAGATGTAGAATGGAACATTCTGTTGCTCGCAGAATTTCTTGACGTCGGGAACAAAACAGTCGTCAAACCAGGAGAGGGACATAGCAGTGAACATCCACGCCTTACGTGCAGGTAGCCAGTGGACATTTAACTTGGTCATGTCCATGCTCTTGTAGGCGTGCGGCTTGCGTGCTGTGTGGATCACCGATAACTTGAGTTTACAGGTACCGGAGGCATTGGTGGTAAACAAAATGGTGATGCGCTCCTTCTGCAACTTCCCGCCCCGACACTTGCTGGCAGACTTGATGTAAAGGCCTGGGACTTAGGGATAGAAATCCCTTGCCAGACTAATCAGGTTCTTAATAAAGGAAAGTCAAGGACCATGGTTTTCCGAGGAATAACAAACAACCGTTTGAGATTGACATCTCTTTACTATAAAAAATATAACACAAAACTCTGACACCACTCAACAAACATCAAATAATTACGGGAGTCAAACAATTAATGCAGTAAACAGTTAATGGAGTCAAACAATTAATGGAGTCAAACAGTTAATGGAATCAAACAATTAATGGAATCAAACAATTAATGGGGGTCGACAACTGATAGAATCAAACAATGAACGGGGAGTCAGCAATTAAAGGAATCAACAACAAAAGAATCAAACAATGAACAGATATTTCCTATGGCAGCGGCCCTGGGGGAAGGTTCTGGAACACGGTGATCCACACTCAGAGGAGGAAGCGTCCATTCAACTCCACGCTCGAGTGACAGTGGCCGATGTCTTGAAATGGCAGGAGAACACCGGGGCACAGACGGAGGAGATGAACTGACAGTCGTGGTATGCGGTAGTGGTATATGACCAGAGAATTGACAGTCGATAGGTGAAGGTCTGGGGACACAGCCCACGAGTCCCGAGCCTTAATGAGATCACAGCCAGAATTTGACGAACAGCGGGATAGCTAGATAGTGACTGTATGGCGGCTGGGGTGAATCTGACGGCGACACAGGTAGAAGCGCCGTTTAGGCCTCTGTCCAACCCCCCCCACAAGTGTTGGTCACACCAGCAAACAAGCGAGTAAGCAGCGGTAACGAGCAGGAAGATCGTTTCCGCCCTTACAATTGACAACTAAGGTCTTGGAAGGTAGCTTTTTCCAAAACAGACCGGATTCATCCATGTTGAACACCTGGTCGTCGGTGTACTGTCCTTCCTCCATAACGTCACGTAAGAACGGATGATAATCACTAGCCACAACACGGTCAGCACTCGCTCCTTCACCACCAATGTTAATGTTGGTGATCTTGTTCCTCTTCTTAAACCCTTGCAGCCACCCAGAGGAAGCATTGAAGGGTTTGGGCTCTGCAATTCCCATCTTAAGTGCCACTGCTACGTACAGTTCACGTGCGTACTCTTGAACCGACCGCGTGTCCACCGCCATGTTCCGTCGTGCCTGAAGAATCAAGTAGCTCACAAGTAAATTCTCCGTCTTGAGAAGCACCTTGTTCTGGCAGTACTTCACCATTGAAGCACCTGCAGACTTTGTGATGTTCATGTGTTCTTTTACAGTAGAAGTCCAAAAATCCGGACTGCTTGGGGATTGGGTGTGGACTCAACAATTTAATCGTGCCAAATTAACGACATCTTGCAAGGTAGCCAGCTGGTGTGCAGCTACCGGTCCCCCGGTGACTGTTGGGTATTCAACTAACACACACACTGTGCCTGAGATACTGATGGAGAAGCGTGAGAGATGTGATAATAATAACTCGATCACAAACAATCTTTCGTCTGGCAACGACAGACAATATTTACGTTACATTAATTCTTTCACTGGGTAAATGACATTTTCACTGTTACAACATGAACACTGATATTCACAAAATTCACTGAGTTAAACTGACTTAATATGGCAGGCGTGGGAACATACACATACCTGAGATATGATGGGATAGCATCAGAGATGTGATGCTACTCCTTGGGCACAAGTTTATATACGGCTAACTAGCATCTCAGGCCTGTGCGCTACACATGCCAGAAAGGCTAATCAAGCAATGACAGAAATTACATTCAACTCAGTCGCTGTACATTTAACTATGAAAATCAATGCCATGGGTCAGGTGAATTTCTTACGTCTATTTTTATAATCGAATCAGAGATTGAGCTGGCCAGGAAGAAGTGAAATGGACGTCAAATACATACACTGTTAACGTCATTCTCACAACATCAGCGGAATTTCTAGACAAGGAGCCTCTATGGGTATGCGTTGAGATGTTGGAGATAAGGAGTTTGACATGTTCTTTTCAGAAGATTAATGACTTTCTTAAATAGACAAGTGACAATAATCATACTGCAAATATCAGATTCTCTGAGGTTTGGGCATCAAAATAATTAACTTCAGTAGCAATTGGAAATTCATGGTTATCCCCAGGGACAATATCATGGGATGCCATTCATACTGGCAGACTCGACACTGACTTACTTAACAAGTGTTACTAACAATAAAGACACTCACAAAGGATCTTCTATGCTTTAACTGTAATGAGACATCTCTCAGTTGACTCAAAACAATGGTGTTCTCTCTCACATTCAAACTCACTTTATAGAGAGGCTGGTTTCAGGAAGTCAGAGAAAATGGACGGCACCCACGCTTGGGAGCGATGAGAAAACCGACACCTCAGATGGGAGACTCGATAAAGAAGAAATAGCTACATGTTTTGTGGGCTATTGAGCATAATATGAATCGTCTGATTTTACGTTAACTGACATGTACAACCGTGGTCATTACACCGGCTTCACACTCTTTCAATTAATGTTTAATCGTGAGCATAGGCCACTTGACCTGGTAAGTGGGTAAGTGTCAAACTTTTTTATGTGTGTATGCATGTGGGGGGGCGGAGGGGGGGGGGGGCGAGCAAGAAGGTCTGTTTTAAGTTTTTTAGGGAAGTAAAGATATTGGAAAATCAGGCTCCCAACCCAGTGCTTCCCTGATTCTACCACAGATGTGGTGGGTGGTGGGGTTGCCATCAATCCTAATCCCTACACTTGTTTTAGCTTAGTTATATTTCAGTCTTTTTTAAACTATGACATTAATTTTTCTGGATCTATTGGATTGTGAGCCAGACAGACTTAGCCTTCCAGATGAAACTGCTGCTGTAAGTAAAGTACTGCCTCAACTTGTGTATTAGATCACACCAAACAACAACTAGGTGACTGTACATATTTTAGGTGCTTATTTGTGCCTTCTCTAAACTTGTACATTTTCATATTCCAGGCTTCAGAAGATCTTGCTGACCTTCCCAGTGATGAGGAAATTTCAAGCTATGAACAGGATCAAAACAGTGAGCGTGAAGACTTGCCCAACCAGGTGAGTATGAGTTGTGCTTATTTATATTATGTCTGAGTCTTAAAGATAAATGACAATTATTGTTATGATGATAAATCAGTCTGTTGGGGACAAACACAGCAATCATTTGACTCCTTCTACCATGAACTATCCCTTCAAGCCCACTTCCAGCCAGACTATTGCGCCGACAACATGCTCCTTTTTGAAAACAACCTAATGCATGCTAACTGGGATCTTGTCTATGCCTCCAACAACCCTAACATGAACAGCTGTAACTTCTCTTGCATCTTCAATGCTTGCTTTGATAAATGCTTCCCACTCAAGACTAACTCAATGAAAACTGTATCCATTTCCAAACCCTATATCACTAAGCGAAATTAAGATAATAATAAAGGAAAAACACAAACTCCAAAGAAAATTTGCAAAAAGACCCATAACTTCCGGTGATGCTTACTGAAGTACTATCAGAAATAGAGTAACTCAAGTAGTTAGAAATGCCAGACGTAACTACAGTAGAAGTCCAAAAATCCGGACTGCTTGGGGATTGGGTCGGTCCGGATTTTCGGAATTCCGGATTCTCAGGCAGTACTTTTAAAATTCAAATTTAAGGAGGAATAAAGAAGAGATGAACAGGTACATTTTGATAGTTTATTCATTAGCAAATATAGCATGCTTCATTTATCAAAACGAGCAGTTTTAATGAAAAAGCTGTGAATTCTAGAATTTTATTCTTTGCCTTTTTTATATCATAAATTGTAGACTTTCCAATGTCGTATGTTTCCATTAGAACAGTATTGCTCACACCGCGTTCTAGTTTCTTAATTATTTCAAGTTTGTCACTCAATTTCAACGTGTTCTTCTTTCTCTTCACACAACGAAGTTTATCTACTTTAGGAGCCATTATTATGGGCTTCTTCAGTACTCTGTAAATGGAATGAGTTGGACTCAAAATTACATACAGTCCGTTGTCACAGTTTGATTGCTTGTTTTAAAGTGGCAACCGCGTGGTCGCTTGTTGTTGCTGTGGTGCTCACGACTGCGCACATACACACAAAAGCCAGCTAAAAAAAAAGTTTTCGAAAAGTCCGGATTCTCAGGTGGTCCGGATTTCTGGCATCCGGATTTTTGGACTTTTACTGTATGATACAAATAAGCTCCAGTCAGCATCAGGCGACAGTAAGAAAACCTTTGAATGTCATAAATTCTATTCAGAACAGGAACACTCAGCCTTCGGCCCCCCACTCGGCTTTTATGATAAACGATTCAGTTATAACGTAACCCTCCCTCATTGCCAACCACTTCAATGAATATTTTATTAACGTTGGCAAAAATCTTGCAGAGAGCATCCCTGATCACCATTAGGAATTTAGAGCCTACCTGCAAAACAGACAGCATAATGAGCTGTTCTTATTCCCTGTCACAGCAGATGAATTACTGGCCATCATAAAAATGTCTAAAGATGCAGCATCAGGCGAAGACAATACTGTATAACAATGAGCATCATCAAGAAAGTAGCCCACTTATTACTACCTGTTCTTCTACACATTCTAACTCCCCCTTCACAAGTGGTGTCTTTCCGGTTAAACTGAAAATTGCTAAAGTTCACCCGGCATATAAAAAATCTGGGGACAAAGGTCTCTTCAAGAATTACCGCCCCATATCAGTCCTCCCAGCCTTGAGTAAGATACTGGAAAAGCTAGCATGTAATAGACTAAATTCCTTCTGCAATGCCAATAACATCTTTACAGACTCCCAGTTTGGATTTAGAGCTAGAAGGTCGACTGAGAGTGCTCTGCTATCCTTTACTAATGACATCTTAAATTCCTTTGATAACAGTCAGTTCACAGTCGGTATATTCTTGGACCTCTCTAAAGCCTTTGATACTGTTGACCATACCATCCTCCTTTCAAAGCTTGAACATTACGGCATTAGGGGCCTGTCCCACAATTGGTTTACCTCATATCTGTCCAACAGGATGCAGTATGTCTGCTACAATAACCACCAATCTGACTCCTCGCCAATCTTGTATGGAGTCCCCCAAGGTTCAATTCTCGGTCCAGTACTTTTTTGTTGTACATAAACGACATAGTCCACGCCAGCACTCATAAAATACAACTTATTTGCAGACGATAGTAATCTCTATGCCAGCAACGCAGACCTCCATTCCTTGATGAGAACTATGAACACTGAATTGACTAAAGACGGGACCTGGGTAATACGAAATAAACTGACCGTAAACCTTGAGAAAACCCACTACACGATCTTTCACAGAAGAAAAAACTTCCCTCCAGACTTGGAACCCCTGTACCTTGGTAATACAGTCCTCAAACGCAAACAAAATACTAATTTCCTCGGATTTATTGTTGATGAGAAACTTAACTGGAGAAACCACATACAAGCCATTCACAGTAAAATCAATAAACAGTGCGGTATCATGTATCACACTCGACAGTCACTCACTCTCACAGCAATGAAAGAAATCTATCATGATCTTGTTTACCAACACCTGATACACTGTCACACACTATGGGGGGCCTCTGGCTCTTCAAAAACAAAATCTCTGGTTACTACACAAAAGAGAGTTGTACGGACAATGACCTACTTGAAAAAAACAGATCACACAAACGAAAAATTTGCTATATTGAAATTTTTAAAATTCGAGGATATTAACACTTACTGCTGCACCCTCTTTGTTTACAAATCTATCAATCACTTGCTGGACAATAATTATTTCCAGTTCCAGAATAATCAGAGATACAACTTCAGGCACCCAGAGCTACTAAGACCACCCCCCATGTGCTCCTCTCAGTCCCAGACCTCCATAAAATATCATGGTGTGAAGGTGTGGAACAACTTACCCCCACACATCCGAGCAAAGACTACGCTCCCTTCCTTTAAATCATCTCTAAAAAAATATCTATTGTCGAAGTATTAATATTTCTTGTAACACTTACTATATTTACAGTACCTGCTTTTATTGTACCATCAAAACCGTTTTATCGGAAATTATCATGTAAATAAATAAGTAATTACCATTGCAATAAACATAATTGCCAACTAGACATAATCCTGAAAGCTCTGTCCTCTTGTTCAACCTTATTACTGTACAACCCAGGTTGTACTGCTCCCCCATTATACTTATGTTTTTAAATTCCACTCTAATTTATATGTGTATGTGTGTATGTACCGTATATCTCGGCTTATAAGACGAAATTTGAACATTAAAAAAATCTGCCCAAAGTTAGGGGGTCGTCTTAAGCAACACATATAAAATTCTTACATCTTAAATATTGTGTCAAGAGTGGTGATGGAAACATCGTAAGCCACTCACAAAGTCCTACCAGTAATTATTTTATACTGAAACTTACGTTTGGCAAGCTGGATTCAAATTAAGATTACCGGTATATTAAAATAATAAAAATGTATTATAAACCTGTCTAACATACCATGTAATAAACACAGCTGCTATCATCACACACCCCTCCCCACGCCCCCTCCCCCCCCCCCATTTGCCAGTGAGGAGACAAGAAAGGAAAAGTGACCGCGAGATTGGGCTATTTTTAGCCGTGGAGGTGGTCAGTAATGCATACCGGGTATCTGTATATTTACTGATAATAATATTTATCTCCTATAAATAATTGATTTAAAATTTATTTTTTTTCAAAGAATATTCAGTAAATGACCCTCTGAGTGCATTAATTCTTGAAACTATCGACGGTTAATTACAGACGCTCAAGTGACGTCACTAGTGTTTACACTACACCAGCTGGTAATATTTGATGCCATTACTTGAAGTGAATTGGCTTTATTTTAAGTAACTAACTATAAATAAATACAAAAATTAAAAAAAAAGATCAAAAGTGAGAAATAATATACTGTATGTATGTTGTGTTGTCAAAGTAAGAGGAACAATTGAAACTGCAATTGTGTGTAAATGAGGCAGAAAGTCAGGTCAGCACTGAACCTGGGACTTGGTCACAATTTTCGTGATGCCATATGGCAGCAGGGTCTACCATTAGACAACACATTATGCTTCCAATATCTTCCCAGGCAGTAGTACCTCCCTGTTTGGTAGCTGCCTACTACCTACACAATTTTTAGTAATATTAATTTGATACAACATGATAAATTAGACAAACTGAAAATACACATCAAATTTAATTACCAAGACGCTTCCCATTGGCCGCTGTAAGAGGGGGAGATGGGCTATTTTTATCCCGTCTTTGTGTCTGAAGTGGCCAGTAATACCATATATTTATTGATCATAATACTTTTCTCCTATAAATAATTAATTTAAAATTTATTTTTTTACATAGAATATTCAGTAAATGACTTTTAATTCTTTTAACTACCGACAGTGATAAATTTAGGATGACAATGATGAAGAAGAAGTCAGGTCATCTGATTCGGAGTTTGATTCTTAATGATTACCATATATGTGTAAGGTGACCACGTCAGGTCATGTGTAAGGTGACCACGTCAGGTCATGTAACGGTATCTATCCCCAAACGTGATACCCCTTCTCTCATTTGCCTTGTCCAGTTGTTGAGTTATCACTCCATAAGCAATAGCACTCTCTCCGTGTGAACACTACGGTATATTAATACTGTATCCAGCTACCACAAAACCTCACCATGGCTCCAATTGTTAAACGCATGAGATATGAAGCTTGTTTTAAGCTGAAAGTGATAGCATATGCCCAGTCACACAACAATTGTGCTGCTTCAAGAGAATACGGTGTAACTGAGAAGATGGTGCGGGATTGGAGATCAAAGGAACACTTACTACGAAGTATGCCCAGGAATAAATGTGCAATGAGAAGAGGCACTGCACACTGGCCGATTCTAGAGAAGCACGCAGTAGACATGGTCCATGAGCAGCGTCAAAATGGGTATATTGTATCAAGAAACATGATACGTATGTGGGCACTTAAGTGGGCTAAACAAAATCAAGAGCACAGCAAAGACTTCAAAGCCACGGCTTCATGGTGTAGCCGTTTTATGGAAAGAAGCAATCTGGTACTGAGGCAG
>NW_024719448.1:0-2973 GCF_018991925.1 Homarus americanus
GTTATACAAGCCCCCTCTCCCTTACATATAGTGAAGGGGGGGGAGGAGAAGGGGAGGTTTATATACAAAAATAATAATAAAAATAATAATCTATATCCCTTAATTATTATGATTTAAAGTTACCAAAAATTACGTAGATAAAAAAAAATAAAAAAATTCTACCAGGGTTTTTAAAATATAATGAACGGTAATGAGTAATTTATTCTCACAGGAGGAAATGATCCGGGAAAATATTGTAAATATTATATACAAACAATAAAAGTTAAATGGGGGTTAAAAATACCGAGAGAGGCGTCAATAGAGAGTGGGGGAGATTTAGTGTGAAGGCTGTGCAATATATAAGAATTAGGAGGCTTAATTCTCTTGGTTCGTCTGTGTGTGTGTGTGTGTGTGTGACTCGTTTGTTATGTGGCTCGTGTGTGTGTGTGTGTGTGTGTGTGTGTGTGTGTGTGTGTGTGTGTGTGCGTGACTCTCGTTTGTTCATGTGGCTCGTCATGTGTGTGTTTTTTACTAGGAAGGAGAGAAAAAAATCTCACTGGTGAAACTCTCACGGAGATCGCCACGAAACTTTCACACTATATAACTATTATTATTATTATTATTATTATTATTATTATTATTATATTATTATTATTATTATTATTATTATTATTATTATTATTATTATTATTATTATTATTATATTACTATTATTATTATTACTATTATTATTATTATTATTATTATTATCATTATCATTATCATTATTATTACTATTATTATTACTATTATTATTAGTATCATCATTATTAATATTATTATCATTATTATTATCATTATTAATATTATTATTATCATTAATATCATTATTATTATTATCATCATTATTATTATATTTGCACCTAATAATTTATACAGTATAATTATTTAACATGTGATATAATAATTTTATTTATTTTCTTTTCAGTGGAACAATTCACAACCAGTTAATAAAATCATCAGTTAACTACCACATAAAAAAATAACTACTGTTTGTTCCCCAGTCAGCCAGTCTACCAGTTATCAAGTCTACCGGTTACATCCGTGTTGAAAATTGAAGTTAAATTTGAAGTTAAAATCGAAGTTAAAATGTGTATTAACTTCGAGATTAAAATATTATACGAAGCTAAATGTCAAGAAGCGGCAATGGTAAGTTAATGTACAGTTGAAGTTGTTAATACCAATTACCACCCATTCTACCAGTTACACCAGTCTGACAGTTAGAGCCCTTTCCATCAGATGTTAAAACAGTCTATGACCAGTCTATCAGTTAACAACCACTTGGCAATTATAGTGTATTATACCAGTTACAAACCGGTGTACTTGTTAATAACCAGTGTACATGTTAACAACCAGTGTACATGTTAACAACCAGTGTACATGTTAACAACCGGAGTACATGTTAACAACCAGTGTACATGTTAACAACCAGTGTACATGTTAACAACCAGTGTACATGTTAACAACCGGTGTACATGTTAACAACCAGTGTACATGATAACAACCAGTGTACATGTTAACAACCGGAGTACATGTTAACAACCAGTGTACATGTTAACAACCGGAGTACATGTTAACAACCGGTGTACATGTTAACAACCAGTGTACATGTTAACAACCGGAGTACATGTTAACAACCGGTGTACATGTTAACAACCAGTGTACATGTTAACAACCGGAGTACATGTTAACAACCGGTGGACATGTTAACAACCGGTGGACATGTTAACAACCAGTGTACATGTTAACAACCAGTGTACATGTTAACAACCAGTGTACATGTTAACAACCGGAGTACATGTTAACAACCGGAGTACATGTTAACAACCGGAGTACATGTTAACAACCGGAGTACATGTTAACCAGTGTACGTATTACTGTAGTGCACATGATAACAACCGGTTCCTTGTTGGCAGGTACATATTAACAACCAGTGTACGTATTTAACAACCAGTGTACATGTTAACAACCAGTGTACATGTTAACAACCGGTATTGCATGTTAACAACCGGTGTATGATAACAGTACATGTTAACAACCGGAGTACATGTTAACAACCGGAGTACATGTTAACAACCGGAGTACATGTTAACAACCGGTGTACATGTTAACAACCGGTGTACATGTTAACAACCGGTGTACATGTTAACAACCGGAGTACATGTTAACAACCGGTGGACATGTTAACAACCGGTGTACATGTTAACCAGTTTCACAGTTAACAAGAAGTGTACCGGAGATTTAGACTGTAAATGTTAATCTTGATAGAATATAAATAAAAACAGTCAGTCAAATAACATCATCAGTTAACAGTCACCATCCAGTTACAACCAGTCTGTACAGAATAGACTGCTTATATCAACCTGGCAGCTCAGAGTCAGTCATTTATTGCGACTGTCTATCTGACTGTAGATAGACTGTCAACACACAGTTAAGTTCCTCGACCATCACCTACAGTCACCAGAAGCCAATCAGCTACCAGTTAAATTTCAGTCAAGCTTCAGACAGCCAATCGAGTACCAGTTAACAGTCAACAACCAACAACCAATCAGCGACCTGTACACAACCAACAACCAATCAGCGACCTGTACACAACCAACGACCAATCAGCGACCTGTACACAACCAACGACCAATCAGCGACCTGTACACAACCAATCAGTGACCAGATAACAGTCGACATATATTTACAACCTACAATTACATCTTCATCTGCGTGTTATTTTAGTCGACTCATGAATAACGTTAAAATCTATTCTCTCTCTGATGACAATATTATTTATGACAACATATAACAACACGTTAATTAAATCGAGTTAATAATGGCTGGTACAGTCTCTCTCTCTCTCTCTCTCTCTCTCTCTCTCACTCTCTCTATCTCTCTCTCTCGTGTATATTACATAATAACACCACACATAAACACTGCAATATATTATGAATTACAAAAAAATAATAA
>NW_024719449.1:0-2888 GCF_018991925.1 Homarus americanus
TATATATATATATGTATATATTAAATAGTTTGTGTACCATTATAATATTACTGTACTTTCACATACTCAAATATAGTATGCTTTAAATACACCCCAAACATACTTAAACTTTATAAGTAACAGTTAAACAAAAAGCAAAAACGACATATAGGATAGGGAAAAAAGTAAAAAAGTGTAAAAAATTAGGACCATCTTTATTTCTGAAATGAAAACTACAACTTTCTAACCCTAACCTAACCTAACCTAACCCAACCTAACCTAACTTAACCTAACCCTAACCTAACCAATAATTAACCACAGAGAAGAACAGTATATTTTACCCTCAACTATTTAATTATGTCCGTAACTTTTGAAAGCCCTTACTCTTGTCAGACAAAAGCCACCCCAATCAAAGTAGGGGGCTTTTGTCTGGGTGGCTTTTGTCGGGGGGGCTTTTGTCTGTGCCCCAGTGAGGATAGTGTCTTAGTATAAAATCGCAATGCTGTGAAACAAAATCTTAATATTTAATCTCAGTACCGCAGCAAAAGTCACATCAATATTTTTTAACCAATACTTTAATATTTCTTACCTTATAGTATTATGTCTTCCAACGAAGTAAATAACTGGATCGAAAACACAAGAGAACTTAAAAGTCGTCTAGCCTCCCCTAGTCTTGTCACGATGGAGACTTGTGCAGAACTGAAGTGAATTGCTTGTAACTGGTGGATTGGTCGGCTGTACATGAACTGATATGACCCGAGACTGCATGGTTTTGCAGCTACTGGAGACGTTAATCCTTCCCTTTGTATCGGCGGCAAGTTAATCCTCGTCGTGTCTGACCTAACACCTGACCCACACCACATGAGCTCACTGGCGTACTTGTTTGAAGTTGTTTCCTTAATCCTCAACAGGTTACAGGTTGTGTGTGTGGGGGGGGAGCATAGCAAGGGTGTACGTAGCTCATGACGTGGCCGTGATGATGTGGGTCAGGTGTTAGGTCAGACACGACAAGGATTAACTTGCCGCCGATACAAAGGGATGGATTAACGTCTCCAGTAGCTGCAGATATGGGTGATGAGCAGACCCAAAAGTGCCGCCCGGGGCGGACCGCCCCCCCTGCCCCCCCCTAGCTACGATAGTGATCATCAGGGAGACCACTGACGTACTGGACCAGCAAGACCTCTCCACAGCGCCTCACCAACCAGTTCCCCCAGAAAGCTCCTTTCCCAACACGACCTCTGAGCAAACTACTCATCTCCTTGTAACTCCTTAGCACTGCACTGTACAACAATATATATATATATATATATATATATATATATATATATATATATATATATATATATATATATATATATATATATATATATATATATATATATATATATATATACACACACACACACAGTAGTACCCGCTTAACGCGGTCAATAAAACCCACAGGGTACCGTGTGAAGTGAAAACTGCGCTAAGTGAACAACAGAACATATGGGATTAATTCCAATAGAAACTGGCCCGACCCCCAAACTCCACTTTTTCCGACACAATACCTATGTTCTAGTAAAAAAAAATCTTAATTTTATGATGGTACATGCACACAATTAATACTGAAGAGAAATAGAGAAATACAGTCGCCAAGTTAATGTCCATTCAAATAATGGACTCAACTCCCTCCCCCTCTTCTCACACTACACTGCTGGCTCTTCCCTCTCTGAGAAATTTTGGGGGGAAAACCACTAAATTTTAATAAATAATACCTCAGATTAAAGTTAGGATAATGCAATTGACATTGCTGGATTCCTTGGAAGACCAGGAATATTTTGAATATAAATGTCATATATTTTGCACAAAAGATAACATATTTACTCAGAGTAAACATTATATCTAAAATTTGTATGTCTAATGCCAAATCTATGATGTTTCTATTCAAAATGATCACCAAATTGTAAGAATTCCAGCAATGTAAATTATATTCTGGCCAGGTAATTTGTATGAATTTTATGAGCTAAAACAAATATCTTCAGTTAATAAAAAAAATTATTCTTCACGACGCTATCTGTCAATCAAAGTACCCCACCTTGCCTCCCCCCTCTTCCAACCGCGTGGTCAGTCCCAACCCTCCCCCCCACCCCCCACCAATCCTCCCTTCAAGAGATGTTGGGTGAAAAAACTAAATTTTAACATTTAGTATTAAATAATACCTCAGATTAAAGTTAGGATAATATAATTGACATTGCTGGATTCCTTGTAAGACCAGGAATATTTTGAATATAAATGTCATATATTTTGCACAAAAGATAACATATTTACTCAGAGTAAACATTACATCTAAAATTTGTATGTCTAATGCAAAATCTATGATGTTTATATTCAAAATGATCATCAAATTATAAGAATTCTAGCAATGTAAATTATATTCTGACCGGGTAATTTGTATGAATTTTATGAGCTAAAACAAATATCTTCAGTTAATAATAAAAAAAATATTCTTCACACGGTAACAGATGGTCGGTCGGTCCCTCCCTCCCCCCCACCACCCACCAACCCTCCCTACCAGATGTGTGGGAAAACCAGAATATTTACCTTTTTAGTAATAAATAATACCTCAAACTAAAGTTAGGATAATATAATTGACATTGCTGGATTCCTTGTAAGACCAGGAATATTTTGAATACAAATGTCATATATTTTGCACAAAAAATAACATTTACTCAGAGTAAACATTATATCTAAAATTTGTATGTCTAATGCAAAATCTATGATGTTTATATTCAAAATGATCACCAAATTGTAAGAATTCCAGCAATGTAAATTATATTCTGACCGGGTAATTTGTATGAATTTTATGAGCTAAAACAGGCAGTCAGGCAGGGTGGGGGGTGGGGCGAATCTAAAAATAGCTCTCGAGC
>NW_024719450.1:0-6741 GCF_018991925.1 Homarus americanus
TGGTGGTGGTGGTTGTTGTTGGTGGTGGTGGTAGTGGTGGTGGTTATTGTTGGCGGTGGTAGTTGTTGTTTGTGCTGGTAGTGGTGGTGGTGGTTGCTGTTGTTGGTGGTGGTGGTTGTTGTTGGTGGTGGTGGTAGTGGTGGTGGTGGTTATTGTTGTTGGTGGTGGTGGTAGTTGTTGTTTGTGCTGGTCGTGGTGGTGGTGGTTGCTGTTGGTGGTGGTGGTGGTAGTTGTTGTTGGTGGTGGAGGTGGTGATGTTGGTAATGGTAGTGGTGGTAGTGGGGATGTTTATAGTGATAGATGTGGTGGTGGAGGATAATGGTAGTAGTAGTTACTGTCACACACACACACACACACACACACACACACACACACACAAACGTCGACAAAACTCCACATATAATCCTCTTTTACGAAGTATATTGTCAGGTTCCACATATTTCCCTCTAGTCTGATATCCCTCGAGCTTACGTAGGAGGAAAGAACCAGACGACAGGAAGGAAAATCATCTCAGGTAAATATTCCTCCTTCCAGTTTATTCTCTTATGATTTAGAGATATTTTAAGAAGAAACAGAAAGATTATACTATATATTCTGGTAAATGTAAATTACAATCAATATTTATATACCTATTGATCAAATTATTACACGAACAATAAAACTAAATAATAAACTTATCTTTATATATATATATATATATATATATATATATATATATATATATATATATATATATATATATATATATATATATATATATGCAAATGTAAATGCTGTAGGTGCGCGTGATCTAGGTATATGCTGATAACCATAAGGAAAGAAAAGAAAAACACAGGGATTCCCCAAAAGCGCTTTCGTGTAATTCACATCTTCAGGGGTGAGTACAGACTGGCAGAAAGCGCTTGGGAACTTCGTGTTTTCTTCTTTCCTTGTTGTTATCAGCATATACCTAGATCATATATATATATATATATATATATATATATATATAAATAAATATATATATATATATATATATATCGACCGTATATGTGTATCACTTAACCTTCTCATATAGTACACCCAGCGTCACCCTGAACACATTCACATACACTTCATAATATTGGTGGGACGAGGTGGCAGCGCAGGGGAAGAACTATGGTAATGACATGACCTAAACTTCCTAATATTTTTACGTTTTTCTTTTATTGAATTGCTATAAAAGGTCCAGGAATACAGTGTTGAGATACAGTGTAACACCTGGTATATAAATACACACTTCATATTTCTTGGATGATAGAGTTAACAAACTCTTTAACTTTGAACCACAATATCTGAAAGAATCGTTTCATATTTTCCAAGTTGTTTCTTGCTTGGCTCAACACCCGACGACAAATGATTGACATTTGGTTAAGAAAGTTATCTTAGCTGAATTCCTTCACCATTTTACTTTCGGGAATTGAGGTCCACACACACACACACACACACACACACACACACACACACACACACACAGGGGAACTTGTAACTAACCACACACAAAAACCATGGCCGCTCTCTGTAAGTACGATGAACTGTGCTGACGCCTGGTGTAGGTGACGGAGACTCGGGGAGCAAAAATAAACAAATAAATAAGTTACGGGGAAATATCACCAAATATGAATTGTTTTCAAAATAATAAGGTGAGAAAATAAAATAAAATCATTCCACTAATATCGACCACCCTGTTTCATAGATCAACTTCTCGAGAAACTTTTGGGGAAGTTCCAGACACGTCGGCGAGAGCTTTAAGACTCCAGTTCAATTCGTTCACTATTGAAGGAAATAAACTTAGAGGTGGAGTTTTAAATCCATTATGGTTGTGAGCTTGTCAGGCTTACTTGAGGCACGACTACATAACCCGACCATCAGGACAGCACCGAGATAAACCACATAGTACACATTAATTACAGGTAAATAATAGTATATATTAATTACCTTGTCTTAATAACCTTGCCATACACCTGTTATAAATCCACATTCAACTAATTTCTCTAGAAGTGTGTCAAATGCTGTATAGATGATACTATACATATACATAACCTGTAATGCATCATACGGCTTTGCCTCAAATATTTTAATAAGGATCCACATATACATTAGCATATACTGTACGTGTTGGCACCAATACGTTCAATTAATATAATACATATTTATACGCGTTAACGGTTGGCGAAGTAAAGTGTAAATAAGTTGTGTAAGATCTTAATTAAAGTAAAGTTGAGTGAAAATAGTGTTCTTCCACTTTGTGTTTGATATTAACACAACAAACAATCACACTAATAGCTACTACACCTTCTCTAACTCATTAACTCACGATGCTGAGTTTACTGTTATTGTCAAACTAAAGGAATTAATATAGTTACAGTTTGTGATTCATAACTGAAATAGTTAACCAATAAAATTTAATATATTTTCCATTATTTTTTACTTCAGTTTAATTTAAGCGAGAGGAGTTTTTGTAGATCAACTAAATGAAAATACTGAAATTGTTGGGTCAGTGGGCAGGCAGGCAGGCAGGTACAGGTAGGTAGGTAGAGAGTTTCCCCCAGTAGTGTGTGGGAGATACGAGGCAGGTGGGCGAGGTGGGGGAACTTACTCTGTTGTTCACGATAATAATAATAATAATAATAATAATAATAATAATAATAATAATAATAATAATAATAATAATAATAATAAAAAGAGAGTATGATTTTTTTTTAATAAACTTAAAATTTTTGGGAAGAATGTATAGAAAACTTTAACTTAAAATTTTATGGGGTGAAAGAAAATACACTTTTATACATTAACTGGGGAGAAAAAATCCATGGATGGTAATCAGGTGATAAAGCATGATAAATATATGGTGTGGTAAAGGCTGAGAGAAAGATAAGAGATAGAGAAGAGGAGGTAAGAGTGAAGCCACGAATAAGACAAATATGAGCAACAGAATGTGTCATAATTTGGTATTTACTCTCTCTCTCTCTCTCTCTCTCTCTCTCTCCTTACTTCAATCTCTGGCTGGCTGGGAACACTCACAGTAAAAAGAATTTCCACTACCAAGAGCGGGAGACAAACACTCACTCTGAGATTATTTAATAATTCAATTCCTCCTTCTTTCTCTGTCTTTCAGTTCTTCCTTTATCCTGTGTGTATGTGTGTGTGTGTGTGTGCTTTTCTCAGCTGTCACCAAGGTTGTACACGGGAGCGAAAGCGGTATAACAACACTTTTCACTATTGTTAAGTAGCCCCCCCCCAAAAAAAAAAATCATATTATTTACACATGACTATGGACCAGGACGGAATCTACCGACCAGTACAGTACTTCAGGCAGGATGGGTGAGCCTGTTCCCCTACACAACAAAGACGACCTTAGTTATACCTTCCCTCTACTGTACAACACAATAGGTTCCTGGTGGAGCCGTCAACAGTGTGTGGGAGGGATTGATCTATTACCTTGTTCTGAATTTAGAAGATATCTGGACGGAAGGGGAAGAGGCAGGGACAGGCAGGAGATGGAAAAAAAGGGATAGAGAGGATGAGAGAGAAATTGAACGAGGTGAAACAAGGGGTGAAAGGAAGGTGAGGCGAGAGAGATGAAGGCCAACTATAGAAAACAATCGAGAGAAGATAATTGGGATATATAGTGAAAGAGGGAAGGAGATAGAAG
Source organism: Homarus americanus (assembly GCF_018991925.1). Lineage (NCBI taxonomy): Eukaryota > Metazoa > Arthropoda > Malacostraca > Decapoda > Nephropidae > Homarus > Homarus americanus. The sequence continues at coordinate 3,671 of NW_024719450.1, forward strand.
AATAAATATAAAAGATAAATACAAAGATGATGAAAAACATGGTGAAATGGTGATGAATTCTTACTTCTAGTTGTGTATGGGGGCAGAGGAAGGTAAAACTTACGTCACTAGAAATTGTGAAAACTCGTATTCATGTGAGTGAGGGAGGGAGGGAGGATGAGGGAGAGAGGGAGGATGGAGGCTGTATGTGAGGATGGCGACTGCATGGGAGGATGGTAGAGAGAGAAAGGGTGAAGGAACGAGGGAGGGTGAGGGCGAGAGGGAGGGTGAGGGGGTGAGGGAGAGAGGGAGGATGGAGACTGTATGAGAGGATGGTAAAGAGAGGGAGGGTGAAGGAAAGAGGGAGGGTGAGGGCGAGAGCGAGGGTGAGGGAGAGAGGGAGGATGGGGGCTGTATAGGAGGGTGGGGTAAACAGGGGGAGTAATGGAGAGAGGGAGGGTGGAGCACTGTTTACACTAGATAATGGGTGTGGTCGGGGCAGCAGCTCACCTGTGTAATAAAGCGGTCATAATACTTTAATAGCCACGCAAGCAGTATTGACATAAGGATCATATTCAACCCCCCGAGAGCATCCACCAAGCAGTAATTTAAGACTAAACTGGTTATAATTCACCGCATGCTGAGGAAAATGTTGAGAAAATATAAGAGGTAGAATGACAGACGCCCCTCCTGAGTTTACCCGATGACCAAAATTGGCCACCTAAGGATAAATTACCTCCAGTATCTTTATAACGGCAAAAACACCTGAAACTATCGAGGCTTCCAGATAAAATGAATCCCCCAGAGTGTCAGTACTGTAGGCCGCTGAGCAAAGGTTGTTTACCTGCATGACTCTCGACCTGCCGCCAGGAGCTGAGGCCAAATCCACTTTTCTTCATAACTAAATCTTGGTACTTCTTAATCTCAAAATATATAAATTAGTAAATAACTTCAAATGTGAGGGATGATAAGGGCTGATAATATGTAAATGTAATCAGGAAGAATATTTTTTCTTGTTTGTTGTTGTGTTGTGTTCTGAGGCTACGGGTCTCCCCCTCCCCCCCAAAAAAAACCGGAGGTGGTACCTTTACACACATACATTCATACATACATACACACAATACAGTTCACACACAAGTACACAAACACACGTACACAAACACACACAGGTTACCAGGATGTTCTTAAGGCCTTAAACTTACAAACACTCAACCAATGCCGTGAAGGTCTGAAGTGTGGTAAGACCAGCACTAGCTGAGCCAGTCACAGATCAACACGGCACCTCACAAAACTCATCACCATCCTAGAGTTGCCCCCCCAGCACGACCCCCTCCTACCCAGCACGACCCCCTCCTCCCCAGCACGACCACCATACAATAACATTGACAATCATACGAAACCAAAATCTTAAAAAAATAGAAGGACATTTTAGAGTAAATACGGGCGTGTGAGTGAGTGAGGCAGAGACCTGGTAAGTTATTCTGATTCACACAAGTTTGGGGGAAGTACAACATGGGATTTCAATGAAACTTTTCACAAAAGTTGGACCGTATAAGGGATGATGCCTGTGGAAAGTTGAGCCCCATATGCCACATCCCCCCACTCCCCCTAAAAGTAAAAAATAAATCAATATCACAAAATTGGGTATAGTAGTTAAGTGTTCTTCCAATGGAATTCTCGACCTTGCGGCGGCGTAAGCGACACTCAGTCAGGTTGATCATGTAGAACAAAGGCCAGTGGACACGCCTGTGGCCACATCTCCAGATCGTGATTTTGACGCTTACTTTCCCATTCTCGGCGCCTCATATGTATTTGTGATGGAATTGGTTAATGTTAGCTGTATGCTAAATATGTCTTTGGCATAATGCTAAGTTGTGTTGCAAATATAATAATAGTTGAGTATACTAATATTACCAGGACACAACAAAGTCCCTAACACTCGGTGGCTCACAACACCAGCAACACAACACAACAAGTAAAGCCACAAGGCAGGTGTTGCTGTGGTCCTCAACATGTGACAACTTTTGCTATAACATTTTCTCTCCTTCAGCTTCTTCATGTTTCCCCGCCCTCACAATTCTCTCTTTAGTAAACATTGCTTCTTGTGCTATGCCGTTTTCTACCACAAGTGTTGCAAATTTTTCCGCATGAGTTCTTATTATCATTATTATTGTGTGTGTGTGTGTACACTCTCCAACATAAGCCACTTACCTCCAGTACACACTAACTGGGCGGAAAAACAATACAATAAAACATTCAGCTCCGACACCAGTGTTTGTCGTGCGAGATTAACAACTACACACAGGAGGTAAGTTTCTTGGAGAGAAGTAAAAAAAATCTTGATTAATAGAGAAATGGGTGACTTGTGTTCCGGGGTGCCTGCGTCATGTTATAATTATTGTTATTAATGTACAGTACAAGAGAGGCTATATGCATACTGTATATATATATATATATATATATATATATATATATATATATATATATATATATATATATATATATATATATATATATATATATATATATATATATATATATATATATGATTGTGGGGGACTTACATGCGGTATTACTCGTATTATATGTGTGTGTTTAATGTCATTATCTCACAGTGACTAACACTAAGCCGCCGGTGGTGGAACACAAGTAGCGTGCTGCTGCTATTACTAAGTGTGTGTGTGTGTGTATTTACTTGCTCACGTATTGTTCTGTGAGTGTAAGTGCTCATGTACGATTGTGTATATATGTGCGTGCGTGTGTTCCAGCTTTGTAAATGCATGGTCATGGATTCTAACACAATTCTCGCATCCAAGCAAATTTGCCCTGGTTCATCATTCCATAGGACTGAGATACATACAGTAGTCTTGGCGACGTCCAGTACAGCAAGAGAAGTAGGCAGTAGGTAGTAGGCAGCCCTCAAACAGGGAGGTACTACCGCCTGGGAAGGTACTGAAAGCATAATGTGTTGTCTAATGGTAGACCCTGCTGCCATGTGGCATCACGAAAATTGTAACTGAGTCCCAGGTTGTTGATCTGACTTTCTGCCTCATTTACACACAATTGCAGGGTCTCAATTGTTTCTCTTACTA
>NW_024719451.1:0-1706 GCF_018991925.1 Homarus americanus
CAGAAGCCAGCGGCGATAACAGTCTTCAACCCTTACGGTGTGAATATTCTTCCTGTTACATGCTGCAGCGATGTGTCCCTTCGTGTTGCACTTGTTACACACATAGTCGCGGAAACGGCAATTTCCTCTCTGATGCCCGGGTTTTGCGCAAGAGAAGTACTTGTATGTGTAGAAAGCTTGACCTATAGAATTTCCTTCCCTAGCAGTAGAATGGTTATACTGCTTGGGCATAGCCCTAGCATTGCGCACTGGCTGTGGTGACTTTCTTGAACACTGGACTTGATGCACCGAAACTTCTCCATCACTATCTGCAGCTTGAAAGTGGTGAACAGGCACATTTTGATTCTGGAACTGCTGCATCTCAACGGCAGCAACCTCATGAGCTTCGGCTATTTGCAGACATTCTTCAGAAGACTTTTCGGTGGTAGTCAGCTTCTTTTGGATCTCAGCACTGTGGATCCCACTTACAAACTGATGCCTCAATGCTCTGGTGAGGAACTGGCCAAAATCACATGTCGCAGCCATGTGTCTTAGCCTAGCACTGTAATCTGCAATGGACTCATTTGCTTCCTGAATGCATCTGTGGAACTTAAAAGTTTCAGCAATGTGAAGTCTTTTGGGCTTGTAGTGGTCTGTCAGTAACTTAATTAGTTCATCAAAAGTCTGTTCCTTGGGTAACTTTGGACTGCGTAAATCTTGTAGTAATTTGCAGGCACTCTTACCCAGGACAGTTGTCAGGACAGCAGCTTTGCTTTTACTAGCAGCCTGAATTGTGGCATCATATGGCATCAGCTGGATAAGTGCCAATCTCATTTGCACAGAAATATTGCTCTAATCTCTCATGGTAACTTGTGAAATCCTCTGTGGAAGGATCAAAAGAACCAATATGGCCAAGCAATCCTTGAAGTGCCATTTTGGGGTAGCACAGATGTTGTGAATCAGGCTGATTCTTCTAACTCACCCTTCTCTCCTTTATACTTTTTATATATATACAGTGAACCCTCACTTTATGCGGTCAATTGAACCCACGGAGGCCTGAGAAATGCGTAAAGTTAACAACATAACATATGGGATTAATTGAAATAGAGACCGGGCCGACCCCCAAACTCCACTGTTTCCCAACACAATACCTATGTTCTAGTAAAAATAACATCTTAATTTTATGATGGTACCCACACACAATTAATATTTAAGAGAAATAGAGAAATACAGTCGCCACGTTAATGTCCATTCAAATAATGGACTCAACTCTCCCCCCCCCCCTTCTCACACTCGCTAGCTCCTCCCTATCTGAGAAATATTTGGGGGAAAACACTAGATTTTAATACCTTTAACTAAAGTTAGGATAATATAATTGACATTGCTGGATTCCTTGCAAGACCAGGAATATTTTGAATATACACGTCATATATTTTGCACAAAAGATAACATATTTGCTCTGTGTAAACAAAATTCTTACATTAGATCTAAAATTTGTATGTTTAATGCAAAATCTATGATGTTCATATTCCAAATGATCATCAAATTGTAAGAATTAAAGCAATGTAAATTATATTCTGGCCGGGTAATTTGTATGAATTTTATGAGCTAAAACAGTATACAGTGGTCCCTCAGTTAACGAGCGCCTCGGTTAACGAGATTTCGGTTAACGAGTTACCTCCCATACGATTCTTATGTTCGGTTAACGAGCAACCCCTCGGTTAACA